>NW_027556098.1:350301242-350888742 GCF_003287225.1 Phascolarctos cinereus
AGCTTGATACAAAAAATAAAGTTTTAATGTGGCTCTTAGATTTGATGTGTAAACACCTATAGCATTCTGTTTAGGGCCCTCTTCTCTTTTCCCTGTATACTGAATAGTGAAGGCTTCCCAATTAATTGATGGGGTCATCTCCCACATTTGTATCAATGTTCTTTGGTACACATAGGGAAAATCTTTTTAATCCAGACTTTTTGAGGATACAAAGCTCTTCTTTGCAGAATAAGAAGGTATTATATGCTAAGAATATCTAGGCAGCAGGCAGTAGGTAGTATGCAGCCACTCAATTAAGCTACAATCAACTTTAGAGACACATATTGATAAGGGATATCAGAGAGATGTATGCCTCTGCGCTGTTCAGAGGTCATTCCCAGAGTTTATTCCCTGTCATTCCCTTTCAGCTTTGATTTCACAATGTCAGGAAGTATCTCACCGTATTCAGCCATATCTTTTTCTCAGTATGTCTAGCAACATATTTGTACATGTCACTTTCAAATGTAAGTTTAGTGTGATTCACATATTCAATCTCAAAGCTTTCATTTTATATCTTTCCTTGCTGCACATGGAGAATTTTTTTCCTGTAGCATGTAGATGACTTTTAAGTATCAGTGGAGAAAGATTCCAGGAGATGAATGGGGAGTTCAATTTGCTTTTAATGGAAACACATAGCTTGATATTCTTCATAAATTTCAAGTGATTAATACAACAGTTTGATTCTACTCTTATTTTGGAAGCTATACCTAATTATATTTACAAGAAATACTAATAGATTTAAGGCTAGGAGAAATGAAAATGGGCTTAAACTCTCACCCTGAAAACATAAGCCACATTTTGAATGAAATATTCTTGACATTACTGTATTGGAACTGGGTTTGAATAGAAAAGAATTTTAAATGTTCACAGCAAGAACTCTATTGTTCTGATTATATTTTGACCTAATTTTTATGTTATAAGAAGAAAATTATATAACATGTAATGATATAATATCATATAACATTAATGTAATGTATTAATATATTGTATGGTATACATTATCTCAACTAAAACATATATAGAATCTATATACACATGCACACATATATGTTTTCATGTTCCTATATACTCATACATAAGCAATATGTAAATACACATGCATATGTAGTCACGAATATTAATATGTATACATATACAATTTGTACATTCATAACACCTGGGTGCACATGTATATCCACATACACAATATGTGCATAGGTTATATATACATGTTTCAGATGAGTTCATAGGCTTTTTTTGGGGATATCATGTGTGATTGCTTGATATCTTGCATATATTTATTTATTTCATTAAATAATTCCCAATGATATATACACAAATTTAACATTAATTTTTAAAAATTTTGAGTTCCAAAATTTCTCTCTCACTACCACTTGAAAATGTAAGCAATAAAATTTTGATTATACATGTGAATTAATGAAAAACATATTTCCATATTAGCTATGTTCCATAAGAAAACCTACACAAAAAAACAAAAACAAAAAAAAGTTTAAAAATATGCTTAAATTTTCATCTGTCTCTGTCATGGGTCATTTTGAATTGCCTTGATTGGAATAGTTAAATGTTTCACATTTGATTATCATTACAATTCTGATGTCATTGTGTACAATGTTCTCCTGGTTCTGCTCACTTTGCATCCGTTCATATAAGACTTCTCAGGTTTTCCTGAAAACATCCTGTTCATCATTTCTTGCAGCACAGTAATAATCCATTACAATTATTACAACTGCTCAGCCATTCTCCATTTGATGGGCATTCCCTCAGTTTCCAATCCTTTGCCACCAGAGTTGTTATAAATATTTTTGAACAATAGTTCACTTCTCCTTTTCTTTGATTTTGTTGGTATACAGGACAAGCAGTGACTGCTTCTTTATAAAATACATAATCACATAATTGGTCCTTATTTAGAGAGCTCAGCTATTATTGTATGCTCCCTTTTGTTAAGAATACTGGGATCATTATGACTCATATTTGAAAGGAAGCTGGTAAACTGCTTTGCTAGTAATTTATATTGCATTGTAAAGCATTTGAGTCATCAAATAAGAAGTTGATCTGGGGAAGCTTTTTTCATTCTGGTTTTTCAGAGAGGCTAAAATTTCAGTCATCTTCACTGATATTAGTGTTCTGCCATGCATCATATTAAGAATGTGTAAGCTTTCTAGTTTCTTCATTGATTCAAATTTCATCTTTATTGGTTTTGACTGCTTGATACCACATAGACAACTAGAAATTTTCTATATCTTCCTTCAATGACTCTGTCTTCCCCCTGGTTTCTTTACTAAGAACTCTGTGCAAAAATTTCTGTTTGATGGTGAATTGTTTATTTATTCATTGCAGTACTTAGACTTCTTATGTCCAAAGAACTTTCTAAGTTTATATTTCAATTACCATTAATAAAAAGCTAGAATTTGCTATGTGTCTCTATTTTTATGGTTTACTTGCTGCATATTTGTTTTTGTTGTTGTTGTTGTTACTGCTGTTATCTTTAAGTGGGCAATATAACATTCAACCTTTCTCCTAAGAATATCAAATAGATTGTGATGTGATATTCTAATGCTATTACACAAATCTTAAATAGCTCTAAGTTACTTCTGCTGTGATAGTATTTGATGACTTTCCCTAGGAGAAATCTGTGATAGCTCTAAATTTCCTCATTTGATTCTTGCCCCATCAAGAGTTACTTTATGTACTGCATTATATGGATCCTGATTTATTTTTGTACCTTCAGTTAAACATTCTGAGAAAATATTGTCATTCATGTTATGTACAGCAGATATCAGCTTTTAAAAATTAGTCTGATCTAATTTATCTGCCAGCTGAATTCATGTCATCAAACAATAATAAGAAGTTAATATGATTAATATTGTTATCATTCTATTATTATTATTGGCATATTCCAAATTTTCCTTCCTGAGACAGAGACAGAGTAAAGAAGATCTACACATAAGAGAAATACAAGAAGACACAGGCAATGAGGAAAGCTGTTGTCCATAGACAATCACATGGGGAAATCCGATTAAACTGACAAATTGCCTGAGCTTTTCTCCTCAGAGGCACCCTCTCCAGAGAGCTCTCTTCTGACTCAAGATAAAGCCTACAGACTTGGAAGCCTTTTTCATTTCTACTCTTTGTTGGGGCTGTGGAATGAGGTCAAGCTGGCTTCTCTCTCATGTAGGAGATAGGTAAGTGTAAGGTATAGATCCAAAAGAGATTGATCTCTATAGACAAGATGAGTAGTAAGGTAATAGGGAAACTGATCTCCTTTTGGAAGTTATCTTGTGAGCAAAAGTTAGAATATGTTCAGAATCATTCTTGCTTGCCCTTCTCCTACACCTACTCAGAGAATGTTGGGTTAGAACCAGAATGCTGCTTCTAACACCAGCAGCTCTGAGAGGTCCCTGAATAGCAGTCAGAACCTCTAATGTTCTGTTATCCACAGTGCTCTCTAGCCTTTTCTCTACGAAATGAGTCATAAAGAGAAACTCCATGTATGGCTATGCCAAAACTTTGGAAACTCTTGCTCGAGGTCTCCAGTCCTACTGCCATTCCTAAGACTCTTTCTGTTTTGGCTCATGCAGACAGAACTGTTCTTTCATTGCTGAAAGTTGTGAATGGGAATATAAAGGAAACAGTCTATGCCCAGAAATCTCATGCAGATTACTTTTCTAAATAGGGAGTGGCAGAACCCATACAACTGGGATCTTCTCTATCCTAAGGGATATAAATATGTCAACATGACCCATTCTCCACAACATGATACAAAATAAGATGATGTCTACATTGCATTGTACAATGAGGAAAGGAAATAAGCTGTTAAGGTACCTACTATGTGCCATGCACTGTACTAAGTGCTTTGCCAATATTACTCATTTGATCTTCACAACAACTCTGTGAGGTAGATGCTATTATGAATCCCATTTTAAAGTTAAGGGAACTGAGACAGACAGAGGTTAAATGATTTGCTTAGGGTAACCTAGCTAGTGAGTGTCTGAGTTCACATTCAAACTCAAGTCTGCTCAAATCCAGGTCTGATGCTTTCACCTAGCTGGCTCTAGACAATGAGGAACCCTGGAATCAGAAGTCAAAAAACACCCTTCCTTAAATCTATGCCCTCAAAAGTAGGCTAAAACCTTAGAGTAAATAGAAATACTATAATTAAATTTGTTAAATTTGCAACCCTCTGGCCTGGCAACATTCCTGAATGAGGGCTGAACCAGATTAAAAAAATGTAATTGGGAAGTATTTAATAAAATAAATAAAAAGACAATACATCATAGATAAAGTTAAATTGTCATTTTCTCAGTCAATATAGGGCCTACAGTTAATTTTTATTTGAGTTTGACACTACTAGAGGTGTCGTTTGAAAGGCAGTTCCATGAAAACTTCTAGAAAAAATGTCAATTGTACACACACACACACACACACACACACACACACAGCTATTGTTCTTTTGGGGATTTTCTTGGCAAAAATACTGGAGTGTTTTTCCATTTCCTTCTCCGACTCATTTTACAGATGAGGAAACCTAGGCAAACAGAGTTTAGTGACTTGCCTAGGGTCACAAAGCTACTAAGTGTCTGAGGTCAGATCTTAACTCATGAAAGCATCTTCCTGACTCCAGGCCTGACACTCCATCCACTGCACTTCCTAGCTGCCTTGAATGCCACCTATAGAGGGCCTTTTAATTCTGCTATTGGATTTCAGACATTTCATAGACTTCTCCAAGAGGTAATCCATTCTTGGTTATGATAAATAGATGCAAAGTTATGTGCACATTTTCTACCTTTACTGTTGTCTACTATGTTTACTTGTTCCAAAATTATTTTTAGGTTTTTATGTTGTTTATTCAGTGTTTTGATGATGTCTGTCACCTGGTGTTGCTGCCCTATATTTTCCCCCCCTTTTCTATGGTATGGCAATAGACTAAACTAAATCAGAAACCATATTTATCCAGAATGATAGAATCAGTTTTTGAAGGGCTCAGATCATTGACTAATTTTCTGCAGGGAACTCTGTGATTTGTGGGGTACCCACAACTGTATTATTCCAAGTTTTATATGCAAAGTATAACTATACAATAAATGTAATTCATAATTATATACAAAATATAAATATGAGTTATCCACATAATTAAGTAGGACCCCGAAATCTGTTATTTTCTACCTTCAATATAAAATATATTTCTATTCCCCTCTTTCATTAATTTGATATTGATTTCATTTAAAGACCATTTTTGTTTTTTCCACTCATTTTTTCTGTTTTTCAGGTTTCTATGTTATTTTCATCTTACACCACGTCTAACACTGATCTCAGTGCCTAATTTCATTTTACGCTACATCTTACACTGATCCCAGTGTCTCAGCCTCACACCTCCCAGTAACCACTGCATAGGCCTCATGGAGTAGTCCAATTCACTAATGCTGGCTCCAATCCCACCACCTCTCATAACCTTAGCACCATCTGTTTGGGCTACTAGACACAGCTGCCTGACTATCCTTGAATATGGAGTAGAGGAAAGATAGGTGAATGAGATGGCCCTATGAGCTATTTAGCTTCCCCATAACCTATGGCCAGCCAATCTTTGGCTTCAGCCTTTTAAGGCACAATTGCTTTCTCAATCCATAACAACTATCCTTAATTAGCCTTATTCCTTGCTTGACAATGGTTTTGTCATTGCTTTTACTCCTGGCTGTCCAATGCTTCTTTCTTAGCTTATATCCGTGTACAATGTTATGAAAAGAGTGAGTGATCTTTTCTAGAAATTAGCAATGCTAAGACCAAGGGAATCCTGGGGTATTTATTTTCTTTATGCACATATATATATTAGTTTGCATGCCCCTGGCATATGCACATAACACTTGGGAGACCATGGATATAGACAACCATAAATCTTCCACATTCTCCTTAAAAGACTCTTAAATTTCTTTGCTTTTCCAACCTCTAAAAGCTAACTAGCTGGATGATAGATAGATTGAGGGATAGATGCTAATTTATTTTTGCATTGTTTTATCTCCTTGCATTACCTTAAACTTTTAAAATTTTGTCTTTAAATGTTGCCTGAGAACATCTTGAACTTTTGAAATATATTTTTCCAGACTCTGTTCCATATCTGAGTGATGTGGCTCCCACTTTTTCTACTTAATTTGCTGGCTATAAATATTGATGCACCTTTCTGAAAGCCTTTCACCAGATTTCTAATAGTTCTTTTGAGTTACATCTGCCACAATGGTTCTTGATGCTTGTACTTAGGAACATTCTTTGGTGGTTTTACCTTTCATTTTATAGTTCCTAGATTGTGGTATGTGAAGCCTAAGATGTTTGAATTTGTTATTACCTTTTCTAAGCTACTAGATTCTTTACCATCTTGTTTTTAGATTTCTTAATTGTAACATGTTATCTATTTAATTTTCTGATACCCTTGCTAATTTAAGTTCCTTTTTATGTCCTCATCTTATTCATTTTGTCAGGTGTTCATAAAATTCTACCTTTACTCTCACTTTTTCACTTTTGCTTTGCATTTGTGTTTCATGTGCTCCTCATCAAAGGTGTTTATATATTGACACTTTTGTTTCTGACCCTTTTAGCTTTTTTGTTGTCATTGGTGACATGACATTTATTCTTAAAATTACTTTCAAGGGTTTTAGGTAGTTTGTCTTTGTGGAGTTCTAGTTATGTGTTTAAAGGTGATAATGGAAGATGGAGTCTATCTTGCAACCTCTCACTATTTTATCAATGAATGAGAAAATTAAAATCATTTATTACATGCTTGTTATGTTCCAGGTGGAACATATATTTCTGAAATTACCTTCTGAATAGTCTACTTTTCCCCTAAATGTGATTGCCTAGATTCCTGGTCTACTCCCCGTTATTCCCTAATATTATCTATCAAGTGTGAAAATTTGCTCAATCATGATTCTTATAACAAATGGAAGCTTTTCTGTATTACTCTTTGGTTCTCATTAATCTTCTAGTTGTATCAATGTCATCAAACTTTTTAAATGTCCTTTTCTTATTAACACCATTTGTGATATCAATATGATTTATGTTCTCTTTCATTCAGACAGGTAGAATTTCTGTTATTTCCATTATTTCCATTTCTAGAATTGCCATTCTATTATTTCCAGTGGCCTCAGGTTTTTCAACTTTTCTCACCTTAGACTTTGGCAAATGCTTAGTTTCACTTCCTATTTCACCTAATAAAAGTTTAGGGATGAAGTTATTTCTTATATCTGTCTTGTATTGGTCAGCAATTAAATTACATGTAACTTGAAACTGAGGCTATTATACAGTCACATATACAAGACTAACAATGCAAAGCAAATCAAAGAAAAACAAAAGAAGACATAGTAGAAAGCCCTTCCCTATAACTGGTGAGATGTTTCTAATTTTGTTATGGCATAGGACTGGCACACACTAAAATTCTTCGTGTTTTCAGTTTATTTCATGTGTACTTGTCCAGTTTCGGTGGCTAGCAACATCTTCATTTTTTTTTTCAATAGATGAAGTATTAGTATTTTAATTTTTTTAACCATCTGTTTGGATTTACCTTGCCTTCTTGGGAAACCATGACATAATAAAGTGCCATTTTCTCTGATATTCTTGTTTTATAATGGCTTTGAGTAGACATAGCCAACAGATCTATGACATCCTATTTCCTTGAATCTCAGAAAGAGTTGCATTGCATCAAATGG
Organism: Phascolarctos cinereus; assembly: GCF_003287225.1. Classification (NCBI taxonomy): domain Eukaryota; kingdom Metazoa; phylum Chordata; class Mammalia; order Diprotodontia; family Phascolarctidae; genus Phascolarctos; species Phascolarctos cinereus. Next base: position 350,308,973 of record NW_027556098.1, read on the forward strand.
GATGTTCACCCACCAACTTTATCACCAGAGCCTAAATCACTAAGTCAGCAAATCAAAAAGCATGTAAGTGATTATTATACACCAGATAGGGAAAGCTAAATGGTGCAGTGTCAGCCCTGAAGTCAGGAGGAGCTAAGTTAAAATTGTGTTTTAGATACTTGCTAGCTATGTGACCCTGGGCAAGTCACTTAACTCCATTTGCCTCAGTTTCCTCATCTGTAAAATGAATTGGAGAAGGAAATGGTAAACCACTCTAGTATGTTTGTCAAGAAAACCCCAAATAGGATTCCAAAGCATTGAACATGATTGAAATCACTGAACAACAGCAATGACAATGTGCCAGACACTATGCTAAACAGTGTGAATACAAAGAAATGTAAAAACACAGTATCTTCCACTCAAGAAAATCATATTATAATGGAGGAGACAATATTTGACATCTGTCCAAGCAAAATGCATACACTGAAAATAGAACATAATTTCAGAGGGAATGTGCTAACAATGGACAATAAATCCCCCTATAGAAGGTGGTATTTGAGCTGTGTTTTTTTTTTGGTCAAAAGTGATTACTTTTAAACTTTTTCATTTTGTTTATTTGATATTTTATTTTTATAAATTTTTGTGGACATTTATAATTTATATTATAATTTATTATAACACTTTCTTTTTACAATTTTTTCTAATCACATGTAAAAACAATTTTAATGTTCTTTAAAAAAGTTTTGAGCACCAAGTTCTCTCATTTACTTCTACCTTCTTCCTTAATTGAGAAGGTAAACAATTTGATATAGGTTATACCTGTGTGATCATGAAAAACATATCTCCATATCATTTAATTTGTGAAAGAAAGCACAAATTAAAAAAGAAAGAAAAACAAGGAAAAAAAACCCTGCTTCACTCTGCATTCAGACTCCATCAGTTCTTTCTCTGGAGGTGGATAGCATTTTTCATCATAAGTCCTTCAGGATTGTCTTGGATCAGTGCATTGCTGAAAATGTCTAACTGATATGGAGTTGATCATCTTACAATATTGTTATTACCATGTACAATGTTGTCCTGGTTCTGTTCATTTTATTTTGCAACAGTTCATGTAAGTCTTTGCACGTTTTTTTTTTTCCCTGTAAGGGCATACTGCTCATCATTTCTTATAGTAGAATAGTATTCCATTATAATCATATACCACAACTTGTTCAGCCATACCAGAACTGATAGTCATTCCCTCAATTTCCAATTCTTTGCCACCAGAAAAGGAGATGCTAGAAATGTTTTTGTAATTATAAGTCTTTTTCCTTTTTTGTTTTTTTATCTCTTTGGGATATGATCCTAGTAGTAGTATTGCTGGATCAAAGGGTATACAGTTTTGTAGTCCTTTGGCCATAGTTCCAAATTGTTCTCCAGAATGGTTCGATCAGTTGCTACCTCCACCAACAGTGCATTAATATCCCAATTTTCCCACATCCCCTCCAAAATTTATCATTTTCTTTTTCTTTCATATTAGCCAATCTGATAAGTGTGGGATGGTACCTCAGAGTTCTTTTAATTTATACTTCTCTAATCAATAGTGATTTAGAGAATTTTTATGAGACCATAGATAGCTTTGATTTCTTCATCTGAAAACTTCCTGTTCATATTTATGAATAATTTTTCAATTGGAAAATGAATGAAAAACAATTGACTGATGGAAGAATCTAAAGTGATCTCCCGAGCATTGAACCAAAAGACACCCAAGATTGTTGACAGTGTGGATATGGACAAGCACATGTCAATGGCTAACACCATGAAGAGGAAATAATACATGGGCTCATGCAGGCTCTGTTTAGTAATAATGACAAACATGATCATGCTGTTTCCTGAGAGAGCAATGACACAGAGGCAACAAAAGGGAATGGAGGCCCAGATATGAATATCTTCCAGTTCTGGAATTCCTATTAGAAAGAAGGTCAGAGATATGGCTGTGTTGTTTGGCAAAGCCAACATAGTGAATTGAGAAGGCAGCTTTCAAATTGGTGGTGGCGGTGGCAGTGGTGGCAACAGTGGTGGTGATGGTAGTGGATTATTATGTTCACTTTTAATTTCAATTGAAAATATTTTCTTATTTAAAATATATGGTAACAAGAAAAACAGTAACTAAAAGAATCAGAGACAAAAATACTAATAGAAAATGAAACTCAACTAGGAACAAATAAAACACTAGAGGTAAAACTAGAATTTTTCTGAAGACTTGAATGACAAAATCAATAAAATGAGGAATTAAAGGAAAAATTACATTAGTTGAAGTATCAGAAAAGTAAATAGATAAAAATTACATCTAAGAAATCTGATTGAAGAAAACATGGAAAATAGTGTCCAAGAAAAAAACACAGTTGTTTCACAAAGATTCAGAGTGGCATAAATAAAGAAAAATGAAGGACTTTTTTTTTAGAAATTAGACAATTATAAAAATCAAAATTGTTTAGAGAAAAGGTATAGATTCAAAGAATGGTTTCAGAAGAGAAACAAGAATCATTTGAGCTCTTGAAGACTTTCAAGAAGAAAAACATTTGAACACTATATTGCAGGAAATTCTCCATATTTCTCATAAATATTGAAAAAGAGGGAATGATTACAAGTAGATAATTTCAAAGTGAAAGACTATAGAACTAATACACAACTCTAAAATCAGATTCTTTGAAAAGAATAACAAAAATCATAAACTTTAAGTCTGTCAAACTAAAAAGAGGTAGGCAGCAAACCAAATCAAAATCACAACAAAACCTGAAGGAATTTAAAAAAAATCAGTAATCAGACCCTACTATGCACAATTATATGACAACAAACCTGACAAAACACAAGAGTAGAGGCCTATCTGAAAAAAATTCACTTAAGTAAATCACTAAGGGAAAACCAAATAGAAATCATAAATAATCCATTTCAGTCAAGAAAATAGGACTTACTTTAAAGAAACAAAACAACAAAAAGTAAAGGAAAAATATCCTAGTGGACTCAGGATAATTCTATCAACTATTTAAATAACAATTAATGCCAATAACACACGCACACACACACACACACACACACACACACACACACACTTCTCAAAATCAGAACAAAAAATGCAACAAACTCCTTTTATAGAACAAATATAATCCTAGTAACTTAAGGCAGGGAAATAATAAAAGAGAACAATAGACCAGTAGTGTTAGTAATTATTGACTCAAGATTTCAAGTATAATACAATATATTTGAAAAATGATTCATTATGAACAGTGTGGATATATTCCCACAATATAAGGATAGCTCATTATTAAGAGGCAATCATCACAATATTAGACAAAAATAATCCAACACTACTGTTTACAAATTAAATATGCAAAACTGTATTTCTATATAACAATAAGACAGTACAGAAGGCTATACTACAGGAAGTATTCATCATATCTATCCAAAGTAACTACAAAATGCATAAAATTTTGTGTCTAAATATCAACACACATTCAATATTTGTAAGTATTTAATTTGAAAGCGGTCAACAAAAATTAAGAATTAAATGAGTTGGAGTGATTCATTGATCATAACCATGTCAATATGAACACCACCGCCACAACAATATCAATAAAATAATACTATTAAAGTTACCTTTGGATATGATTTTATACCAATCAAAATAGCAAAAGGATACTTTACAGAATCCATTAAATTAAAAGAAAACTGATTTGGAGAAATAGAATGTTTAGAATGTAAATGAGATTTATGAGAAAAGGAAGGAATAAAGGTGAAATACCATTTTTTGTACCTCAAAACATAAGACAACCACAATGAAAATCTTTTGCTGCTGATTTAAAAAAGAAGGAAATGTAAATCAATGGAAAATAGTAGACAAGGAAGAATCAGAAATAATAGAAATCAAGCTTGAAATTAAAAAAATATTTCCTATGAAATAACTTCTCCTGTCTTAAGGACTATTGAGAATAATGGAAAGCAGTTTGGTGAAACTTATGCTGAGACAAACACTTTAAGTCACATTAAAAATAAATTCAAATTGAAATATGACACATAGTTTAAAAAACCTAAATATAGAAAAGAAATGGGTTGTACTCTTTTCAAAATTTTGGATAGGGATTTTATTCTTAACCAAATAAATAGCATAGACATTTCTACAAGATTAAGTAGATAATTCTGACTACACGATATTGCAAACCATTTTTTTAAATGAAATTAATATAAGTAGGATAAAAAGGAAAACCACTGCATGTGGAAGATTAAAAATAATCAAATACTTCTGATAAAGAGTTTCTATCTAAAATGAAGAAATAATTACCAAGTATTGAGACTAAAAGCCAATCCTCATAGAGAAATGATCAGAAAACATGGCTAGAAAGTTCTCAAAAAATTCCAAGCTTAACAACCTTAAGAAAAAGTGCTCCAAATAAGTAATAACGACAAAAAAATGTGAATCAAAATAACTGTAACATTTCTTTTCATACAAAAAATTGGCAAAAAGGACAAAGGACAAGAATAATCAATATTGGAAGGGATTCAGAAAGACAAGGACACTAATGTACTGTGGTGTAGTCATAAGTTGATACAATTATTCTGAAAAAACTAAAATTAAAGCAAAATTTGACTTATATTGCCCTGTTTGGTATCTCTCTCTCTCCCTTCCTCCTCTCTCTCTCTCTTTTTCTCTGTATTATATATAGGTAACACACATATAATCATTGTGGAAAAAAGAGAAAGTCTTCATATAAACCAAAACATTCATAGCAGTACTGTTTGTTGTACCAAAGAATTAGAACAAAGCAGATATCTTTTGATTGGAGAATGGCTAAACAAATTGTTGTCCATGAATGTAATGTGATATCATTTTGCTGTAAGAATGATGACTAAAAAGAAACATGGAAAGCCCTACATCTATTGAAAGAGGTTGAAATAATCACAGCCAGAGGAGGAACAAACAGAATATAGACTACAACAATGTATTTGGAAAGAATGAAAACTACAATGATTTAAAAAGAAATGAATATTGCACAGCATTCTGGATAAAGTAGGTCAGAAATTTCCAGGCTTTCCAGATTTCCTTCATAAACAGACGGAAAATCACCACACAATGGACATAAAGCAGCAAAAATAAAGGGATAACGCAGTTGTCCTCTTAAGACATCTTGAGAGGATTTTAGAGAAGTCTTCAGTGACTGAGATTTGACCTGAGTGAAGTGTAAACACCTCCAAGGTAATTTCTCTGAATCAACAAATAATAGGTCCTAAGGGAAGCAGACTAGGCCTTAAGACATTTCACCTCAACTTGCACATCATTCAGGGTCTCAAGAAATTTTGTCTCTGGAACTTTTACTTCACAACCTCAGGAGCTTTCAGGGCACAAGCTTTTATCTCACAAACTTTCATTTAAAGAATGCTGAGTAAGAGAAGATTGAATGACCCCCTGCTGTTTCTGGAAGTCAGGCCTAGCTGTGGTGACCAGATGTGATCCCAGGTTGTGGCTGTGGGTGAGGAGGGACAAGCACAAGCCTGGTGAGTATGGTACCACAGGGAGCAAGAAAATTTTATGGATTATATGACTGGAATTTAGGGTATGAAGAGAGGATTACCTTAGTTTGAACCCCAAGACAGAATTCAGAAAACAACATAATCTACAACTCAGGATTAAAACTTGATAATAATAATATTAAGCTGCTGAAAATAAAATAGGACAAATTAAAAATAGAAATGAGTGAGCAAAGGAAAAAGAACTTGACTATTTATAGCTACTTTGGTGTAAAAGAAGGTCTGGGTTCATATTGAGAAGAAGATAGTGTGGTTAAAAAAAAAGCCGCTCCTACCCTAACAAATAAAGTCAAATGGTCCCAAATCCAAAAATAAATCTTAGAAGAACTTAAAAAAGAATTCAAAAATCAAATAAGAGAGAAAAAAGAAAGAATAGAAAAATAACTGAAAGCAAATCAAGAAAATTATGGGGGAAAACAACCAGTTAACCAAATGAAAAAGAGATATAAAATCTTAAGGAAGAAAATGAAAACAAGAATTAAAAAAAACAAATAAGAAGAATGAGGAAAAACAGAAAAAAAAAATCAAAGAAAATTTTGCAAAGAAATTTCACCAGTAAGAAAAGGTCACGTAAAATGTAAAAGGAGAAAATAACTGCTTGAAAACTAGAATTGGGCAAGTGGAATTGAATGATGTTATAAGACACCAAGATATAATAAAAATGGAAAAAACATAAGAGAAGCTGGAACGTCTCATTAGAAAAATAATTGATCTGGAGAACAGATCGAGTAGAGACAAAATAAGAATTGCCAGTCTACCTGAAAGTTATGATAAAAAAATAGCCTGGATACAATAATATAATAAGAAATTATTAAGGGAAATTGTTTAGAAATTCTAGAACAAGAAGGTAAAGTAGAAATAGAAAGAATGCATTGATCGCCACATGAAACAGATCCCAAGAAGAAAACTCACAGGAATGTCACAGCCAAATTTCAAAATTCCCAATTAAAAGCAACAAGAAATTAAACACACACACACACACACACACACACACACACACACACACACACGTTTTAAATACTGTGGGAAAACAATCAGGATTTCACAAGACCTAGCAGCTCTACTCTAAAAGACCATGGGTCTTAAAACATTATATTTCAAAGAATGAAGGAACTGGGCTTGAATCTAAGAATAAGCTATCCATCAAAGTTGAATATAATACTGAATGAAAAAAAATGGACATCTGATGAAGTGAAAGACTTTCAGGTATTTGTAACAAAATGACAAGAACTCACTGGAAAATTTCATATAAAAGATCCAGAAGAAATATAAGGAAATAATTAAAGCCTAATTATAAGGTACTGATTAAGGTCAAATTGTTTACCGATGATATCTGAAAATGTTATTAATATTAGCAAATACTTGTTGTTATTATTAGTAACAGTAGTCTTAAAATTGTCATCATTACTAAGGTAGTTTGAAGGAAAGATTTTGCCTGAGTTGTGTAGTCTGAAAAACAGAAGTGGGTAGGAAAAGGTAAAAAGAAGAAATCATCTCACAAAAAACAGGGCATGAAAGGAAGAACTAATACAAAGGAAACAGGTGGTAATGGAGGGCTGGTAATGTTGGAGCCTTTCTCTCATCTGGGTTGAAGAGGAAACAATTTACATCTAAAGAGACTTAGAAATCTTATGAACTTCTAGAAAGGTAAGAAAGCTGAGGGACTAGGTCAGTGAGAGACTTTTAAAAGAGTGTCTAGAATAAGGTCAAGAGGGTGGAGGAGAAGATAAGGGAGAGAATTTTAAAGTAGAATTAGGTATAATTTTAAATAAAATAAGGAATAAAATGATAAAGGGAAAAGATAAGGTAACAGGTATTGTGTAAAAATAATATGGAGGGAAATTCATAAATAGTAATTATAACTTTGAATGTGAATTGGATGAACTCATCTATAAAATGCAAACATGTAGCAGAATGGATTAAAAATAAGAATCCAACAATATGTTGCTTACAGGAAACAAATTTGGGGAAAAATTATAGACAGTTTATCAGATAAAGGTCGCATATCTAAAATGTATAAAGAACTTTGTGAAATCTGTAAAAATATAAGTCATTCCCCAATTGATAAATGATCAAAGAATATGAACAGGCACTTTTCAGATGAAGAAATCAAAGCAATTTATAGTCATATGAAAAAATGCTCCAAATCATTATTGATTAGATGAGTGTAAATTAAAACAACCCTAAGATATCATTTTATACCTACCTCATTGACTAAAATGAGAGAAAAGGAGGGTAACAAATGTTGGGGATGATGTGGAAAAATTGGGACACTAATCCATTGTTGATGTAATTGTGAACTGAGCCAATGGTTTTGGAGAATAATCTAGAATTATGCCCAAAGAGTTATTAAATTACCTATACCCTTTGACCCAGCTTTACCACTTCTTAGTCTATTTTCAAAGATAATCAGGGGAAAAGGAAAAGAACCGATACATTCCAAAATGTTTATAACAGCTCTCTATGTGGTGGCAAAGAACTGAAAACTGCAAGGATGCCCATTAATTGGGGGAGTGGTTGAACAAATTGTGGTATATGATTGTGATGGGATATTGCTGTGATATAGGAAATGAAGAGCTCAATTACTTTAGAAAGACACAGAAAGACTTGCAAGGAATAATGAAGAGCAAAATGAGCAGAACAAAGAGAACACTGTATACAGTAACAGCACTATTGTTTTAAGAATGACTTTGATATTATATACACCCAAATTGACTGTAAAGGACATATGGTGAAAGATGCTGTCTGCATCCAGAGAAAGAACTGATAAATGTATAGAATAATTTTACACACACACACACACACACACACACACATACATGTGTGTATACATATGCATAAACATATATACATATATACATATGCATACACACACATTTATATCTAATGGTAGCCATCTCTAAAGTGGACCTGGTGAGGGAAGAAAAAAGAAATTTACATGATAAGTGTGTTTTATAAATGATACATGATAAATTTGTTTTATATTTGAAAGAAATAGCAAGTTGTGCATAGATTAGCAGTTTCATGTGCAGTCATCTTTTTTATCATACTGTTTTGGAAATGCTTCTTTTATTCCATACATTAAAAATAAAATAAAAAATGAATATTGAAAAACCAAAAAGAATGACTTTGACATCAAAAGTAGTGACATGACTCAGTGGTGTGATAGAGCCAGCTCTAACCAGTCTCTGAGAATCCACTGTTAAATTTTCAGAGAGAATTCACACTTCAGAAATCATCAATGGGTATAATTTAGGGTTTCAGATTAATCCATTGTTTATGTCTAGATTTAAGAAAGTGTTAATTATTCAAAGCAAACCTAAAAGTATGTGTGTATCATTTCCCCCCTGGAAGTTGTTAAACATTTACCAGCACACTGTTACATTGCTCAATAAATATTACTTGAGTTCAGCAGGGGTATATAGAAGGCTCAGAGAAAGAGGTCACTACCATGATGGAAGCCTGGTGACCGTAAGGTAACAACAACAACAACAACATTGATAAAGTGCTTTGAGGCTCACAAAGTGATTTTTATCCATTATCTCATTTGAGCCTAACAACATTCTGGACATGAGAAATCATCTGTACCCATTCCTTCCCAGGCTTTGAGGACTACCATTGTGATTATTCCATATATTATCATAAGTTTTCAATGTTGATCAGTTTTGATGTTTTATTTTCCTTTCTTTTTTATTATCCTTTTTCTTTCTTTGAAAAAAAGTCATTGTTAAAAAAGATAGCTCTCTGGGAAGGGGAAAGGAGAATTATAACAGGTAAATAAATCCAGGCAATGTAAAAGCAAAAAAATAAATAAATAATCAACAAACAACCTATTTTTTTAAAAAAGAAAAAAATAGCATCCAGCCTATTGATGATAAGCCTACAGTTAGATTATTTATTTGTTTACTTATTTATTTTTACATGTTCAAACATTCTTTCTTCCTAGATAGCTTATTCTATGTTGGATTCTATAATATTTCTATCTTCTGATTCTCATTACATTTTATTGTTGTATGATGATTCTGTTTCATTTTCTTTCTCTAAATCATTATCATTCTTGTCTTACACAATTTTTAGGGGGAAGGGGTCCCTCCTTCCCTCCTTTCTTTCCTTCCTTCTTCCTTGTCTTCCTGATTTACTTTATTATTTATTCCATAATCCCTCTCTCTCTAATATTAATCAGTTTTGCTACACCAACTGCCAAAAATACTTCTACCCACTACCATCTCAATCTCAACATGATAAAACCAAACTCATTACCTTATTTCCTAAACTTCTCCCTGCTCTAAATATCTCTATCTTAATGGCATCAACAACGTTCCAGTCACACAGGTGCATAAGCTCAGAGTTATTTTGTATTTTCTATTCTCCCTTACTTACCATCCTCACTGTCATTTTATATCTTTCCTGATTTTTGTGGCTAAATGCTTGAAAAGTCCAATATGCAATAAATACTTCCATTTTCTTTCCTCTATCTTCTTAGGCCTTACTACTGGCTCAAAGAGTTGTGAGACTTGAATCAGATAACATGCAAAGTGCTTTGCAAACCTTAAAGTTCTTATTTGTTAAAAGAAACCTTATTTGTTAGCTAGTGATAGTAGTAGTTATATTAGTAGTAATTTTCACTTGCATCTCTGAAATTCTAGAACTTTTGTTCTTCTGAATTAATCTTGTATTTTTTCTCAATGCCATAAGGACTGATTTGACTAGAATAGAAACACATTTTAGTTTATTGAAATGTCTCAAACATAAATTCAATTCAATTAAAAACAATTAAATTAGTGTCTAATATTTTCCAGGTTCCATTTTTAAGTGCCTACTATGTTCCAGGTACTGTGTCAGACATTGGAAATAGATAAAAACAAAGCAATCCCTTCCATCAAGGAGCTTATATCACCAGAGTGGGGGAAACAATAAGTACATAGAAAATTGAATATAGAATAAATGTAGTACAGGTCATTGAGGACCTCAGTCGATTTGACAAATAAGGCTAATCAATCTGAAGAAATTAAAGGTTATAGACCTTGCTATAGATTTCTAAAAGGTACTTTCCTTTGTAGTGAATACTTACAACTTATTGATTAGGCTTCAGAGATTGGGACTTCCTGATGAAGATGTGTTCATAGATCTAGAACTAGAAGTGACCTTAGAGGTAAAAAGTTTAAACCTCTAATTTTATAGATGAAGAAACTAGGACTAGGGGACCAGGAGAAGGAAAATGACTTGCCTCAAGTCACAGAGTTAATAAGCATTCGAAGTGAGATTGGAACCCAGGTCCTCTGGCTTCTGAGCCTAAGTTTTCCACTATAATATGTTGCCTCAGGTAAATATACTTCTGTTGGAGAAATCAGTGCATTTGGTGGTCTATAAAAGCATACAATGAAATGGATTCTCCTCACCCCTTATCCTTTTCTTTACCTCTGTTTTATCACCCTTCAACTTCCAAATTGGAGTGAAGCCAGTGGGAGAAAAGATTTCCTTCTCCCTTACTCTGATGGTTAGAAAAGGATGACTTGGAGAAGTATATGACAAGCATTCTGAATTTGCCTAGACAAGTCTCTGAGTATGGAAGGAAGGATGGATTTCTAAACCTGAATGCCTTTATTTTTTTCATTTCTCTTTTAGAGGTTAGCAGTCCTGAGATTGGAGGCCATCATCCTTCAGGGTTACTCTGTAGGTCATCCTAAATTGCAGAGTTTTTAAAATATTTAGAGTCCTAGTTCAGTACCAGCATCTGAAAGGGAGTATGTCACCTCATCAGTGTGCTCTTTTGTGGAAGAATTAATTTTTCTGTCTGCTGGATATTATTAAAAAACCAACAAAGTGTAATAGGAAGAAAAATGAGATACAAAAAACAGGCTATAGAGTGAAGGAAAACTAAAAATCATGAAAACAGGAGAAAGCTGAAATAATATTCTTCATGCTAAGTAGTATGGTTGCTTAACAGTGAATGAATATCTTTTTGTGGGAAAGATAATATAATAGGAAGATATGGATATGTGGAAAAGGGAAATAGAAAAGAGTTGGAGATCTTCCTCCAATCAGTCTGTAGATAAACAGAGAAGTAGTAATTTCTATAGTCTTTCAACATGATTAGGGACTGTGGGACAATGGGATAAAAACAGTGGATGAAAGGAGTTGTCATGGGTGTATGGAGGAATAAAAAAAAAAGAAACTCCAAGACAGAAGAAAAAAAAGGAGTTCTACCAAAGTATATATTTGTGGTAGTGGTGAATAGCCATTGTAAGAGACTGAGACATTATAATAACATTCATGGGAGGGGAGAATTTGGGCATGAGCTAATTTTAGAAAGGCTAGTGCCCCCTAGGAATATATCTTACCATTAGTAAGGGAAATGCACACTTTTGCAAGATCACATGGTGCCTGTGTACTGGAGGAATGGAAGATTAGAAAAAACATAACCTAATTTTAGGAGTGCTGACTAATGATGGTAAAGACAGGGTACAGGACTGGGCCTGATGATTCAATATAACAAAGTGATTTACACTACGTGGCAACCATTCAACGTTATTTCCTTCATGACTTGATATTTCTAAGACTCGGACTGCAGGCAAAAAAAAAAACAAGCACAAAAGGGGTAAAATCTGGGAAGCATTAAGATGAATGTGAGAGGAGGAATTTCAAATTTAGAACTCCAGAAACTATTCTCTCCTGAGAGACAGTGACAATAAAGAAGGATAGAAATGTAGTATGTAAGGTAGAAAATTGAATAAAAAATATAGTAGAAAGGAAGAGGATTTTATTAAGCGATGAAACAAAGAAAATCTTCTTGAAAAAGTAAAATAAATTTACCAAAAATAAAGATTGGAGTAAAGGAGAAGAGAGATGATTTCAGCCCAATCAATCAATCAATCAATCAAGATTTATTAAGCATCCATTATGTGAAAGGCACTGTGCTAAGCACTGGGCATACAAATAGAGGCAAAAGACAATCCCTTCCTTCAAGGAGCTCACAATCAAATGGGAAAGACAACATGCAAAAGCATAGGGAGTAAGCTATAGATGATTTAGGGGAAGCTAGGTGGTGCAGTGGATAGAGCACTGGCCCTGAAGTCAGGAGGACCTGAATTCAAATCCAGCCTCAGACCAAACATTTAACACTTGCTAGTTGTGTGACCCTGGACAACTCACTTCAATTGCCAAAAAAAAAAGAATAAATAGGAAGCAATTAATAGAAGAAAAGGCACTAAAATGAGGAGTTTGGAGATTATCATTAAATGAAGGAAATTTTTTTTATTAATTTATTTTGATTTATCAACAATCACTTCCATAAGCTTTTGAGTTTTAAATTTTTCTCCACCTCCCTCCTCAAGACAGCATGCAATCTGATATAACTATACATATACATTCCTATTAAATACATTTTCACATTAGTGATGTTGTAAGGAAGAGTTAGAACCAATAGGAGGAACCACAAGAAAGAGAAAAAAAACAAAATAGAAGAAAAAAATAGCAAATAGTATGCTTCGATCTGCATTCAAACTCCATAGTTCTTTCATTGGATGTGGATAGCATTTTCCATCATGAGGCCTTTGGAGATATCTTAGACCCTTGCATTGCTGAGAAAGGCTTAGTCCATCAATGTCAGTCATTGCACAACGTGGCTGTTACTGTGTACAATGTTCTCCTGGTTCTGCTCACTTCACTCAGCATCAGTCCATGCAAGTCTTTCCAGGTTTTTCTGAAGTCCGCCTGCTCATCATTTCTTATAGCACAATAGTATTCCATTACATGCATATACCACAACTTGTTCAGCCATTCCCCAATTGATAGGCATCCTCTCAATTTCCAATTCTTTGCCACCATAAAAAGAGCTCCTATAAATGAAGGAATTTTAATTGAGATTTAAAGGAAACTAGGGAGGTCAGTAGTCAAAGGGAAGAAGGAGAACATTTCAGGCATGGGGTACAGCCAGGGAGAAAGTCCTGAGATAAGAGATAGTGTCTTGTTCATGGAACATACAAGAGGCTAGTTTTACTGAATCAGAGTGCATATTCTTTTATCTTTTTTTTTTCAGATTCACAGTATAACAACTCTAATTCAGTTCTCCTTCCTTGACTTCTTATCTCCCAGACCAGAGGTGTCAAACATGCCTGGTCAGCAACACTCATGAGTGCAGTCTGAAATCACATTAAAATGTATTTGGAAAATATTTAACAAAAAAAATCAAAAATAATATAGAACATGGATAATATTAAAAATGTGGTTTTCTAAGTCAATATGTAGCCCAGAGGGATCCTTATGTACAGTTTAGTTTTGTTTTTTTTTTTACACCATTGTCCTAGACAATTGCAACATTCTCCTGACTGGTATCTTTTCCTCTAGTCTCTTTTTTTTCTAATTAAATTTTTTTTTTCCCACAGAGCTCCCATATTGACATTTCTTGCCCCCCCCATTTAATAATATTTTATTTTTTCCAATTACATGTAAAGATAGTTTTCAACATTCAGAAGATTTTGAGTTCTAATTTATTTTCCTCCCTCCCTACTTCCCTTCCCCTCTCCCCAAGATGGCAAGCAATCTAATATAGGCTATACATGTACAATCATATTAAACATATTTCCACATTGGTCATGTTGCAAAAAAAAAATCAGAGCAAAAAGAAAAACAAACACATGAAAGAAAAAAAACAACAAAAATGAAAGAATGGTATTGTTCAATCTGCATTCAGGCTCCATAGTTCTTTCTCTGCACGTGGATAGCCTTTTCCATCATGAGACTTTTGGAATTGTTTAGATCATTGTATTGTGGAGAAGAGCTAAGTCATTCACAGTAGATTATCGCATAATGTTGCTGTTACTGTATACTATGTTTTCCTGGTTCTGCTCACTTCACTCCAAGTTGACACTTCTAAGACATAAGTGTGACCATGTCCTTGTACTGTTCAAGAGGCTTCAGTGGCTGCTTATTGACTGTAGAACTAGATAGAAGATTCTCTGTTTTGTTTTTGAAACTCTTCAGTCTTCACAGCTTATCTTTCCAGATTAATTGCACATTCCCCTCTTTTATGTGCTCTGCATTCTAGCCAAACTGACATACCTTCTTTTCTATGTATACAACATTCCCTTCCTTGCCTCTGTCTCTCTGCACACTCTGCATTTTCTTCACCACCATCCTTTCTCCCAGCCCCCATCCTTTCAATGCTTTACTTTTAAACATCCATCTCTTAGAACTCTCCTTTCAAGGCTCAATTTATATGCTGCCTCCTGCAACAGGCTTTCCTCATTCCTTTAGTTTTTTTAGGACCTTTTCCTGGTAAAATATTTTGTGTATGTCATATGCATTTACCTATGTTAGTATTTTATCTCTCATTAGGATGTAATTTTTTTGAAATGAGGAGCTAATTTGTGTGGTATCCCCATGATCTAACATAGTAACTGTCATCTGATGGCACTTAAAATTCTTGTGAAATTGAATTGAATGTAGGGATATTCAGACAAATGTTTAACAACTGGCTCTGCAGAAAAGAAAAAAAATAAGTACACATTCCATATACTTTTAAGTTTAATCTGTATTATGACAATTTTCCTCTATAATTTTCCTAAGTTTAGAAAGCAACAACAACAAAAAAAATTAAGCCCTGATTTATAGCTTGTGACTATTTCTGAGTTGTGAATGTGCTCATTGAAAATTTAACAATCAACTTTTGTGAGCCAGTTCGAGCTAGTTCCAGCTTTATCAGTGCTTTGAGTTAACAGTTCAGTTTTCACTTTTACATTCTTGCAGTCTATGCAATATACTGCCAAATCCACATCTTTAGGCCCTAAACTCTTTCCTTTGCTCCAGTCATGGGTTTCCAACTGCTAACTTGAATTCACCATTAAGATGTCCCACTGTCATTTTAATTTTCATATGTTGACAAAAATAATCTCTAAATCAGTTAGTATTAATTATTTTATTTTAAGTTCCTTTTTTAGGGAAGAGTTATCCCTAATAGTTAAGCTAAACTAAAATAAGCCTGTTGCCTATAAATTTAGTAAATAGATAGATTGATAAGATTCTATTATTTGATAGCAGTAAGAGTAAGAAATATATCACTATAAGAATAGAATAATTATGTTAGATATTGTAATATTCTAAGATTAAGATTTCCTTCCCAGCAGTTGAAGGATGGAGGTGGATTGCTAGATTATTGACTGTAAGCTGAAGGATAGGTGTGGCTTGACTACAAGTTCCTTTTTTCAATAAGCTGCCTGGACTTACAAAAGACACCCTTCAAGAGACCACTAAAAGGTACTTCTTTAAAAAGGGTCACAGATTGATAGACATGGATTCTCACCCAATAAAATATTAAATCTAGCAGTTATCTCACTCTGGAAACTCCCCATTATGCCACTGACATACCCACATTAAAAATGTTGGCAATAACATCACATTGCATGCACTGTGCTTCAGGATGTACCTAGATGACCTACTTGGCTCAACTGAATTATGTTCAAGACAAGTTTCCTATGATCGCTGTAATTTGTAATTCCTCTTTTACTATTATGAAAATGAAGCCTGAAAACCTGTTATGCATCTCTAATCACAGAGGGATAAGATGATCTGACTTATTGGCAACTTATTGGCCTTGCTATTAAATCTTTATGCTTGGAAGTCTGTCCCTTAGACTTTTCCTTTTCAGATAATAAATCAACAATGTTTAAAATCCAACTTCCCAATAAATAAATCCCTTTATTTTGATATTTTTATTCAGAGTAGAAGAGCTACACATCCATGAGTAGATTTCAAAGGGGAGAATTCCCTTGTGTGTTTTGAGTCCTCCTCTTTTGCTCTATGTCTTTCCCTTAGAAAGTTTAATTCAATGTAGTGTAAACTTCTGGGGAGTCTTAAGTCATAGTATTCAACAAAGGGCTTGGGCAGTGAAAAAACTGTCACACGGTTAGGAAGAGCTACATTCTGGACAATATGGGATAGTAGATTTAAAGATGGAAGGTACCCTAGAAGTCATCAATTTTAACCCTTCTCCCTTTTACAGATGAAGCACAGAGAGGTCAATTGACTTGCCCAGTGTCACACAACTACTAAGTGTCTGGGACAAGATTTGAACCTAGGTATTCCTATCTCTAAGTTCAGTACCCTTTTCATTCCACCCATGTTGCCTCTATCTTCTGCTCCTCTTTGTTATTTCAGTCGTGCCTGGATATGAAGGAATGAGACTTTGCCAGTTAGAGAGCAAGTGACATGAAGCTCTCCTCACAGATGAAATCTAAGAGAGAGTCATAGGGGCCTGGCTTCAAAGTGCGGGGCTTGGGTTTAGGCATGGAGGTGATCCCTGAAGCTCCGAATATACCTATCTGTGTCTATCCCCAGTGCTAGAGCCAACCACAATGTTGGATATTTCCCAGAAGACATTTACCCATGGCAGAGAGCTCCTTGTTTACAAATAATGTCTGAGCTACAGGCACCACTTATCTCAGGGGGCAAGCTATGGAGTAGGAAGAAATGAGAGATAAATATTCATCCAGTCTTGTAGTAAAGCAAAGAGAGTTAGTAAAGCCAATAGACTGATCTCACATCCCCTTCACCTGAACTACCAGGCACAGAGGCTGGGACCAAGTAAGTACCAAAGCAAAGAAATTCCCCCTAAATGGGACTCTAATTCACAGAGATGAGCTCTTGGGCACAGAAGTACCAGATGTAGTACAGGGCCTGGTTGAGCTCAGGGTGAGATTGAGAAAGCTTATGTACATGAAGGAAGAAATTGCATGCATATATATGTATATGTATATGTATATGTATATGTATATGTATATGTATATGTATATGTATATGTATATGTATATGTATATGTATATGTATATGTATATGTATGTGTATGTGTATGTGTATGTGTATGTGTATGTGTATGTGTATGTGTATGTGTATGTGTATATATTTATATAGTGGGGTTATTAATTTTGTGTGCTGTGTTGTGTGTGTGTATAAAATGGAAAATACAAGGTTCAAGACAGAAGAGTAGCAGCATCAACAAATGGCAGCTATTCACAATTTAGTTTATGTATATCATGTATTTTCCTAATTTTTAAGAGCCTTTCACCCATAAATTGCAGGACATTGATGATCTGCATTATTGGAGGGATTTTCCTGACTGGAGAGTACAAAATTGCAGATCCAGTCCAAATATCTTTATCTATGTCATATACACATATATGTATACATATACATATGTATATATGTATGCATGTGTGTGTAATTTTCTACACATATCAATGTATCCATCCAGATAAAGAAGTAGTAAGCACTAGGCTCAGAAGCAGGAGATACTTGGTCAAAATCTTGCTTTTAAGATTTACTATCTTACAAGAGTCACTTGACAAGTCACTTAGTCTCTATTATGTCAGGCAAATCCTTTGAGGCTACTTAATCCACTGCGATAAAAGTATTTCCTGCACTAGAAGATACTTCATGTATCCTTATATTCCAAGGATAGATATTTTGATCATTGCAGAGGCTCCTTCCAACAATTTAATACTTAAAAGATTTGTAACTTAGCATGGTCTTTGGGAACTATTGTTGCTGAAAAACTCATTGCCATATGGCCAATTTATTGGTGACACTTTCCACACTTAGCTCGTGGAAGAGTGTTGATGCTTATTATGACTTATATTTATATAGTTCTTTATGGTTACAAAAATTGCCTACTGAGTTATGTAGTATGAAAAGTATTAGTATTCTCTTCAATTTTAGATGAGAAAACCAAGTATCAGAAGAATGGAACTTGTCCGTCATTATATAGAAAGCAAATAGTAAAGCAGGGAATGAAGTCTTGACTCACAGACCAAAACTTTAATGATGCACCTTACTTCTTTAAATTAAAACAAACCCTTATAGTGCTAACTTTTCTTATTGACCATCTCTGTTTCAAATCTCTGCTAAAGGTTCTATCTAGCTGTAAATTTCTGTATTCTAGAAAATGTTAATAAAACAAAAATTCATAATTCTCTATGTATATTATTCACCATTGTACCCTATTAAGGGAAAATAAGCCTCATCATGAGAATATCAACTCCATCTGTTTCCAAGGGTAAAGTTTATGATGGACCAGAGCCCTCTATTTTCCTGGTCCTTGTTGGCAGTTGCCCGAGCATGTTCTGGCCCACTGGAAGGGTCCAGAGCTCAGAGTTCCATCACACTTGTTACATGTGTAGCTCATATTAAATTGGAATATTTGTTATCAGTGTAGAACCTTGCCTTTAGTTTCACATAGGCCCAGATGCCTGATACCAATGTTTATACTGAATGTTTGAATGTTGTAAAAGATTCATTTCTTTTTAACCCCAAGAAAGCTCAATGCATGCACACCACACCCACCCACACACACACCTCTTCTCTCTCTCTCTCTCTCTCTCTCTCTCTCTCTCTCTCTCTCTCTCTCTCTCCTATCTCTGGATGGGTTAGGTAGGAATCAGAAAACTTAGTTCTATCCCTAACTCTGACATTAAGGTACTTTTTTACCTCATTGGATTTCAGGTACCATGTCTGTAAATGGAAGGAATTACAATAGGTTACTTTTAATGACCTTTCCAGATTTAACTGTCTATGGCTCTGAAGAGGTCACAATTTCAAATCTCTTTCCTTCTAAGTGCTATATTGGTGATTTCCTCCCCCTCTTTGTCCCCATGTATGTGATAAATTAGGCATCTAAGACCTCTTTTTTTCCCTACCATCTGATCCCCTGCACTCAACTCTTTTTCTGAATTTAAATCTGGCCTCAGGTACTTACTAACTGTGCCACCATAGGCAACTCACTTAACTTCTATTTGGCTCAATTTCCTCATCTATACAGTGAGGTCCATAATAGTCCCTACCTCCCAGGGCTGTTGCAAGGATCGGATGAGATAATGGTTATAAGCACTGCACACAGTGCCTGGAATATAGTAAGGACTATATAAAAGTTAACTATTATTATCACTTCTTAATATTATCCTTATTATTATCATTCTTTGCCTCTGTATAACATGAACTCTGGTTCCCCTTCTCCAATGACCTCTGGGATCCTAGTTTTCCTACAACTGACCCAATATCCCCATTCCTTTTCTTGATCCTCATTCAAGTGGACAAATAGTTATTAAAGACTTACCATCTGCCAGGCACCATGCTAAGTGATTGGAATAAAAAGGTAGGCTAACTTGTACCTAGTCTCCAGATCACAGTCTAAATGTGGGGACAACATGTATACAACTACATATGGGATCAGGCTATATCAGCACTAGCATTTCCAATTTTGATTGGTGTATTTTTGGAAGAACTTTGACAGATGGAATGCAACCATGAAATCAAAGTAATCAGGCTTGAATTCTGTTTCTAATACTTTTTCTGACTTTGAACAACCAAGTTTCCTTATCTATAAGATGAGAGATTTCAACCATATAACCACTGAGATATGCTGTAAATCCCAGTCTATGATTTCACAACATTAAAAATTAGTAAACAAGGCACCTTTGCTGAAAATATGGGAGATAAGAATCCCTTTTTACTCTTACTCAGACTATATACAGACTATTATCAAGGATGTCACAAAAATTTAGTGAAGCTAAGTAAAATTTATTAATCCTTAAAGCTTCACTAAGACTTTTGTAAAACTATATTCAGTTCATATTTTTTTTTAAAAAAATTCACTTTAGTGGTACTTTTCTTTCTTTATATCATCATCATCTACCCCCTGCAGATCAATCCTTTCCTTACAACAAAGGAAAATAAATAAACAAAAATACCCAATGCAGACTATTTCTGCAAAGAATGCAATATTCTGTCCTATTAACAACATCATCTACTCCCACCCAGCCTCTATCATGACAGAGGACTATTCTATGATCTCTTCTCCAATATTTTCATTGACTCTTTCATGACTAAGAGTTAAACTTATTTTTTTAATGATCTCTTCATTCACATTGTTTCTGTCATTATGCTGTTCTCTTTGCCTTACACATTTCCTTATATATCATTTCCTTATATATTTGGTCACATGAATACTCTCTCTGAATACCTAATGTTTTTTTGCACATTTTGAACAATTTCTTTTTGAATAATAATATTCTATTAAACATTAAAATTCTATTAAATAATAATATTCTATTAAATTTATATTCCATTAATTCCCCTACAAGAGTATTGACTTTAAGACTGTTAAACAAAAACCTTGAAGTTTTTTCCTCGGCAAATAATGCTACTTTTTGATTTTAAATTTGTCATTTGAATATATAATGGAAAGCTTTTTGATTACTAGGCTTTTCAGGTCTTCTAATAGAAGGGTTGCATTATTTCAAAGGATTTTCTGGTTTATATTTAAATAATCATGTGATTTTTACTTATGTAATACATTTTTCAATTTCCAGTTTTGAACTACCATTGCATATATTGTGTTAATCTAGCTTCACCACAGAAAATTTTCTCAATATATTTTAGTAGTCTCCTTGAGAAGATTTTATTACAAAATTTCACATTAATATTCTTTAATGAGATTATTTGTTTTTGTCTGCGTACTATCTTCCTGATTTGAGTATTAGAACTATCTTTCTCTTAGAAAAGGAGTTTGCTAGAAGATGTTCTCTCTCTCTTTTTGAGAACATTTTTGTAGCATATGATTTAATTATTTTAAATATTTGATGTGATAATTTCTAAATATATCTACCTTTTGTTTCTCACTATTTGGATTGATATGTGTGGTTCAATTTATTTCTGCAGTTGTTAGCATCACCATTTCATATACATACACGTATACTACAAACACACACACACACAGACACTCACATTTTCCCTTAATTATCAGTTTTGTTGACACATAATTTTTGTAGCAATTGCAGAAAATTATTTATTTCCTCTCCTTTGTGAATTTGTCTTTTCTATTTCTTATTCTCATAATTTTATTTCTATGTTTTTTTTTATAAATTTGGTTAAATGTTTGACTACTTTGATAGCATAAATAATGAATAAATGAATAAAACAAATATTTATTTTTATTTACTAGTTTGATAGCCCTTTATTTGTAAAGTCCTTTATTATTGCTCTAATTAAAAAAAACAACAACAATTTCTATTTTACTGGTTTTAGTATTCCTAATTTCTTTGTTTCCTCGTCTTTTAAATTCCATGCTTTGCTGAAATATTCTTTCATTTTGTTTCACCTAACATAACTGTTTTCCTATGATATATATGTATATGTGTACACATATATATGTATGTATATGTGCATATATATATGCGCACATACATATATTACCAAATCATTGTAAGCATGGTATAAACTATGCTCCATTTAGGTCTCTATCTTTTCTTCATATTTCTATTGTGTATTAAGATTTTTTTTGTGGTACACAGAGAATGTGTTTATTATAATTCATGCTTTTCTTTATTCCTTTATATGTTAGCATATGATCAACTTTTTCTTACCTGTGAAATTCTACACAATATGTCAGAAATCATCATAGGTCTGTCAAAACTAGTTTATTCAACAATTTGCTCAGATCTTTATTTCTTTCTTATTTATTGGATTTATTCAAAGATAACTATGTTTTGGATTAGATCATTGAAAAGGATTTAAAAGACTCCTGTTTTCCTTGTTTTATTGTCAATATCACCTCAGGTTTTTTTAAGAACTTACCTATTATACTCTTTGGTGCATTAGATATTGCTCTTGCTCTCAATGTTGAATTTTATTGTCTATGGTACCTTTTACCATAATGTAGCTCCCCTTTTTCTTCACTTTGTCCTTTTCTATTATTGTTTTACTTGATGTCAAAATAGAAGCTCCTACTTTCCTACATTGCCCTGAAGAGGAGTATTTTTTTTTCTATTAATTTATGTTGATACAGTGTAATCTTATATGGACTTTAAAAACATTCAACAAATTTTTAGGTTATTTTCTCTTATTCATTCTCCTATTAAAATTGTAGAATTTAATTCATCTGCATCCAGGGTTATAAGCATTATGTTTTGTCATATTTAGTGGCTACTATATATAAATGTGTGAGTATATATAACAAATTAATTTCCTCTTTACAGTCAGCAGTTAATCACTGTTTTGTTTATATTTATCTGAACTCCATCTCCTCCTGCCCTCCTATTAATACTTCCCTCCTATTTCTTATATTATTAATTTAGTATGACAGTGTGAAAATGACTCATAGTAAATCTCTCACTCTGTCATCTTCCCAGGATCATAGGCATCATTTTTAGGTAGGATATTGAAAAGATATAAATAATCCAAAAATCTTGAAGGTGGCGGTATCCAAGCCACTTAGGGATCAGGTGATGGAAATAGAACTGTTTGGGAAGGCAGCCTAAGGAAGAAATGGCTTCCAGTATACAGATACGTTACTATAGTTCCTTCTATTCAAGGAGACATTCCTTCCCAATCCTCTTATTTCCTCCTAGACCTATATATTCTATTCAGTGGAAATAGTGGGCTGGAGAACAAATAAACAGAAGTGAAAATGACAGAGCTGACATTAATGTGAATTCTGGAAGGGACAGAGACCCAAAAATGTGGACTGGCCACTTTTTATATTACAGTTCTGTCTCATTTAAAAAAAGAAGTTATGTGTGTGTGTGTGTGTGTGTGCATGTGTGTGTGTGTATTTGGATATTTGGTATGTATAGGACCTCATCCTCTTTCTTTGATTTCTTGGGATATAGACCTTGTGGTTATCAAGAAGTCCAAAGTTACACATAGTTTGACAAATTTTAGGTCATAGTTCAAAATAACTTTCCAAAATGAATGGACCATTTCAGAGTTACACCAACAAAACACTGATGTTCCTGATTGGGTTTAGATAAATGATGATGAAGAATTCTACCAACATCCAACCAATGAGTGATGACCTATTTAAATATTTATGCAGAATAAGGTACATTTTTGGACATGGGCAATATGGCAATTTGTTTGGATTGATTACGAGTGTTGGTAATGAGTTTTGTTTTGTTTCATTTTGGGGGGGACTCAGGGTGAGAATGGGACAGATGTGGGAAGGGTAGAAGGTAAATGCTTATTAATTGAAAAAAATATGGTCTAGGCTGCGTGGAGAAATGTTTAGCCGTAGTCATTCAGACAAATAAGCATTTATTGAACACTTTCTATGTGTCAGGCACTGGGTTAATTGCTGGGGGTACCAAGAAAGGCAAAATATTGTCCCTGACCTTAAGGAGCTCACAATCCGATGGGAGAGACAACACAAAAACAACTATAAATAAACTACCTTTGTATGGGATAAATTGGAAATAACCAGTAGAGAAATGGTACTAGAATTAAGGGAGATCAGGACAAACTTATCATATAAGACAGTTTAGTTAGGCCTTGAAGTACACCAGGAAAGCCAGTAGATGGAGATGAGAGACCATCCCAGCCACGGGGAGTAGCTAGTAAAAATGTGTAGTCTGGAAGTGGAGTTTTTTTGTTCAAGAAGGAGCAAGGAAGACAGTGTCAGTGGTACATAGAGCACATGGAGGGGAGTAAAGTGTAAACAAAGACCGGAAAGATAAGAAGGAGACATATTGGGAAAATTTTTGAATGCCAAACAAAATTTTATATTTGATCCTAGTGGGCATAGTCACTGGATTTTATTGAATTGTGTGTGTGTGTGCATGTGTGTGTGTGTGTGTGTGTGTGTGTGTGTGTGTGTGTGTGTGTGTTTGTGTGTGTGTGTGAAGATGTGTGCTTTAGTAAGATTAATTTGATAGCTGAATGGAGGATGGAGGATGTAGTATAGCTGGGAAGAGACTTAAAACAGGGGGACCAATCGGCAGGATAGGTAATACTATTAAGTGTGAGAAGGAGGGCCTGCACCAGGGTGCTTGCAATATCAGAGAAAAAGGGGCATATGATTTCCAAGATAATGGTTGGGAATAATAACACCATGTTGTATCAGCCTGAGAAAGTTTGCTAAATGGGGTTCATTTGGCCCATTAGAGGACTTGCTATTTCTCTTGATTATCCAAATATTGGAAGCTGTGACTGCTGAGATTCTGGAGTAACACCAGAGGGATATGCTAGAGTCCAGATGGAGGTAAAAATGGAGATACCACAACAGTGTAAAAAGGATAATGACCGTATATTGCAAGGTCTTTTCCCATTCTTGCTTTTGTTTTCTTCCTCTGAAATGATAAGGCCAATGTCTGAAATAGAATGAGCTCTGAATGAGAGTGGAATATCAGAGTAATCAGAAATTATCCACACAGAGACGATCACCATTGTCTTGGCCCAGAGGCTAATGAGGATTTTTAACTACTTTGAATATTGGTCTCATGCAGATAAAGAAATAGGAGGGACTTTTTAATCCCATATATTCCTTTAAGACATGAGCCAGAGACAGGCAAGTAAATATACCTCTCCCTTTTCTATTTAAATAAATCCTGGGTATATGTTCTCTTTGAAGATTCTTGAGGATAGATACACAATGTAGGGAGTATAAATACTCTTTTCTTTTGAATTTAATTTCAATTTATTAAAACTATAACTATATATATATATAAAACAAGATATAAATAAGAATATTATTAAATCAATTGATTGATATATTATGCATTTATAGTATTTAAAATCATTTTCTAAAAGTAAACTCCATCATTATTTTCAAAACTTCAATTTTCTTGAAATAATATTTCAAGAATCTTTCCCAGTAAATATATGAAGAAAATAAAATCCCCTTTTCTTGACTCTTTATTTGGCATAATTCCAGAAATACTATGATAGCGAAAAGGCAAGGGAAAAACAAATAAAAGGATTAAGCACTGGCAAAGAAGAGACATAAATATCCCTTCTTGTTGACTCCATTATAGTTTTCCTTGAAAACTAGAGAATGAGAAAATAAGCTATTTGAGACAATCAATAACTCTTTTAACAATAAATTGAACAAATGGAAAAAAAGCAATGATAATATTTCATGTTTTCTTTTATTCATTTTTCATGTGTCTGACTCTTTGTGACCCCATTTGAGGTTCTCTTGGCAGAGATACTAGAGTGGTTTGCCATTTTACAGATGAGGAACTGAGGCAAAAAGGTTAAGTGACTTGTCCAAGGTCATACATCTGAGGCCAGATTTGAACTCAGGTATTCCTATCTTCAGGCCCAGCACTCTAACTACTATGTCATGTAGCTGCCCAATAGTAAAATAATAGTGAAATAAAAGGATACAAAATAAACACAAACAAATTATTAACATATCTATATGCCAATGACAAATTCCAAACATAAATAACAAAAAAGGAAAAAAAATTTAAAAAAATTATAACGTATCTTAGAATAAATCAGGTTCTAGGGTAATATCATTTATATCATACAATTCCAAAATGAATTAAAGAAATAAAGAATAATTTAAACAAGTTGAGGGATCTTCATTGCTAACTGATGGATACAATAATATAATAAAAATAATGATATTACCTAAAATAATTTAAATACTTCTTGATAAAGCCAAGTTAAGTCTACAATATTTATTAAATACTTACTACATGCTAGGCACTGTGCTAAATGTTTAGGACACACAAAAATGGCAAAAACATTTTTTTTTCCTCAAGGAGCTCATAATCTCATGTTGGAAACAATAGTCAAGCAACTATATACAAATAAGATATATCTATGTCTATATCTATCTATCTATCTACCTATACATTTCAAATCATTTCAGAGGAAAGACACTAGCATAAAGCTGAGCCAAGTAAGGCTTCTTTCAGAAGTTGGAATTTTCAGCTTATATTTCAAGGAAACAGGGCAGTTGGGAGGTAGAGACAAGGAGCAAGTATATTACAGGTATAAGGGACAACTAATGAAATAGCATGGTTACAGCCACAAGCCAGAAGATGTGATATCTTGTGTGAGGAGGTCAATATAATTTGATCACAGAGTATCTGGAGAGTAGCAAAATGCAAGGAGACTGGAATGGCAAGGAAGGGCTTTGAATGCCACACAGAAGTTTTTATATTTGATCCCAGCACTAAAGGGAAACCATTGAATATTATTAAACAGGGATGGGGCAGAGATAGTGCTCCATGGTTAGACTAGTGTTTTAGGAAGATCACTTTGATAGCTGAATGGAAGATGGACTGGGGTGGGAGCTCCTCTTGAAAGAAAAGATCAACCAGAAAGCTATTGCAAGTGTCTAGGCATGAAGTAATGGAATCCTGCACCAGAGGGCTGGCAGTGACAAATGACAGAAAAGAACATGTACAAGAAAGGTTGTAGATACTTTGCAAGTCTTGGCCATAGAATAATATAGGGAAGATGAGGAAGAGTGAGAAAATGAGGATGACATCTAGTTTTTGAGCTTGAGTGGTTGGAGTGTTCTACAGGAACAGAGAAGGGATGAAAAGGGAAAGGTTTTAAAGAAAAGGAAATGAGCTCAGTTTTGGACATGTTGAGTTTAAAAGTTGCATGGGACATCCAGTTTGAGATATTCAGCAAGTGGTTGGAGATGCAAAAATAGAGGTTAAGAGAGAGTTTAGGGCTGGACAAATAGATTGAGAATCATGTGCTTAGAGATGATAATTAAATTCATAGGTGCTGATGAGATCACTAAACATAACAGTATAGAAAGAGATGAGGACCTAGGACAGAACTTTAGGAGACACCTAGAGTTATCATGATAAAGATCTAGCAATGGAGACTAAGGAAGAAAGGTCAGAAATATAGGAGAACAGTGGAGAGTAGTGTCAAGAAAACCTAGAGAGAAGAGAGTATCAAGGAGAAGAGAATGACTAATAGCTCCTCGGTAGCTTTCATTTGCCATCCTCTACACATCTCTCCATACAATAGTAGTGTGGTTGGTTTCAAGCCTGACTTTGCTCATCACTCCTCAGGTGGTTCTATTTATTCTCCTTAACATAGAATGACCTAGGCCTCTCTAATTCTTGGAACTTATTTAGTATCTAAAGAATGGTCTTTAATGAAGTGGTCTTTTGTTTTTCATTTCAATGTAGGGGGAAAACTTACTGGTAACATCACTCCTACCCCCAGAAAATTCTCACATCACCAACCTTTTTTCTTCAGTAGAGCATAATGATTCAGTGTTATCATTGTGCTTCCACTCACATTTTTCTCCTCGGATCATCATGAAAGTGGGTTCTATGTCAAATCTGCCTGTGAGAGTACCCAGGTCCTTTATATTATTAATAAATATTATTGTGTTATTATTGAAAGTGGAACTTTCTCACTCACCCTTTAGTTAAATGAACAGGAAAGGATTGTTAGAGAATATTTGCTTGTAGGAAGAGATCCTTTGAGAAACAGGTATTTGAGAAAGCACAAGGAAGTAGATGGAGATGGAAATCTTATAGTGAGCAAAATGATTGTTCATAATCCCAATCTCTGTGTGTCATTTTGGCTCTGCAATTGGTATGTGAATTAGAGGAATTCCTTAAACTGGAAGTATTAACAGGGTAGGATGTTTCAAATAAAAAAGTTCCATCAATGTCTGACAGTTAGTAGGAGCTAGAATAGATACTGTTAGTGACCTTTAAATATCCATGTAGATATTAATGAGATCAATATCTTTCAATCCAGTGATTCTCTCTGACTTCTCTATCTTAGCTATCCCCACACATTGAGAAATAGTTAGGGTATCTCTCAATCTTTTGAGGAGTCTTAAGCCACTATCATTGTTATTTACTATTCATGACACCAGGAAAATAAAATTAATAGCACATAAATACTTCATGCTTTACGCTTTCCAAAGCATTTTTCCTCACATCTACTCTGAGAGAAAGACTGGGTAAATATTATCTATCAATCAATCAATCTATCTATCTATCTATCTATCTATCTATCTATCTATCTGTCTATCTATCTATCTATCTATCTGCCTGTCTAGCTACACACACATACATACTTATGTATGTACACACACAATTGTGACTATTAGAAGTAATATACTTTGCTCCATGTTATGTGGCTAGTAAGAGAAAGAACTAAAATCCTGGTTTTTTTGGCACAAATCTCTCCACCACATGATGTGTGCCATCAACAGGGAAATTTGGAAGTTTCTAGAATTTAAAGAAATAGTCATTTGAATAAAATGGAGCAAAGAAGTGCTATTTCAGAATTCTTTTTGAAAGAGACTGAAACGTTCTTGGATTATCACTCAATATGTTTAATACTTTGAGGCTAGCTCCTCACTTGGCCTTTGTAAGGGTGACTCCCTCCAGGACCCTATCTTCTCTTTTATCAATAAGCCCCCATCAGCCAAGAAAAAGGGAACATGGGTGCTGATAGAAGCTCAGAATCTAATGGGGAGCTCCAAAATATTTATTTATATTTAAAAATATCCTACTTATAATGAGGAGCTTAGCACATGTTATACAGAGGTGTCATACTTGGTTTTATAGAAACCAGATTAACATGTAATTGGGAAAAGTTGAAAAGTTTAACAAAATAAATAAAAATACAATACAATAGATAATGCTAGTTTGTGATTTTCTATGTTAATTTGTGCGCTACAAGGGTCTGTTTTTATTTGAGTTTGATACTATTGGCATAATGGATAGAGAGTTGGCCTTGAAGCCAGGAAGACCTGTGTTTAATTCTAGTCTCTGACACTTATTGTCTATGGGACCAGGTAAATCACTTGGCTTCATAATGCTCTATGCAACTCTCTAAGACTGTAAGTTTCATAGAAGATGCTGAACTTCATTGGAAGAGTGAATTTCTTCACCATGAAATTTTCTATACCAAAAAAAGTCACAGGCCCAGTTACCTAACACTATCCTACTTCACAGGAGAAGATACACACACACACACACACACACACACACACACATTCAGTCATTTCAATTGTGTTCAGTTTTGTGGGTTTTCTTGCTAAAGACACTGGAGTGGTTTGCCATTTCCTTCTCCAGCTCATTTTACCCATGAGGAAACTGGGACAAATAGGGTTAAGTGACTTGCCCAGGGTCACAAAGCTACTAAGTGTCTGAGGCCATATTTGCATGCAGAAAGATGAGTCTTCCTGATTCCTCGATTAACACTCTAGTCACTATATCACCTAGGTGCCTAGTACACACACACACATACATATACATATACATATACATATACATATACATATACATATACATATACATATACATATACATATACATATACATATACATATGCATATACATATACATATACATATACATATACATATACATATACATATACATATACATATACATACACATATACATATACATATACACATGTACATGTACATATTCATATACATATACACATACACATACATACACACATACATATATACTCATATTGCTTAATGACTATGTTTCTGCATAGATATTCCTTAACATATTTCTCTCTCTTTCTTAACTCATATTTAACATATATGTATGTATCTGTATGTGTGAATATTTCCCAGTAAAGGCAACTATTTTACTTATTTTACTTTGGAATGAAAATATTCCCAAAAGAAATTAGAGCAAATAGCTATTTCTATGAATATCATTTCAGATTCAGGAGCATATCTTACCATCCTTGCCATCATGTCAACTTTGAATATCTCTGAAGGCATGGTCTCTACTTTCCTCCTCATTGGAATCCCAGGACTGGAACATATTCACATCTGGATATCCATCCCCATATGCTTCATGTACATCACTGCTGCTCTTGGCAACTGTACTATCCTCTTCATCATCAAGACGGAACCTTCACTTCATGAGCCCATGTACTATTTCCTATCAATGCTGGCCATCTCTGACATGGGCCTGTCCTTCTCTTCTGTACCCACCATGCTAAGGGTTTTTTTGTTCAATTCCCCTGGAGTCTCCCCCAATGCCTGTTTTACTCAGGAATTCTTTATCCACGGCTTCACTGATATGGAGTCCTCAGTGCTGCTGATCATGTCTTTTGATCGTTTTTTAGCAATTTGCAATCCCCTAAGATACAGTTCCATTCTTACTAGTGCTAGAGTTACACAGTTAGGACTAGTGCTTGCTATTAATAGTATACTCTTAGTACTTCCCCTCCCTTTTATTCTAAAGAGGCTGATCTACTGTAAGAAAAGACTTCTCTCTCACTCCTACTGTCTGCACCAGGATGTCATGAAACTGGCATGCTCTGACAATAGGATCAACTTTATCTATGGCTTTTTTGTTGCCCTCTGTATGATGTCTGACTTGGCTTTTATTGTGATTTCATACATATTCATCTTAAAAACAGTAATGGGCATTGCATCCCATGGGGAACGTCTCAAGGCCTTCAACACCTGCATCTGCCACATATGTGCTGTACTAACCTTCTATGTGCCCATCATCACCCTGGCTGCTATGCATCGCTTTGCCAAACATAAGTCTCCCTTGACAATGATCATAATTGCTGATGTCTTCCTGATGGTTCCCCCTTTAATGAACCCTATAGTATACTGTGTGAAGACACGGAAAATCCGTGAGAAGATTCTAGGAAGACTTGGATGGAAGTGAAAAAAAAATGAAAGTCAAAACTGGGAAGTGTTTGATGAAGGGATAAAGACAATGTTTCTCTATATGGGGGAGTGTAAATAAGGTCATTGTCATCATTATCATCATCATCATCATTACCACTACCACCACATCTTTTAATCCTGAACTATATAATAATAATAATAGTTAGCATTTATATATCATTTTGAGATTTAAAAAGTAATTTATATACATTATCTCAATTGCTGCATCATAATAACCCTGTGAGATAGATAAGATCATTATGCCCATTTTACAGATGAGGAAACTGAGACTGAGAGGTTAAGTGGTTTGTCCAACGTCCCACAGCTAATAGCTGCCTAAATCAGGATTTGAATTCAGTTCCTTCTGAATCCCAATCTACCACTCTATCTCCTGAGCCACCTAGTTGCCTCTCTTAGCTAGAAAAAAGTCCAAAATGAGAAATGGACCCTGCCCTTAATGAGTTCTCACTATAAAAGGCAGAAGAATATTGACATAGGACAAAAATAAACACAGTGATTAATGATAAAAATAATGGTATAAATATCTCAATTCACTACAGAATGAAGTTAAGCACTGGTAGATCACATAAAATGATGAGTCAGTGGAAGGAGCTTGCTTAGCCAGGAAGAATGGAACATCTCAGGTTTACTGGTTATTCATACAGTAAAAGGACCAGTCTGGCATTAAGTGAGAGGCATACCTGGTCTTCATACAGATATAGTTTCCTCTGTCCTTGTATGATAGAATCAATAGAACTTTTTTTCCATCACTGCCAAGAGCACCACCACCTCTCAACTTACCCTGGTTTAAAGCATTATCATCATTTTTGGTTCCTAATTAACTCAGGTCATATATTCAATCAATTGCCCAATCTTGTTGATTCTTTATTATTACCTTTGCAAAATTCCTTGAATCCCTTGAAATAATCCAAGGTCAGGATCTTGCCACCTCCCACTTGTACCACTGCAAAACATCCTAATTGGTTTCCTTCATCTTAAATCTACCCCTTCTCCAATCTAGCCTCCTTACAACTGCCAAAATGTTTTTTTTTTTGAGAATGACCATGTCATTCCCTCTTTTGAAAAAAATTCAAGACAAAACAACATAAACAAACAAAAAACCCTGCTGATTCTGCATTACCAATAGGATCATATATAAAATCTTCTGTTTGCCATTTCCAGTAAAACTTTTTCCTCTGCTACTGAGGTCATATGAGCAGCATAATAGTAGACTAGACATTTTCTTTGATCCTTATGACCTCTAAGACCTTTCCAAAACAAAAATTATTCATCAAAGATCAAGCTACTTTAACTGTCTCCATGATCTAGGATGGTTAGAGTCCAAAAGATGGTTAAACAAACAGTAACTGAAAATCACCTATCCTGAGCTCACCCAGCACTACTTCCCCTCTTCCCACGATATTGGTAGCAATGCTGCACTGAAAAAAAAATTGAAGTACTCAACACAAACTTACATCAAAACCCATACTTACACTTCAGTCCCACCTCCCTCTTTCCAGCCCTGTGGAGACCCTGTCTTCAGGCTGCAGAAGTTGGCTCAGGCCTCAACAGGGAGCTTGACCACAGCACTCCATGGGCAAAAGCTTGCTGGGGACTGTAACTCAGTGCTGTAAAGTTCTGAAGTGCTGATGTAAGAACAGAGAACTGAGGAATAGAAGAAGTAGGACAGATGAGCAGGATAGGACACCTCACAAATGAGCTGCTGTACAACAGTCCACTAAGCCTGAGGAGAATAGCACAATATCCAGCTGGGGCTAGTCCAGACCAACCAAAAGTCACTTGAAGCAGATACCTAGACTGGTGAATTGGGAGGAAGCTGAGATGCTTTGACATTGTAGCCCCCAAGAAAACCATGATCAGAGAGGAAAGAGTGAGAAAAAGAGTGAAAGGAAAATAAAGGATGGAGGGGAGAGCAGCAGACCAAAATCACCAAAGATCTCAGGAAGAAGAAAACTTAAAGACTTTGAACATAAAAATCAATAAGAAACAAAATAACAACAGGGGGAAAATATACCTCCAGATCTGGTAAACAAGTTCAGGAATTTATGAATAAATACTGAAAAATAAAGGAAAATGATCCAACACTTATGAGACAGAAGACCCTTTGGAATTTGAGGAGAATAAAGAACCACAGTGCACTGTTCCTCAATGGTTTAAAAGAAAAAAAAAGAGAAATATAAGAACAGAATTTACATCCTGCATAGTAAAAATAATGAGCAGAATAGGAAAAAAAAACTTGAATCTGCAATGATAAACTTCAGCAAAGAAATAACAAAAAAGAAGTAATATGTTGGAAATACAAATACACGGAAGTGAAAGGCAACCTAAAAGAAGAGAAGCAAAAAGCAAAATAACATTAAATGAAACTATGTTCACTATGCAATGAAATATTCTGATCTCAAAGATAGGATGTGTAAAGAAAACTTAATCTTTATAGGTTTTCCAGAGGAACAGGACAGTACAAAAAAGAATACCTTGAAACAGTAATAAAGGAAATAGTAGAAAAAGAAGTCCACAATTTCTGAACATAGAAACTGATATTTCGTTTGAAAGAATTCACAGATTGCCTCCAGAAAACAGCAGCAGCATCAGCAGCAGCAGCAAACTCCAAGACATATCATGGTTAAATTTAACATTTCAACCCAGAAACTAGTTCCTTAAGCAATCAGGGGAAAAAGACCTTCAACTGCAAAGGAAAGAGCATTTGAAAACTCTTCCTACACCCTCTAGAAAAATGAATAGGAAATAGGATAATATGTTTTGAAGAACATTAAAGCTCAGGATGCTGCCTAGAGTGAGCTATCCTGCAAATCTGAGCTTAACTATGTAGGGAAAAAAAAAAGATGGATATTCAATAACAACGAATAGTTTGACTATTTTTTTTAAAGAAAGTTAGAACTGAAAAAATTATTTGCCTTTAAACACCTCAAATGGCAGCTATCAGTAGTGAACAAATTCAGCAAGCAAGGATAGCAACAGTGACAGCGTGACAAGAGAAAGACCAGTAAGTGCCTTCTATTCAAGGGTGGGAAACCTGCCACCTCAAGACCACATGTGGCCTTCTAGGTCCTTGGGTGTGGATTTTTTTTTACTGAGTCCAAGTATTATAGAACACATATTTTTATTAAGGGAATTTCTTCTGTGAAATTTGTATTCAGTCAAAGGGCTGCACTTGAGGACCAAGAGAGCCACATGTGGCCTCAAGGCCACAGTTCCCCACTCCTAACTGATCTATCTTAAAAGAGAAATCTGGTAGAGAGAACAGTGAATCGGTGGATAGGGGACACTGTGGATAGAACCTGGAGATAGCCTACCTAGAGACGAATATTCCTTTTGTGGTTCTTCTTTGTTACATATGAGGGCACCTGAAAGGGGTGGGGAGTGGTGAGTAGGAGGATAGGAAGAAGGAGTGAGTGATGTGCAAGGGTCAAATTAAGGGTTAATAATGAGGGGAAGGTGACCTGTGTGGTTTCACAAAACAAAGATCCTACAGGGGAGTGGGTGAGGAGAAGGAAGGAAAGATTGAAGAAGAGGGTGGACAGGAAGGAGGGCTTACTTTGGAGGTATGAGAGGATTCTGTGAATGAATGTTCCCTATGGGGGAAGAGAGATGGTGGGTGGAGATGGTAAGTGAAAGACTCCACTCTGTATTTATTGCTCTTTCTGGTCTTAACTGCACTGAAGAAGATAACTCTTTCAGGTTAAACTCATCACCTCTAATCTAATTGCCAATCTGTTAACTCAAACCTTCACTGACAACACCTCTCAGCCACCTCTCCCATCAGATTGGAGGATTGAAAGGTGGGATGCCAGCCTCCTCCAAATGACTTCCTTTATAGAGGAAACTTTCAGCTAAAACATTTTTAGCTAAACTAAACTTTTTAGCTCACTCCACTCTGTATTTGTTGCTCTGTCTCATTCCAACTCCACAAAACTAGAAGACCCCTAACCTCCCCCACCACTTTCCTGCCCCTTTCATGTAATTGTCTTTCTTTTTTTATTAATTATATCCCCAGAACTTAATACAGTGGATGGCACATAGTAGGTACCTAATAAATGTCTATTGAATTGGGTTGACTTGAAGGGTGATGAGGACCCTACAGTGGATGAGGCCTGGGGGATTTGTTGCATAAAAAAATCTTGTCCTAGGAAATGAGGAGTTGGAATACCTCTAGGCCATTGGCACCTGAAGTAGGGGAACATAGACACAGAGAAATTTCCAGTCAAATTTCTCTCTGTCTCTCTGTCTCTCTGTCTCTCTCTCTCTCTCTCTCTCTCTCTCTCTCTCTCTCTCTCTCATATATATGCTATTCATACATATATAAATATGCAAATACACACACACATATATATTATATTTTGAATAATATTTTATTTCTTCCCAATGACATGTAAAAACAATTTTGAACATTTTTTTAAAAAATTGAGTTCCAAATTCTCTCCCTCCCTTTTCTCAAACTTCCTCTCTGATACAGTAAGCAATTTGCTGTAGGTTATGCATATGCACTCATGCAAAACATTTCCGTATTAGTCATATTGTGAAAGAAGACATACTAAAAATAACACAAAAATAAAGTGAAAAGTAGCAAGCTTTTCTTTGGGTCTTATTAATTTATTTATTTTTAGTTTTCAACATTCACTTTCTCACCATCTTGTCCCTACCTCCACCACAAGATGGCATGCATTCTGAATACCCCTTCCCTTAATCTGCCCTCCTTTCTATCTCCCCCCACCCCTTCTCTTATCCCTTTCCCCTTCTATTTTCCTGTAGAACAGGACAGATTTCAATACTCCATTGTCTGTATATCTTATTTCCCAGTTGCATGTGAAAACAATTTTTAACATTTGTTTTTAAAACTTTAGGTTCCAAATTTTCTCCCTTCTTCCCTCCCCACCCACCCTCGTTGAGAAGGCAAGCAACTCAATACAGGTTATACATGTGTAGTCATGCAAAATACTTCCATAGTAATCATGTGAAAAAAACTAAATATATTTTCCTTCATCCTACCCCGCCCCCCACATTTATTCTATTCTCTCTTTTGACCCAGTCCCTTCTTAGAAGTATTTGCTTCTAATTACACCCTCCTCCAATCTGCCCTCCTCTCTACCATATCCCTGCTCTCTTATCCCCTTCCTTCTTTCCTGTAGGTTAAGATAGTTTGCCATACCTAATTGAGTGTGTATGTTATTCCCTCCTTAAGCCAAATCTGATAAGAATAAAATTCCCTCTTCCCCTCTCACCTTCCCCAACTTCCCCTCCACTGCAAAAGCCTTTTCTTGTTTGTTTTATGTGAGATAATTTATCCCATTCTACGTCTCCTTTTCTTCTTCTCCCAGTATAATCCTCTCTCACCCCTTTTTATTCTCCAGATATCACCCATTCATCTTTAACTCACCCTGTGCTTTCTATCTATCAATTTATACGTATAATTTTTTCCCCTCCAACTGCCCTAATACTGACAAAGGTTTCATGAGTTACAAATATCATCTTTCCATGGAGGAATATAAACAGTTCAACCTTAATAAGGCCCTTATGATTTCTCTTTCCTGTTTACCTCTTCATGCTTCTCTTGAGTCTTATATTTGAAAGCCAAATTTTCTATTCAGCTCTGGTCTTTTCACTGAATGAAATAGCATGCTTTGATCTGCATTCAGTCTCTATCAGTTCTTTATCTGGAGGTGAATGACATTTTCCATCATGAGCTATCTCATATTGTCTTGATAATTGTATTGCTGAGAATAGCTAAATCATTGACAAGTGGTCATTACACAATATTACTGTTACTGTATATAAGCTTCTCCTGCTTCTGCTCAGTTCATTTTGTATTGATTCATTTAAGACTTGCCAGGATTTTCTGAAATCATCCTGCTCATCACTTTTTATAGCACAATGGTATTCCATTACAATTACATACTACAACTTGTTCAGCTGTTTCCCAATTAATGGACATCCCCTCAATTTCCAATTATTTGCCACCACAAAAACAGCCTTTATTTTTAATTAAAAATACTTATCAACAATTCACAAATTCTATTAAAAGCTGGGCATCAGTACTCAGAAAGTGATCTATTTAGGCTCTTCCTTTATGTTTAACCATGGTTACTTGCCTACATTCTCCATTCACTGCCATCTGCTAAAATGATTGAACAAATTTCTTAAACCATATTGTGATGGTTCTGTAGGTATTTCATACCAAAAAACAATGTGCTGCATATGTACATTCTTCAAGGTTAATCATATTTGGTCACCAGTGGGCCCTCCTTGGACTGTGCTTTTGAAGTTGCCATCAATGAATATGGGCTCAGTTCTTGTGATCACTGTTATAGTTCCCAGTTCATTGTAAAGCCAGTAGTTCTTCTCTGGTTTATTTTCATGCAGAAAAAGGCTCCCAAGTTTCTGTCAAGCTTACCATCCCAATTAGGTCAATTTCATCCTCAATCTGGCCTTTCTGCCCAGTGTCAGGATTTATGCTTTTCTACGAATATATTCTCTGTTCACAAAGATTATAATACCCAAATCAGTACAGTGGAACACACACACACACACACACACACACACATGCTTGTGTGTGTATATCTATATCTATGTATCTATCAAGAGATCAGTTG
Organism: Phascolarctos cinereus; assembly: GCF_003287225.1. NCBI lineage: Eukaryota > Metazoa > Chordata > Mammalia > Diprotodontia > Phascolarctidae > Phascolarctos > Phascolarctos cinereus. Next base: position 350,346,572 of record NW_027556098.1, read on the forward strand.
TGGGCTGCTTTCTTGTGATATAATGGGGGAGGGGTCTTACTATGGTAGAGTGTCATCTCTGATACTTGCAATAATTGTTATTCCGGAAGTGATGGACAATGGAAAAAGGGGAATCCATGGGGCAAACCCTATAAGCCAGAAGCAGAAAGTGTCTAGAGGAGAGAACCTAGAGTGAATACCATGAAAAATTCAATTATATGAAGAATACCAAGAAAAAAGAGAAAGAGAGACGATAATTATAAAGGTCATGAATCAGAGAATCAGAATTTAGAGTAAACAGAAAGATAAGATGGATAATGAAGAGAAATCCTTTATGTACAAGCAAAAATGAAATTTAGAAACTAAGGAATAGTCCTACCTGAAGGGGAGGTGAGGAAAGGTCAATCTACTTGTCTGAGAGAAAAAAAATGGAGAAAAAATATATATAACTAGATAAAAGCAGGAAAGAAAAAGGAACTGATAAATAAAATTCGAAAGGGAAAGAGGTAACAAATGAGAAGAAGGGATCAGGGGTGAGAAGAAGAGAGTCAGTTGGAACCTTAAAAAAAAAAACAAAGTAACTGAAAGAACATAATACTGTTTATAGCAGAAGAGTGAATTTAAAATTAAAAAGCTTCTATACTGATAACATTAATGCATTTAGGAGAAGGTAAGTGGTTGAATCTGAAGTGGAAAAAAAACTCTGTATCAAATTTATCTGGTAAGGATTTGGTATCCAAAGTATTTTATTTATTTATACATACATACATACGTACATACATACATACATACATACATTTATATACACATACATACATATATGTGTGTACAGATATGTACATACATTACAAATGTACATGTATTATTATATATACACATGTATATATGATATGTAATGGTTTTGTATATAGAAAGTGTATATATACTCATATGTATATTGTGTTTTGCATATATGGTGTATATACATCTACACATGTGTGTATATACACAGTAAACACATATGTAACTAATAGTCATTTCCCAATAGATAAATGCTCAAAGGATGTAAGCAATTCACAAAAGAACTGCAAATTATTCTCAACCACATAAAAAAAAGTGTTCCAACTTACAAATAATGAGGTAAATGCAAATCAAAACATCCCTGAAAATTGACAAAAATGACAAAATATTGCAACAGTAAATGCTGGAGGCATGTGTGGAAAGATAGGCATGCTAATAAATTGTTGGTGGTGTTGTGAAATGGTACAACAATTTTAGAAAGCAATTTTGGATTGTGCAAATAAAGTGACTCAAATGTCCACCCCCTTTGAACCAGATACCCCATTACTCAACTTATACCCCAAAAAAGTTATTGATAAGAAAAAAGCCCATATACTCTAAGATATTTATAGCTAAGAATTGGAATTATGGTAGATACTCATCAATTTGGAATGGCTAAAAATATAGTTTGCAATGAACGTAATGGAATATTACTGTGCTGAAGAAATGTGTAATGAATATAGAGAAGCAAAGACAGATTCATATGAACTGATGCAGTGAGGTAAGCAGGACCCAAAAACAATATACAAAGTAAGTATAATAATGTAAATAGAAAGAACAACACACAAAAGAATCAAAAGCAAATATGACAAAATTACAAAATATATAACCTTTAGGAAGTTTTCCCTGTATTAATCCCAAATCTGCCTTCCCCTCATTTCTACCCATTGCACCTTATTTTGTCTTTTGAGCCCAGAAAAAGAGCAAAAAAAAAAGCTTAATTTTACTTCTGTATCATGACAGCTTATCACATATTTGAATATAACATATTGTTTTCCCATGTCATTTCTTCTTCAAGATAAATATCTTCACTTCTTGCTGATGATCATATGGAAAGATTTATAGTTGTTTGCAAACCCTGGTTGCTTTCCTCTGTATATTCTTCAACTTGTCAATGTCCTTCCAAAAAAAAAAATCAGTGTGAGATATCATATTCCTGTTTAACTCTGGCAGAATATAGAGCAGGGTTTGTTCTTAACCTCTGCTCCCAATGTGTCCCCAAATAAATTTCAGGGTGTCCATGAATTTGGAGGAGGAAATCACATCTTTCTTTTTGCAAATCTCAAACCAAAATTTAGCATTTCCTTCAATTATTCAAAAACATTATTCTGAGGAGTCCATAGGTTTTATCAGTCTCTCTCTCTCTCTCTCTCTCTCTCTCTCTCTCTCTCTCTCTCTCTCTGTCTCTGTCTCTCTCTGTGTGTCTATTTCACTCACACACACAACACAGCACACAACACACACACACACATACATGAAAGGGTTAAGAGCCTTTATCTATTGGGACTATAAATTCACTCACACCGGACACTAAGATTCTATTGTGTCAGAAAGCAATCTAGTGTAGGGACAAAAAATTCACTGGACTTGGTCTCATAATACTTGGATCGAAATTCTTCTTCCAGTACTTATATGTTGTATAACTTTGAGTAAATCACTTAAAATCCTAGTCTTGTTTTTCTTATCTATAAAATGAGAGTTATTATATTTATGCTGCCTCTCTTGCAAAATTTTTGTGAAGATAAAATGATAGAACGCAGGTAAAACATTTTGTAAGCATTGAAGTCCTATACAAATTTATTATTGTAACTATTGTCAGAATTATGGTTGATTGATTATTTTAAAAATTATTTGAATCGTTTTAGAGCTAGAGTGGACTTCAGAATGCAACTAGTCACCCCAGATGAGGAAACTGAATGTCAGGATGGTCATAGCTTCTTTTCAGTCACACAGGTAACATGAGTCGCAGTTAGGATGTGAACCTAGGTTCCCTGAGTTCAGATCCAGAGCTCTTTCCATTGTCCCATTCTGTCACAATTGTGATTGTCATTGATGTTTTTGTGGTTAATGAAGCCTAAGATCTCATTATTATGATTTCTGTCACATCACACTTTCTGAGCTTGTGATCCAGTAAAATGCTGAGGCCATTTTCAATTTTCAAATGATGAATGTGGAGCCCAAATATGTTATAACTTATATAGGACTGACAGCTCTTGAATTTTAATATCTGCCATCTTGTGTTAAAATTTTTCAATTCACCCTTCATACCTTGGAAGACATTTACCTTTGGGAGGGAGCTTATGAGTTAGTCAGGGGGAAAGGAATAGGTTAGTCCAACCTTCACTAGGAGAGACACATAGTCCTGTTTGCTCTGGGTGGTTCAATGTGGTGTTAGGCTGATAGCTTGGTGGATCCAGTTTCAGAACCTGAAAGAGTCTGAAGGGGCTGGATGACACAGGAAGGACAGAGCTGAGACCACTGTGGAAGCTGGAAAGTCCTTTTCCCTGGCCCTTACAGAACACAGTTTTTTCATGTAAATTCTTAAATATGTCATTTTATTTGTTAGTAGGGAGGGCTCTCTGGGAGGAGAAAGGGACAAGGAGGATATATTTGGAAGCCAATGTGATATAAAAACAAAAGGAATCAATTGAAAGGTCATTTAAAAAACTTTTTTGTGTGTGCTTTATTTGATCATTACAATGACCTCTGCATGCTCGGTTTTTATTTGATTATTAATAGAGCACACTTTTTTTTTCAAATGTATGTAATTAAATGTAGTATTTCACCAGTATAATCAAAATTATTAAAGTAATTTGTTTTGATGTAGTACTGTTTTGGGTGCTATCTAGGGCAAAGTGTATTGGCCCTACCCCTGTGCCCCAGGCGTTTCCAAGCTAGGATCAATAACGCAAAGGTGGTTAAAAATAACGAAGTCCAGAACCACACCAAACTATCGTGTAAGTGGATTGCCTAAGCATTTGCAATGTAGTATAGAGGGCAAATCTTGATGCAGGAGTCAGAAGAATAATGTTTGAGCCTCAATTGTGCCACTTACCAGCTGTATAGCTTTGACCAGGTCACTTACATTCTCTGAGCCTCTGTTTGCTGATAGGAAAAAGAAGAGGCTTAGACTGGAAGACCTCAAGATCTCTTCCAACACTAAAGGCCAGTCAAATTGTGAGTACAAATAGCTTATGGTGGATAGATAAGATCCAAATGGACTTGTGAGAACAGTATGACAGCATAGGGGCCGTGTCAATAATTTTGATGAAGTCACAGGACAAACGCCCTCCCCCATGTCCAGCTAAAGAAGTAAGCATGATTAAAAATGAGGATATTCAGACACAGACACACACACACACACACACACACACACACACACACATATCCTACATACATACACACTTCCACAACATCCCAGGTACTATTGCAGGCAAAGAAGCTAAGGTGCTGACTGGAGTTATACTGAATTAACTTTGCACTCAGGAGGATTGATCTGGGACTACTGTGGGCTCATTTCACAAGAATATAAAAGCATATTTAGGATTTTTGTATGGAGCTACTGAGAGTCTAAGGGACTCTTTTGCTGACTGCTGTTGATCTCTTATCAGGTGGTTTCTAGCTTCATGAGCTGTTTTAGTGCCTAGGGAATTACTTTTACCTGAGAGTACTTGAACACATACACACACACACACACACACACACACACACACATATGTATATATGAGATTGATTACTTGAATCCTCAGTCTCTGAGTGATTCATTGTACCACATCTAGAATAGTGACCCAAATATCTGTTTGTATGAGTTGCTGAAGATGAAACTTAATATGAACTGGGGAGACAGATGCTCCTCCTGGACCTTCAACATTCTCAGGGTCCTTGTGGGATTACCTCAGGTCAAATCTGATTCTCAGCTTTTTCAACCCAGGAACTCAATTTTATTAGTCCACCCAGGAGAGATGGGGTTCAGAGGAAATGATTAACACTAATCAATATCACAAGAACCTGACCTGCTAACCAGACATCTTGTTATTAATTACACCAGGGATTTTGTATTTCCAGTGACCTGGTACAGAGTTTCTTCTCCAAGACAGAACTGGAAAAAGATTGGCACACAGTCTTCTTCCTCTTTTTATAAATTTCATGTACACAACTAGTTCTTTTTTCACTGTTTGGTGTGCTATAACAGCATTGTCTTATGCATGTTGAATAAATGATAATCTCTCTATCTGAGTTAAACTTTAGTATCTGAGGAATTCACAGATTTTTTTTTCTTGGTGGGGATGAGAACTTTGACAGCTAGGTGACCTCATTCATTCTAAATAGTTTTATCTTAACTTCCCTTTCTTTTAAAAAAATATTTATTTTATTCTGAACTTAAAAAATAATACAAGCATTACTATAACATAGTATAATAGAAAAAAAGATGATTATACATGAAACTGGAAATGTATAATATACAACTTGCTGTACTTTTAAAATATATAACAAAGTTGTCATGTAACTTTGTTTTTTCTCCCTTTTTTTCTTCCCTCCCTGTTGCCCAATCTAGAGATGACCACAATTAGACACAAATATGTATGTGCGTGTGTGTGTGTGTGTGTGAAAAACCATTCTATAAATCTTTTTATCAGTTACTTCTCTGGATGCAGATAATGTCTTTTTTCACATGTCCTCTATGGTTACTTTGGGTGTTTATGATGGTCAAAATGACTTAGTCATTCAAAGTTGTTATTAAAACAATATTGTTGTTCTTGTATACAATGTTCACTTCCCTTTCTAAGAGTGACTTGTTTTTCTGTTTTATCCTCAAATTCTGTGTTTTCTAGGCAATGATTGTTTGTATGTATATATGTGTATATGTGAGTATATGTGTATGGATATATGTGTATAAGTATATATTCATATTCGTAGATATGTTGTGCAAGCATATATATGTATAGGTATATTGTGCACATGTGTATGAATATGTACATATGTATATAGACATGCATTTGTATGTGTATATACCTATATGTATGTATATAGATGTGCGTTACTTTATGAGAGATATTCTGATATAGTCAATACTCTGTTTTTTTAAATTATATTGCCACAAGTAGCAATAGAGATGCAGGCTCACAGTCAGGCATATTTGGATGCAACTATACAGTCCCACCTCTGACACACACTAGCTATGTGATTTGGGGCAAGTTACTTCCCCTCTCCAGATCCTGGTTAATTCTCTGACACTCTCAGACATACACCAAGTATCAATATGCTTTGGCAGAACACATTTCCTCACCACAACAGTAGTCTATACCAGTATATCCATATATCACCTTTAGGTCTGCTGGGAAATAAGGCATACCAGCAGTGCATCTGCTTGATCTTCCTTGTTGAAGGTAAGCTCAGACACCTGTGCTCCCAGAGTCATGGCACTGTTTCTTGTGGAAGTTATATTTGTGTATACATGTGTTTGTATGTGTATGTGTATGTGTATATATACATATATATATATATATATATATATATATATATATATTATATATATATATATATATATATGATCAACCCAATTCCTTTAAGTTTCTTTCAGTCTCCTCCCATTCAGCTGAAGACCTTGGCTGCTGTCTTGCTATGATCTTTCAGAAAGAGCAGGAACCATTGGCAATGGCTTCAAAGTCATCCTAGAAAGGTAGATTTTGTTTTATGTTATGCCTTTTCTTTTGACTGTTCTTATCCGTATGGGGCTGAATCCCCTCACTGAGAAACTTCACCCTATTTTATAGTGACCATCCAGCATATTTCAAAATCTTCATCTCTGAACCCTAGATCATAACCAGGCAATGGTCCTTTGATCAATGGTCAAACCAAACAGCACTCAGGGTTCCCCAGGTTTTAATTTTTTAAGTCTTCATCTTTCCTCGTTTACTGAAGATAAGGGTTTGGAGAAAAATTATAGAGGGAAAATCATTGGCTATTCAAATTATTTTCTGGACTTTTCACAAGGAGCAAATGAGCTTCTAAATAACTTCCCATATTTTATAAGGTACAAAGTGAAAGATTCAACTCTGAAAGGGGCTCACCCTTTACAAAGCACAGTAAATAAGGGATACCCTTACAAAAGTGTTTAGAATTTAAACCTGAGAAATATAGATAATGATAATTGAAAGATTGGTTTCAAGAATCATGTTAATATGCTATATTATAAAGGTACACATATTTGAAATTTTTAAAATGAATTTAACTATGAAGTTGGCCAAACAATTTCTGACCATATATAGATAACAATATTTGAATCACAAGACAGGTTGTACTTATGTTTATTCAGAGCATAACTTGAAAACCATGGATATATTTTGAATGTAAGAGAATTAGGAAAAGTTACTTATACAATCATTTTATGATCTGTCTGTTATTACTTACACTGTAAACCTTAAAGTCATCTCTAAGACATTCCTTAATTAAATTGAGTTTGTAGTTGCATCCAGGAAGTAAAACATTGGATCACTCCATATAATCCATGTAAACAATTATCTTCATCAGACAAGTGGGTGTGTAGATTGGGATTTGGGAGGATGGGAGTGGAGAGAATGGGGGAGGGACTTTTGGGAAGGTATGTGTATTGGGATTTGGAAGGTGGGGGAAAGAATATGTGGACTCTTGGAGGGGTGGGTAAGATGGGGAATGGGAAGATGGGAAAAGAAGATAAGATAACAGGGATAAGGTAAAAAGAGGCAATGAGAAATAAAATAGTGAGTAAAAATAAGATGAAAGGAAATTCACAAATAGTAATTATAACTTTGAAAGTGAATGGGATGTTGATAGCTGTTCTCTTTGTGGTGTCAAAGAACTGGAAATTGCAAGGATCGCTATCAACTGGGGAATGGCTACTTGAAAGCAGAGGAGGAAGAAACAGCTAATAACTAGAACACAAATAGATAAATCAACCAGGAAGTTATTAAAACAGAAAGGATAATGTATGCAAAGATTTCTAAATTATTGTTAATGTTTCTAAGTAAAAATTACCAGACAAATGAAATTGAGCCAACATTTGATGAAATAGAGGAATCTGTGGATTCACAAGGAGCATGTAACTGTATTGGGATATTCTTGAATGCATCAAGAGAGAAATCACAGTCTTGCAATAATAAATGAAAAGGAAGAAAAATGGCAGAATTCCTGGCCTAATCAGCAAAAGTAATTAGACAAATAGAAAAACCTGAATGTACAGAGGTAATTTTTTGAAAAAAAAAAAGGAGTAGAGAACAACCAAATAAGAATACAAATACATTAAGGGACAACCTGGGAAAAGAGGAGCAAAAAACAAAAACAATAAAGAGCAAACATATCATCTCTATACAATGCATCAAGCTCAAGGAGATATAAGCATCCCAGAAAAACATGACAATTCAAAAAACATCAGAGTGCAAAAAATAATATAGGAAATCTGTTCAGAACTTTTGAATGCAGAAAACAAAGTACCAATCAAATGTATCCAGTTACTTGGTTGAGGGAGAAGAGGTTATCCTGCAAAGTCCAAGAATAATGGGGTTAAATATAGCTATTCCTTGAACAAATAGAAAATTCATCAAGTGACCAGGATAAAGACCTTCAAATATAAGGAAAAAAGAAATTCAAATGACATAAGATAATTTTGTAGCAGCCTGAAACTATAAAATGAGATAGAATAATATATTCTTATAAGCAAAGGAGTTCAAAATGCAACCAAAGAAATGATCATATTCTGAAAACTTCAGCCAAATCGTGAACAGAAAGGTAGTCTCTTGGTAAAAGAAAATCATTTAAAGCATTCCTACCCAAACAAAACAAAATAAAACAAATAAACAAACCAACAAAAACAGACATGAGCTGATCGTTCAATTTGCAAATGTCTCCAACAACAGAAACATAAGAAAGGTAAATAATTACAAAGCCTAAGGAAAAGCACAAGCAATAAAATAAGTTGCATAAGTTCTAGAGACTATTAAATGCAGCTAGGTATTGCAATGTGTAGAGTGCTGGGCCTAGAGTCAGAAAGATTCATTTTTTTGAGTTCAAATCTGGCTACAGACATTCACTAGCTGTGTGACCCTGGGCAAATCATTGAACCTTGTTTCCCTCAATTTCTCATCTGTAAAATGAGCTGGAGAAAGAAGTGGCAAACCAGTTCAGCAGCTTTGCAAGAAAATTTCAAATGAGCTCGTGAAAAGTCAGAAATGACTGAAATGAATGAACAACAACAATGGGGATTATTAAAAAGAAAAATACAAAGAGAAAAACATCCTTGCTGATTTTTTTTAAAAAAAGAATTACAACAGAGGAACAACTAAAAGAGTCCTTTCTAAAAGTACAGAAGGGATAAAGATGACAGCAGAATTTAAAGAAAATGGGGAAATGATAGTGGAGGAACAGGTATAAAACATCATGGAGTAAACATCACAATTCCCCTATCCCTTTTACAAGTGAGTTAACATATTTTGTGGGACTTACCTGATAAACAGGAGTGTGCATAAAAGGCCAGAGAGGAAATAGAAGATGTAGGGGAGAGTGTGATGTAACCTCATCAAATTAATGGTGAGTAATGAAGAGAAAATAATTTATTTTGTCTCTCCAGAAAAGGGGTGATGTAGGAGAAATGGGTGAGGTGGCAAAAAGAAGGATTGAAAGGGAGGGAAAGAGGGGCAGCTAGGTGGCACAGTGGATAGACCACAGGCCCTGAAGTCAGGAGGACCTGAGTTCAAATCCATCCTTAGCCCAAACACTTGACATGTACTAGCTGTGTGACCTTGGGCAAGTCATGTAACCTCGATTGCCTCACTAAAAAAAAAAGTGAAAGAGGGGGAAAGAAAATGGAAGTCTTGATTCAGTGGTGGGAGAATTTCTCACTGAAGACCATTGCCTTGTGGAGAAATATAGTCTGTAATGGGAAATAAGGGGCTTAAAATGGGTTTAGTGTGCAGGGATTTAGCACTCAGAGAGACTATTACCACTTAAAGGATATTTTCCTCCATGGATAACATCCTGCTTCAAGAGAAGGGAAAGCAGAGTTCATGTGTCAAATAACATCTAGAAGAGTTGGAGGAAATTCTGTGGCAAATAGAAAAAATGTCATGTGTAAGGCAAAGGTAGAATTGGAACACATGATTATACTCACAGAGAAATTAGTATTTGTATTCTCACTATCTTCCACAATAATTGATATCTCATGAGGCACAACAAAAAGAAAGGGGAAAGTGAGAAATATTTATGTCAATATCATAACTATTACTTAGAAAAAAGAACATAAAATTACTACTTTTGAAGTTTGAATTTTATGAGGAATACCTACTACTTAAAGAAGGGATAAATAAAGAATGTAAACCAAAGGATAAAATTTTATAATAGAAAGGGAAGAAAACTGATGAAAGGAATAAAGTAAAAATAATCTCTTATTTTTGAAAAAGGCGTAGAATTTAAAAAATGAAACCTACACAATAAAATAAGCTGAATAGGAGGTGAAGAAGGATGCTTTTAGTTAAGTATTTAACAGAAATAAGGGAAGAGTTAGATAAATAGAAAAGAGGAAGGAAGAAAGAGAAAGTAATAAATATTATGTAAAACACCAAAACTAGAGAATGGATGACAAATGTAGAGTGGAGTGTTGACGGTTAAGGGAAAGGGATACTTTTTGAAAAGTGTTATCTTAAGGTGGATTAAACAATGCTAAGCAGAGAAAAGGGAAGGGAAATAAAATTTCCAAATTAATAAAAAAGAGAGACAATCAGAAGAAAGTATAAATCCAGCTCATAATTTTAGAAGCAAATAAACATGCAAAAATGTTTATAACAGCTCTTTTTTTGTGGTGGCCAAGAATTGGAAATTGAGGGGATACCCATCAACTGGGGAATGGTCAAACAAGTTGTAGTATATGAATGCAATGCAATACTACTGTTCCATAAGAAATGATGAGCAGGCAGACTTCAGAAAAACCTGGAAGGACTTGCATGAATTGATGCTGAGTGAAATGAGCTGAACCAGGAGAACACTGTACACAGTAACAAAAACATTGTTCAATGACCAACTTTGATAGACTTAAATCTTCTCAGCAATATGAGGATCTAAGGCAATTCCAAAAGACTCATGATGGAAAATGCTATCCACATGCAGAGAAAGAACTATGGAGTCTGAATACAGATCGAAGCATACTATTCTATTATCTCTCTCTCTCTCTCTCTCTCTCTCTCTCTCTCTTTTTCTTTCTTGTGTTTTTTCCCTTTGGTTCTAATTCTTCTTTACAACATGACTAATGTGGAAATACATTTGATATGATTGTACTTGTATAGCCTATATGATACTACATGCCATCTTGGGAAGCAGGGAGGGTAAGGAGGTGGAGAAAATTCAGAACTCAAAATCTTATAGAAATGAATGTTGAAAACTGAAAATCAACAAATAAATAAATAAAATTAAAAAGGAAATGCAAGTGAACATTTTCCCTGCAACTTATACAGTAGTCCTATGGAGTGTCTTAGAGCACTAAGACATTAAATTACTTTCCCAGTGACAACAGCCAGTGTTGCAGAGGTAAGGCATGGTCTTCCCTCTGTTGATTATTTTCAAGTTATCCTGTGTAGATTTTATTTGTACATAATTGTTTTCACATTGTCTACACCATTAGAGTGTAAGCTCCTTGAAAGCAGGGAATATGGGAATATATTTTGTCTTTCTTTGTATTACCAGTAAAGAGCACAGTGACTGGCACATATTAGATTCTTTTTTTTTTTGGCTAGGCAATGGGGTTAAGGGACTTGTCCAGAGTCACACAGCTAGTAAGTGTTATGTGTCTGAGGCCAGATTTGAACTCAGGTCCTCCTGAATCCAGGGCCAGTGCTCTATCCACTGCACTACCTAGCTGCCCCTACATATTAGGCTCTTAATAAATGCTTATTAACCGAAAAAAAAGTAGAAGTGAATAAACAATCTAATAAAACAAAAAAGAGTGACATTGTATAAGAAAACAAATCCCACAATCTTTTGTTTACAAGAATGAACAAAAAAAAAACCCTTCCAAAACTACACAATAGAGATTAACACTAGACCTAAAAGAATTATTGCGTATTTTATTTCTTATCTTTTCAAAACAATATCTTTCACAACAGGATTTTTTCCTTGCATTGTATTTTTTTTAATCCCTTCACATTTAAAGTTATGGGAATGAGGTTTGTATTTTCCTCTATTTATAACCCTAATCCTGATTTTTATTCCAAATCAAGATTTGTGTACTCCTCTCCTACTTTTAATATACTTTCTCTTTTCACCTACTTTTATTTAAACAGCCTTAAGGCAACCCTATTCTCATAGGTTTTCTTTCTGTTACCCTTAAGCCCCTACATCTCTCCTCATTCCCATCCTTTTTCTTAGGTGACAGAGTTTTACTTCATTTATTAATTCTTTCTTCCTTTCATTTAGTTACCTAATTAAATACTTTTTGAAAAACTCCAACACCCATTCATGCTGAATACCCTCAAAGAATAGGTATAGAGGGATTTTCTTTTTTTATATATCTACAACCACAAGCAAGAATCACGTTCAGTGAAGATATACTAGAAGCTTTCCCAATAAATACAAGAATAAAACAATTATTCTTGTTGTTCAGTACTTATTCTGTCATGTCCTACTCTTTGTGACCCGATTTGAGGTTTTCTTGGCAAAGTCACTGAAGTGGTTTGCCACTTCCTTCTCCAGTTCGTTTATGGAGAGAAGCTGAGCAAACAGGGTTATGTAACTTGTTCAGGATCACATAATTAGTAAATATCTGAGGTCACATTTGAACTCAGGTCTTTCTGATTTCAGGCCCAGTGCTCTATTCACTGTGCCACATAGCTGTTCCTAAAGCAATTATTACTATTTTATTTATTAACAGAAATGCTAGCAATATGAATTAGTTGAGACAGAAATGGAATGTAGTAAGAGAATCAAAAGGGAGATAAAACTAATGATATTAGATTATGACATGATGCTTTACTTTTAAAATCTTTTAAAATGTTACTTTTGAAATTTTAAAGAATCAGTCCCGTAGGACTTCATATCCACTGCTCATATCCACATATCTACTCTCTCCTCTGCAGGCTATTCCTTCTCATACCTACCACAACTCACACAGCCAGGAAGAAATATGGCCATAATTCCCTTCTCTCAACCATTTCTCTCCCAATTCCTCTATCAATCTCAGTCATCTTTTGCTTTTTTAGATTCCCCTAATACCCTGGTACCTCCTTTTCCCCACTGTCATTTCTTTCACACAGGACACCCCACATTAGTCTACCAACTTTTTCAAGGACTTTAGTATCTTATTTAAAGTCTTCGTCTCCATTCTGTCATTATTTTCAGAAACTTCATTATCCATATTTGACAACCTCTCCAAAAACCTGACCACACACTTTCTCAATGTCCTTTTGAGATCTTGATTATCTTTTGCACATCACATGAAGCCACACATTAAACCTGAAAAGCCTCTGAAAAATTAAATGTATAACCTCTAAGATTCAAAACTTCAAATCTCATGTTCCAGTCCTCCTATTCTACCTTGTCCGTTGCCTCAGACTCACTAAATCTAGTCATCACATGATTTTAAATTGATTTAAAATTCTTTGGCTCATTTCAATCAGTCTGATGCCACTTATCATTGAATGCAGACTTGATCTCATGGTCTGCTACTTTAAAGCGTAAGTACCTACTTTCTTAGAATGTTCCTCCACTCCATTTTTCACCATTCCTGTTCTGCATAGTAGCATCTTCTGGAAAGTGAACCATATAATGTCTTGCACCTTCTACAGAACTGTTGAAAATAATTTGAAAAGTCCACAATTAAAGCTAATTTTACCCAGTTTCTGTATCCTTGCTACTATACAATAATCCTCTTTTATCCTTACTAATTATTTATTTCACTGGCATCTGTTCCAAACCTTTCCTGCTTTCTTATATCCATCAAGAGAACATTCATATCTTATACTTTCAGCTAATAACTTATCCTAGCACTTCATTGAGAAACTTGAGATTGTCTGATATGAACTCTTTCATCTCTTCTCCTCCATTCCTCAAACTTAATAACTATCAACTTTCTATCCCTTCCTTCCTATCAGTCCCAAGAAAGATATTGCTGCTTTTGACAAAGGCTATTTATTCCCCTAAATGTGCCCCTGATCTTATTCCCTGCTGCTTCCTTTACAGACTTTGCTTTAAGCAATAATGCCTTTTCTCTAACAAATAAGTCATTCATGTGTTCTTCCTGTGGGGTCTATGAGCTTTAAAAAAAATTTTGCTAGCTGTATTTCAATATAGTTTCAATACATTCATTATTTTTTTCTTTTTGTAAGTCTACACATTATATTTTAAATATTTAGAAGTGTTATTCTGAGAAGTGTTTTGTAGACCTCACTAGAGTGACAAAAGGGCCTATGACATTAAAAAATGTTAAAGACCCCTTCTTTAATCTGTCTTTCATTTCTTAATCTTTTTCCTTTGTATACAAACATGATCAGGTCTTCCTAACGATTAAAAGAAAAAAAATTGCTCTGTATCTATATTGAATCTAATGACCAATGAGTAATTGAATTGGACTTAGGTATATCCTATGCAAAGTCGTGGGTAAAGATTTTCCTATAAATCATGAAATTTTCCATGTATTAGAATCTATGGAATCTGCCAAGGCCTACAATATAACAGGAACTTTTCAAGGAAATCCATCATTGCTCAAAAGAGCTGTACTTAATAACCCAAACAAAAATGATCAGATTGACATTGTGTTAAGACAGTCAGGTCATTTAATAAGTCAATATCTGGAATGCACACTGTGATTGGGCTTGAGTGGGTCCTGTAGTTGAATAAGATAATTTTGGGAAGAGAGCAGCTGATATTGCATTTGGGGCAATTATAAAGTAATTTTTGAATGATTCCAAGGTATTTATCAATGAAAAAAAACCCTCTATCTTTCTAAGTAACATTTTTATTGTTATTTTCCATGGTCAGAGAGCTCAATATCCAAAGAATCAAGCTTTTTTGGACCCAAAGGTTGACGAAGACCTAACATGTTGGATATGCTTAAGATGCAGTGGAAAGACAATGATAACCTAGACAGAAGAACCAGCTTAAGGAATATTATTGAGGAAATTTAGGAATAGAAAAAAAAATATTGGTCTGGTCGTTTAATAAGAGTGAGGAATAACAGATAAAAAGCTGAATGGTTTACTGTTGTACCCATGAAATGTGAAAAAGAACAAGAGGTCAAAATCTAGCACACCAGATATTATCTGTTGAGAACTTAATAGGAGACCACAAATAAAAGTCAAACAGCATAAGAAGTGGACACCATTTAGATTGTTACAAACTGATGAAGTTACCATAATGAGATCACAGATTCAATGTTTTATTCACTTGTTTGTCCAGCATAGAATGTCAGAGACTAAAAGGACCTTCAAGGTCATCTGATTCAGTTTTTCCACATTAAAAATCAGCAAAAGGGGCCAAAGTAGTCAAAGTAACTCCTCTGAAATCCCATAATTAGTTTATGGCAGACTTAGGACTTGAATTTGGACCTTTCATCTCAGACAAGTACATTATTTAGCCAAAGATACTTTACAAATGGATACTTTACAATGTGACCAACATTAGACTGTATTGGCAGGATGTAACAAAATTCTGGCAACAATAAATACCTCATTCTACCTCTCCCTTCTCCCTTCTCTCAGTATATTCTTTTTTCTCACTCCTTATTTTTATTTTTTTGGATATCATCCCATCAGATTCAATTAACACCCATGCCCTTTGTCTATGTATACTCTGTTAAACTGTCCTAAGAATGATGAATTTCTTAGGAGTTACAAGTATCATCTTTCATGGAGGAATGTAAATAAAATAGTTAAAACTTACTGAATCTCTTGTGATTTCTGTTTCCTGTTTACCTTTTTGTGCTTCTCTTAAGTGTTGTATTTAAAAGTCAAATTTTCTAATCAGCTCTGTTCTTTTCATCAGAAATTCTTGAAAGTTCTCTATTTCATTAAATAGACATTCTTCCCCATGAAGAAGTATACTCACTTTTGTCGGGTAGATGATTCTTGGTTGAAATCCTAACTTCTTTGCCATCCAGAATATCATATTCCAAGCCCTCCAATCATTTAATGTAGAAGCTGCTAAACATTGTGTTATCCTGGTTGTTTCTCCATGACATTTTAATTTTTCTGGCTGCTTGCTGTATTTTTTCCTTGACTTGAGAGATCTGGAATTTGGCTATCATATTCCTGTGAGTTTTTACTTTGGGATCTTTTTCAGAAGATGATCAGTGGATTTTTTCAATTTCTATTTTAGCCTCTGGTTCTCGAATGTCAGGGCAGTTTTTTCTTGATAACTTCTGAAATATGTTGTCTAGGCTCATTTTATCATGGCTTTTAGGTAGTCCAATAATTCTTAAATGTTCTCTTTTTTTATCTATTTTCCAGGTCAGTTATTTTTCTGATGAGATATTTAACATTTTCTTCCTTTATAATTTTTAATTTTTGTTTTATTTTTTTTCTTGATGTCTTATGGAGTCATTAGCTTCCACTTGCCCAATTCTAATTTTGGAGGAATTATTTTCTTCAGTGAATTTATGTACATATTTTTTTTTTCACTTAGCCAGTTCTGCTTTTTAAGAAATTCTTCTCTTCAATGAATTTTCGTGCCTCTTTTACCACTTGACCTATTTTTCAGTATTTTTGTGCTTTCTTTACCAAGCTGTTGATTGGTTTTTTCTTCATTTTCTTGCGTTATTCTCATTTCTCTTCCTAATTTTCCCTACCTCTCTTAATTTATTTTATTTTTTGAGTTATTTCAAGAGTTCTTTTTGGGCTTGAGACCAATTCATATTTTTTCTTTGAGGCTTTGCACGTAACTGTTTTGCTTTAATTTTCTTCTGAGGTTATGTTTTGACCTCTTCAGTCACCACAGTAACTTTCTATGGTCAGGTTCTTTTTTATTTTTTTGATCATTTCTCGAGACAATTTCTTGACTTTTGACTTTAACTGAATGTTGGGCTTTGCTCCAGGAATGGAAGGGGCTGATCTAAGCTTTAGGTTTTTTAATCTTGTCATTTTCAGATCTAGTTCTGAGGGTCTGTATATTTTCTGTTCTTTCAATATGGCATGATCTAAGGAGAGCTGTGGTCACTGCTCTCCTGGCCTATTCTCTGTTCTGTGAGGGACCAGAAACATTTTTCCCATCCCAGAACTGTGACAAGGGATTCCGTTCCTTATAGGGTTCCTCCTTGCCCTGGAACTGCAACCTGGACTCATGTACGAGAAATGCAACGTAGTCCTACACCCAGTGCGTCGAAGGATCCCTGTAATCTCCTTATAACCAGTCATCTAACACTTTTACCATCTGTGCATCGAACCTCCAGAATTCACCTCTGTAGATTTAGTCACCCCTAAGACCTGCTGCTAGCTTGCTGGCCTCAGCCAGTATTGGTCTGCGTTTCACTCTCACCCCAGTGAATCAGATCTTTCCTGATGACTTTGTGAATTGTCTTGGGCTGGAAAATTGTTTCACCTCATCCTTTTGTTGGTTCTGCTACTCCACAATTTGTTTTGAGGAGTTATTTTAAGGTTGTTTGGTGAGGACTTTGGGACAGGTCCAGTGAGTGAGTGCCTGCCTTTACTCCACCATGTTGGCTCTCACCAAGCTATGGAGTCAGAGGATATTGTTTTAAACCCCAACTGTGAGATCTTGGAGAATTCACTTAATGGCTATGATCTCAGTTTCTTCATCTGTAGCAAGAGAGGATTGCGGTAAATCAGCTCTATGCTTTTAGGTTCTAAATCTGTGAGTCAATAACCCTGTAAGTACTCAATATTTAAAAAGCACTGTAACACAAGGCAGGTACTGGAACAGGAACATAATACAATATAATATACAGTTCCCTACTCTCATGAAACTTAATCTAAGAAGGGGATATAACATATGCAAATAACGAAAGACTAAATAATATCTAATATGTATATCAGAGAGGCGCAAATGAAGATGGATTCTAAAATAGAAAGATTGATTCTAAAAAAGAAAGATTGATTCTGACTGTTATGGATCAGGAAAGGTTTTAAGGAAGGAACTGAGGTTCTTAGAATCATAGATTTGGACCTCAAAACAACTTCAGAAGTGTCTAGTCCAACCCCCTAATTTTGTAGGTGAGAAAAGTGAGGCATAGACATATTATTTATCTGATGTCTTAAAGGTAGTAATTGGAAAAGCCAAGATTTAAACTAATTTCTTTTGACTCTAAACCAGCACTCTTTACTCTGCACCACAAACCTACACTACTAAAAATTACTCTGTTTTCTTGGTGTGTACATTTTACTCCTTGAAAGAACTTAAACAAGTCACTTCACTTGACTTCTTTAACTTAGACATGACCTAGTTTAACTTTTGCTTTTAATTTTATTGAGAAGAAACTGAAGTCTAGAGAGAGGGAAAAGGACTTGCCCATGGTGAGTCAGTAAATATTCATTCATTCATTCATTCATTTGTTCATTTATTTGTTAGCAGCTCTTTTATTGGGAAAGAGTAAAATGATTCTGCTCTGGGTTCTGGGGGAGAGATATAGTCCAGTCAGCCCAGCCTAGCATGGCTATCCAATAGTGGCTTCCTCTGCCTTTGGGCAGTATCAGCTGGCCACTTCCATATCAGATGTCTCAGTGGATACATCTGTGGACACTGCCAACCACCTAGAGATCACATAAGATCTCATGCCTGCCACCAGTTCTGCTTCTTCCTGACTGTAGGGTTCTACTGTCAGTTGCTTCAGCCTTTTTTGTGATCTTTGGACTTCAAATGCTTCTTAAGGCTGGCAGTATCAATGAAGTATCTCATGCAGGCCAGGGAGTGGTGGGGGCTGCCTCCAGGCAGGTCGGGGTTCAGCTCGGTGTCAGGTTGGGGCCGGCACTATCAGTGAATCTCGTCCAGGTCTGGCCTCCGCCACTTGGTCTTCAGCTGGCTGGCCAGGGAGTGTGTTAGATGTGTGCTGATTGCGCTAGGAGCGGGGGATGGCCTCTGCTGGGGGCTAAGGCTAGACGTATATTTATTAAGCACCTACTATGAATTCAGGGACTATGCTAAAGGCTGGGAATACAAAGAAATGTAAAAAAGACTGTCCCTAATTTCACATAGCTAACAGTCTAGTAGGAAAGATAGCATGCTAGCAAATATGTACAAATAAGTTATCCATAGGATCAATTTGAAATGATCATCAGAGAGGAACATTTTCCTGACAAACTTCCTTTTATCTTCATAAAACAATACAAATCTCAGTGCTTCCATTTCTTCAGTGCCTAATTTCATAAATCAAGGTCTGTAACTTGTGCAAACCCATTTTTAAACAATTGTAAGGGATGAGAAAAAGTACGGCTTGTCAGCACTAAATACTAAAACCATAAACATTTCTTGTTCAATTTATATTTAAATATTGAGTTCTTAACCTGTGGTCCATAAATCTCCAATGGGTCCATAGATAAATGTCAGTGGGTCTATGACCTTGGATGAGAAAATAAAAATTATATTTTTATTCTCACTAATATCTAACTGAAATTCAGTATGTTCCTCAATTATTTAGAAGATACTCTGAAAAGAGGTCCATAGCCTTCACCAGACTGTCAACAGGGTCTGTGATGCACAAAAAGTTAAAAAGCATTAATTTATAATCAAGAATCACTAAAAGGTATATTTGAAAATCAAAATGAAATTTTATTTGTAATATACACAGGTATATGTATACAAATATACATGTATGTGTGTACACACATATGTGTATATATAAGCACCTAAATTTGTATGCATCTGTGTGTATGTGTATATATGTGTATATGTGTGTATACATATATACATATATCAAGTGAGAAATCTATATATGTAGACTTTACCTATAGGGATTAAGAGAGGAGTAGACTAGGTGAAAGAAAATCTCTTTTCAAGTAGAAGACAATCTTTATTAGAGACTCCAAACTAAACAGGACTCCACTGTTAAAATAATAGAGTCTTTGCCTAGCAAAGGATTCCAAAGGTATGAAGGGAGGGAAGCAAGAAAGGAATAAGATTTATAAGGCATCTAATATGTACCAGGCACTGAGTTAAATGCTTTACAAATACTAACTCATTTGATCTTCCCAACACCTCTGTGAGGTAGATGCTACTATTATCCCCATTTTACAAATAAGGAAACTGATGCAGACAGAGATCAAGTGACTTGCCCAGGGTCACAAGTTCCTAAGTGTCTAAGTCTGAAATGTTTTTAAATTTTTCAATCTTTCAATTCAAAATGTTTTCCTTTCCTCCACCCCTCCCCCACTCATGGAGAAAGCAAGAAATATAATGCCCATTACACATATGAAGTTATGCTAAACATTTATCAATATTAGTCATGTTGTGGAGTAGAGGGGAAGAAAGTAACATAAAGTGAAAAAAAATAAGCTTCCATCTGCACGCAGAGTTCCTTCTTTCTCTCACTGCAGGTAGGAAGCATTTTTTTCATCATGAGTCATTAGGAATTGTCTAAGGCTGGATTTGAACTCGGGCTTTCCTGACTCCAGCACCCTATCTGCTGGGTCCAGCACCCTATCTCCAGGTGCAGCACCTATCTACTATACCAATTCCCTACGAGAACTTGAGGTTACTTTCTAGGAAACTGTGGTTGGAGCTGAAAGCAACTCCAGAGGCATCTAATCTAGCATTTGACTGGAATTACATATTCCAAGAGTTTCACCTGTCTTCCTAGCCTTCCCTTGGCTGGCTCCCCAAGGTTGAAGGAAATCATTTGGGACAGCCCTAGAAGCCCCAGGCCTCTTTAGGGCCTGGAAGGATAAAAGAATTGCCTGGGGAGGGCCTAGATTGATAAGAAAATAAAAGCTCCAGTCTTACAGCTGTTTCTGCCAGAGTGGGCCTCCCCAGAGGGCCAGGGTTTTTTCCAGCTATACCCTCCAAGCTGGAGTCCAATTCCAATTTGGGAAACCAGGTGAGTCACAGGGCATAGTTGGGGCCAAGGCTGGCTTAAAAGGCAGTGCAATTTCAACACTGACATTAGTTGTGTATGTGATCAAATTCTCCTTTTTCTCCCTCTGCCAAGAAATGTAATGCCATGGTTTCCTTCCATCCCATCATCTAAATTTCTTCTCCAGAAAGACAATCTTCTCTTCTAGAGATTTATCAAGCCTTGACTGGACACCAGGCACACACTCTCTTCTCTCCTGCCATATTCGAAGTAGCTACCACCTCACCCCCAGCAAGAAGAATGGCAAGCCTGGGAATTAATGTGAGTCTTCACCTTTCATGGAAGAATTAAATACATTTAGGTATATTTATGAGAAGAATACTCTGCTCTGCTGGAGTCTCAGGCTCTGTGTTCACTCTGTTTCATATCATAAAGTATGCCATCTTAGGTCCTTCTCTGCCATCATACATTCTACCCCTTTTTCAGGGCAAAGCTAAATCAACAAAAGTTTCTCGGATATCACTTAATCACACACTGTCACTGTGTCACTAAGCCAGAGGGAAAGTTGCAATTTAGACCTTGCGTGAATGTAGAATGACATCTCTTAAAGGAATTTCAGATGGTAAAAGTTGAATGGCAGACATTCCTGATATTCCTGAAATCATGTTATAAGTGACTATCTTATAACACCAAAGGGTGGGATGCACACACACTGTTTGATGATGGACAAGTCACTTCACTTGTACCTCATTTTTCACCTCTAAAATGAAAGGCTAAGATGAGATGACCTATAAGTTCTCCTCCAGTTCTAAGATTCTAACCTATATCTATGACCATTTCACGGGTTCATCCTGCTCTGCTTTGTTGGTGCCAAACTCTTTACTTGAAGTTCCCCATACATGATATTACATCTCCTACCTCTATAGCTTTGCCCAATCTGTTGCCCAGACCTAGAATAATATCCTACATAATTTCAGCTTTTTGAAATCCCCAGCACTCTTTAAGGTTTAGCTCAAGTGCCATCTCCTACTAGAATCTCTTCCTGATTCAAAGCTATTAATCCTTGGCTTCAAAAAGTAAATATATTTTATATTTGGTTTGTGTTTACTCATCTGTGTACATGATGCTCTGTTACCCTGCCCCAAAAGATATTATTTTGATTGAAATTGAACATTGCAAGAGTAATGGGCACAAAGTCTTGACACCTGGGAGACTTTCAATAAATATTTGCTGAATTAAAGTGAATTGAAGGGAAATGAAGAGAAGGAAATGGAATTGTGCCCTGCTGCCCTTGATCCTACATTTTTTTCTCACGCAAGGAGATGGAGACTCCTTCTCCAGGAATATGAAGTTTTCACTGCTAACCTTGCCAAGTAAGCAGCTTCATTTCCTATTCCTGCTATTAATGGAATGTAAGTGGGCCTTTTAGTTTGAAGGAGACTGTGGGGAGGGATGGGAGAAATCCAGGGAAACAGATCTAGGTTTTAATTCCAGCTCTCCTAAGCCCACTAATACACTGTGCGTATTTAAACAAGTCCCTTGGCTTCTCTGAGGTTCAGGAAAAAAAATTAAGAATCCCTGCCCAGCTTCTCATGGAGTTTTTTATAAGGCTCTAATGAAGTAATGGGTGTTCAAATTCTTCTTTAAAAAAGAGGCACTACTCAAATAAAAAGGGTTATTATTATTATATGTAAATTATATGCAGATAGGTATTCCTAGATTTCTAGGGTACAATTTGATGTTTTGTCTTGGGAATACAAGGAAACCCCCCCCCCATTTTGTCAAGTATAGCTGTTTTATAAGGGATGACAAGAGTTCCTTTGAACTTTATCTCCTGCCTCATTTCTTTCTCTCTTGCCTGATCCCTGCTGTTGCTACCTTCCATTTGAAATTACTTCCTACTTACAATGTACATATTTTCTGTACAAAGTAGCAAAGGTTGTTAGGGGTCCTAGTGCTTGGCAAAAGTCTTCCATGTGAACCATGCCTCTATCAGGCTGTGGTGGTGGAGAAGGAGGCTGTATAAGCAGTGTAGACAGAAGGTACAGAGCACATATTTCTGAAGATAGACCTATACTCTATCTGAGGATTTACTTTTTTCATCCCTTGTACTTCCTTTCTTTCTTCTTCTTCTTCTTCCTTTCCCTTTCTCCGTTCCACATTTCCTTTTCTCTCCTTCCTTTTCTTCCCTTTCCTTCTTTTCCCATTTCTTTCTCTTCTCTTCCTCTGCTTTACACCCTGCTTTGCTCATATAGAAATTTTGTTTTCTTTCCAGAAAAAAAGTAATTAAAAGAAATAGTTTATTATTCTTAGCTCTTAAAGTAACTGGAGGATGTCAGTAAACCCTTACTAGGAAGGGAAGAATAACCACATAGTGACAGTAAATGAAAAGGAACCTTGGCTGAGTGGAATAGTTGAGAGACTTGGGCAGGACCAGAACATCTTATTGAAAACAGGAGAATCACTCAAGAGAGACCTAGCCAGTCCGAAAAGTAGAACCAGCTGACCATTTAGATACTTTTAAAGGTCCCTAATTTCCTCAGAGTAGACACTCCCTTTACTAACACCAGTAGCATCCATTTCATATTTTTTTTTATGAGATTCTCATCTAGATCGACCCATAGTAAAAGTAAACTGAAAACCAGACAGCCAAAGAGCCAGGAGATGCTTTTCAGTAGCCTCTAAAGCCAAGAAGTAAATGTTGCTTAAATCCTTTGTAGGATAGCTCAGGTGTTGGGATTATAGTTGAGGGATGTGGGGATGGGGTTTATTTAGATGAAAAGCTGAGCTTAAGAATGTCAGACAGAATGACGTACCAAACAGATTCTTTTCTTTACTGAAGAAAAGAGGGATATTTCTGTTTCCCAAGTCTCCCTCAAATCCATCAAATCAGAGGTGTCAATTCTTGTTTTCATCAAAGCCTAGGCTGTTCTAACCCTTAAATGGACAAACTAAATGCAGAGTAATGACCACATCACAGCCACACAAGTGTTCTAAAAAGGGTTTAAGGGAAATGTTGTCAGTAGTCATTCTGTCGCTACAAAAGGCCAGGGCTTGCTAAGGAGACCCAGATGCATTAAATAGGTAACTATAAACCAAGGAGTTTCATTCAAATGATGAGGCTTTTAGAGGGTAAAAGAGTGAGATCAACAGTCTCTGATGCCCCTTCTCCATATAATCAGTACATTATTCCTCCAGAGACCTTGGGCTGAGCACAGTATCTTATCATTTCTAAGCCTTACTACAGCTACCAAAGGAAAAAAAAACTTTTGAACAGGAACATTAAGTACTTTTCAATGGTCACATAGATAATTAACTTCAGAGATGTATTTTGAACTGAACTCCCATTACTCCAGAGTCAGTTCTCTTTTCACTGTGCAATACTGAGTATAATCTTTAAGGGGGAAATATAGATATTTAATGAAATAAAGAACTTTCAAGCATTCCTGATGAAAAAAGCAGAACTGAATAGAAAATTTCACTTTTAAATACAAGACTCAAGAGAAGCTTTTATAAAAAAGGCAAACAGGAAACAGAAATCGTAAAGGAGTCGATAAGGTTAAACTGTTTACACTACAATGGGAAGCTGATACTTATAATTTCTGAGAAATTTATCATTACTAGGGCAATTAAAAGGAGTTGATGAAAGCCAGGCAAAATGTTGGCCACTGGATGAAAGTAAAAAAAAAAGACTTTCCATAAGGAGCTTATCGACTATTACACTAAAGAGCTTGTGCACAGTCATGCACCCCCACCTACTCATACCCACACAATCACACTCATACACTCCAAACATACCCCTACAAGGACTTGAACATGATGCATGTGAATGTGTGTGTGTATATATATATATATATATATATATATATATATATATATATATATATATATATACACGCACACACATACATCTGTCTATCCATATATATGTGTGTATATATATATGTATATATATGTGTGTGTGTGTGTGTGTGTGTGTGTGTGTGTGTGTGTGTGTGTATGTGTATAAAACAATTAAAAAGTAATATAGGGAGGAAGCTGTAGTAGATGGTGGGGATCAGTAAAGGCTTCATACTATGAAATCTGATCTATTTGATTTACTCTCAGGGAAACCCACTCTCTTCCTTTCTCTCCCCTTCTCTCTCTTCTCCATTTCCCCCCAACTCCACCCCCACCTCAAAGGTGAATGGATCCTATGTTCTATGTCTATAAGTACTTAGCAAAATCTGCTGGGTTTGCATACTTTCTGATGAGCATGATTGACATTGACCATGACCTGAGCTCCCCAAACCTCCACTCAGTGGACCGGTATTCAAAACTCATACCCACCCTGACTGCTACCAGTTGTTTAAGGTAAAGATGCCCTTCCCTGAGCCAGCTGGATCTGGTCCCTGGAGATCAATATTCTTGGTGATGGATCACAGTGTCTGGAACAATAGTGACACCTTAACACATGCCCAGATGTGGCCTACCCACACCTTTGTTTCTGCACCATTTTTCAGGAGTTTGCTGCTGAGTATGTTCCAAGAGCTTCCTCTTTACTGGCCTGCCCATGTCAGCCAACAATCGTTCCTTCTTCCAGCACCTCCATTTTGTCCTGACAGGAATCCCTGGATTAGAGAAAGAATATTATTGGATGGCATTCCCACTGGGTTTCATCTATGTTATTGCTGTCTTGGGCAATGGCATCATCATCTCTACCATCAAATCTGAATCATCCCTGCACATTCCCATGTACTACTTTCTGTGCATGTTGGCACTGGCAGACCTGGGTTTGGCCCTCTGCACTTTGCCTTCCATGCTAGGAATCTTCTGGTTTGATTATAAAGTCATTGCCTTTGATGCTTGCCTGGTTCAGATGTATTTCATTCATACTCTCTCAGCCATTGAGTCTGGTGTGCTGGTGGCCATGGCCTTTGACCGAGTTGTAGCCATACGGAACCCACTCAGATATGGCACCATCCTTACTGGTGGTGTAGTCTGCAGAATAGGGGCAGCTATCCTCACACGGGCTATCTGTGTGGTGTTTCCTGTGCCCTTTCTCATTAAGCGGCTCCCCTTCTACCGTTCCAATGTCCTATCCCATTCCTTTTGTCTCCACCAGGATGTCATGCGTCTTGCCTGTGCCAACACTCGTGTCAATAGCCTTTATGGACTTATTGCTGTCATTTTCACTAAAGGCTCAGATTCACTCTCTATCCTCCTTTCCTATGCATTTATCCTGCACACAGTATTGTCCATTGCATCTGGAGAGGGTCAGCTAAAAGCACTCAACACTTGTGTTTCCCATATCTGTGCTGTGCTCATCTTCTATGTGCCACTTATTGGTGTTTCTGTTATTCATCGCTTTGGTAAGCATCTATCCCCTCTGACTCATGCCCTCATGGCCAATGCCTACCTCCTTGTTCCCCCCGTACTAAACCCCATAGTCTATACTGTGAAGACCAAGGAGATTCGAAGGAAGATTATCCAGATGTTTACCCGGACAAAGATCACTGTGCAGGTTTAGGATCATCCATGTTAAGGATAAGGGAGGACAGATATCCACTCCTATAAATAACAATTATGACTATTAGCACTGTCAAGAATAAAGTTTTTTATTATTTTTCTAACATATCTTATTGTATGTTTTCTACAAGGAATGGAGACAATCAATAATCAACCAAGAAGTATTTACTAATTTCTCTCTCTGTAAAAGGCTCTATGCTAGTTAGGGCATACAACAAAAAATAAAACATTCCTTGCCCTAAATAAGCTTACATTCTGGGGGGGGGGAGGTGACATATACACATCAAATTCTACACAGAATAAATGCAAAATACGTGTTAGAGTTAAGCTAAAGGTATTAGCTGGGTTGAGAAAAGTCGGTGTGAATTGGCACCTGAATTGATCTTTGAAGGAAACAAGAAATTATGAGAATTACGTGAGGAAAGAGTTCAGTACACATATTGTGTTTGTGTATGTGTTTGTGTTTGTGTGTGTGTGTGTGTGTGTGTGTGTGTGTGAGACAGAGAGAGAGAGAGAGTGAGAGAGAGAGAGAGAGAGAGAGACAAGAGAGACAGAGACTGAGAGACAGAGAGATTATTCACATCCCAAACATATGTGCTTGGTGGAAGAGGGCATGAAGAGAATGAATTTATGTTTTCTTTTCACATAGGAGGAAAAAGCAGCAGGAACTCAAGATCCTTACTGTTTCGGCCTATGACCAAGTTTTCACAATGGTGCTCATTAATTCTGAACAGGGCACCTTCTCTACTTATTTCAGATTACCCATTCCATAAGAACAAAAGCACAAATGAATGCTGATGCATATTAAAGTCAACTTTAAAAACAAAATATATATTATATATACACATGTATACGTATATTACATACATACATACATACATATATACATGTATGTGTGTGTGTATATATAATTTATTACTGGTATGTAGTGAATTTCTACTATGCCCTGAATTAATTTGAATAACATAAAAGACCATTAAGGATCTCCTCAATCATAGAATTTGAGAGATGGAAAGGATCTCAGAGAACATGTAGTTCCACCTGCCTTCCCCTTAACAGCCTTGTTAAGAAGAAAAGGTACAAACATTAGAGACAAGTCCCAGGCAGTATAAAGTGATTTCTATGGTTTCAGTATAGAGTGTTTCTATGAGTACTACTGTATAGTAAAAGTGCTTTAGAACTTCAAGGTATGAAAGTAGTTATTAAGATCACACTTCATGTTAGAATCCATTCTAGGTGCTGAAGATGCAAAGACAAAAATGAAAAGTTGTCTCAAACAGTTTACATTCCTAGTGTGGGGGATATAACCTAAATACACAAGAAAATATGAAATCCATGCAGGCTGGATAAGATAAGGAAGGTTTCATGAGTAGCATGTTTGGGTCCTTTATACCTAGTCCTCACCTTATCCTCAGATTCTTCAATTCTTTATCCTTGAATCCCTCTCCCCTTGGCCAGTTGCTATTCCCACCCTGCTAACCTTCAATAGTGCATAGCTACAGTCATCCTCTTACTTTGCTCTTACTCCGTAATTTTAGAACAGTTATGATGCTGACAGTTCACATCAAAAGCCCTTAAACACGTCAGCCCATATCTCCATTGCTGCCTACGATTTCAACTTCACTTTTCCAGGAGTATGCTGGAGCCACCTCAAATTAACTCTCAAAAGCCAATTTTTAAATTTTTAGTGTCAGCAATTACACTTTGGAAATTAGGAAGCCATAAAAAACACAACTTGATACATTGTTTTATTTATTGTCTAAACTTAAGAAAATGATGGATAAAATTTAATAATGATTAAACTTAAAAGTGTACAGAGATTTATCAGAAAGAAAGTTGTTAAACATTTTCCAGCTCACCGCTGCTTATCTTTTTAGGGCATAAGAATCATACCAAATCCCTTACATACTCCCTAAAACCTAAAAACCTAATTTATCCTGAACTTTTGCCTCCCTTTTTTCCACAATACTATAATCTTTGCAACAAATGAGGCTTTGAAATTCAAAGTTATCTTTGCTTCTTCTCTCTTTCTTAGCCCCATACTCAGTTAGTTAAAAATTCCAGGCCAATCAAAGGATCACCTAGCCTGTACTTGAACATCACCAATGATTGGGAATTCACTATCTGTTAAAGCAAGCTGTTCCACTTTGGGGCAACTATAATACTTACTAAGTTTTACTTTATGTGGAAATCACAATCTTCCTGTTACTTTCACACTTTCATACTTTGCTTCTAGTTCTGCCTTGTAGTGGGAGGTAGAACAAGATCTATCCAGTCTTCACTTTTATACTTAGTCAAATATCCTAGATGAAGAAACTTCTTTACCAATGCATATTTGCATCTTCTCGGCACAATATAGCCCCAGAATGCTCCCCAGAGCACTGAGAGGCAGAACTGAAACCCACCTCTTTCTAATTTTCGGACCAGCTCTCTACTCAGTGTTTTTGGACAATGGTTAGAGTATTGGGGCCTAGAGTCAGGAACATCTGAATACAAATTCAACCTTAGACATCAGCTGTGTTCTCCTGGGTAAGTAACTTAAACCTCTTTTTGCTTCCATTTCTTCAATGGTAAAATGGAGATAATAAGAGAATCTACATTGCAGAGTTGCTGTGCACATCAAATGAGATAATATTGCTAAGTGCTGAGAATAGTGGCTGGCACATAGTAGGAACTATATAAATGTTTATTCCTGCTCCCATTAAACCAAGAAGTTTTCTTAATATATGGCTTTTCATTCATCCATTCATTCATTCACCTATTCAGCAGGCTATGATTCTATTAATTTATTTTGGCTTCCATGTACTTCTTGAATTGTGGATGAAGAATTCACTTTTAAAAAGTTAATTTAAACATCAAAAGATGTAGCAAATATTTAAATCTTATAGGATGTAATTAGTACTGTCATTCCCAAACAAATCCTCAATAGATTTATGCTATTTGAAAAGCTGTTTTCTTATAGACAAAACTTAATGCCATTAAATATGTATTTTATAGCTGCCTATGATTGAGTAAGAACTAAGGTTAGCGATGACATGTCTGTAGTGATGGAGTTCACTGTCTGTCAAAAGACTATATCACATTGGGTGGGACCAAGATGTCAGAGTGAAAGCAGTGACTTGCTTGAGCTCTCCCCCAAACCCCTCCAAATACCTATAAAAATGGCTTTAAACAAATTCTAAAGCAGCACACCCCACAAAAAGACAGAGTGAAATAAATTTCCAGCCCAAGACAACCTGGATGGTTGATCAGAAAAATATATTGTGCCGGCTTGGTAGAGGAGCACAGTTCAGCATGGGCGCCCAGGCTGCAGTGAACCTGGAGCAGGCCTCAGAGGACTGAATCAAGGGCAGCTGTGGTGGATTCCAGACCTCTCAACCCAAAAATGCCAAACACAACTTAGAAGGTCCATGGAAGAAGTCTGTTTCTGTGGTGAGAGAGAAGATGGATCTCAGCCCCAGTTCCCTGAGGTGGTAGCTGCCCCCTGAGCTTCTGGCGCATAGACTGAGGGGGAATTGAGTGGCTGATCAGAGGGGGATTGCATGGATCTCTCTGCTAGTGCAGGATTCTGTTGCTTTGCCCGTGCCTGGATCTGGGTCACAGTTCTAAAGGGTGGTCCTGGGGTAAGGAGTGCTGGCGTAGTGGAGCTTGTAGTGGCTGTAAAGAGAAAATCCTCCTCACAGTTCCAAGACAGAAAAGAGTGCTTGTGGTCACTCATAGAGCAGAGCATAGGCCAGGAAAGGAGTAAACACTTTGCCCTTCATCATATCACCTTGGAAGAACTGAAAATTTACAGGCCCCTAGAAGTATATCTGAAAACAGCTATATAAACCCTGAAGCTTTGGACAGTACATTCTCCACATTGGAAGCAGACCTCTACCATAATAGAGTTTAACTCAAGCAATTGGCTGGGATAATGAGCAAACCTTGCAAGAAGTGTCAGACCATAAAATCTTTTTTTGGTAACGAAGATCAAAGCATACAACCAGAAGAAGACACAACAAAGTCAAAGCTCATATGTCCAAAGCCTCCAAGAAAAATATGAATCAGTCCCAGGTCTTGGAAGAGCTCAAAAAGGATTTTGAGAAGCAAGAAAGAGAAGTAGAGGAAAAACTGGGAAGAGAAATGAGAGTGATGCAAGAAAATCATGAAAAACAAGTCAACAGCTTCTTCTTAAAGGAGACCCAAAAAATACTGAAGAAGATAACACCTTAAAAAATAGCCTAATCCAAATGGCAAAAGAGGTCCAAAAAGCCAATGAGAAGAAGAATGCCCTAAAAAGCAAAATTAGCCCAATGGAAAAGGAAGTCCAAAAGCTTACTGAAGAAAATACTTCCTTAAAAATGAGAGTATACCAATTGGAAGCTAGTGACTTTATGAGAAATCAAGACACTGTAAAACAAATCCAAGAGAATGAAAAATTAGAAAACAATGTGAAATATCTCATTGGAAAAACAACTGACTTGGAAAATAGATCCAGGAGAAAGAATTTAAAAATTATTGGACTATCAGAAAGCCATGATCAAAAAAAAAAAGAGTCTAGACATCATCTTTCAAGAAATTATCAAGGAAAACTGCCCTGATATTTTAGAATGAGGGCAAAATAGAAATTGAAAGAATCCACCTATCTCCTCCTGAAAAAGATCCCCAAAGGAAAACTCCTAGGAATATTGTGGCCAAATTCCAGAGTTCCCAGGTCAAGGAGAAAATATTACAAGCAGCCAGAAAGAAACAATTCAAGTATTGTGGAAACACAATCAGGATAACACAAGATTTAGCAGCTTCTACATTAAGGAACCAGAGGGCATGGAATATAATATTCCAGAGGGCAAAGGAGATAGGATTACAACCAAGACACTACCCAGCAAAACTGAGTATAATCCTGCAGGGGAAAAAAATGGTAATTCAGTGAAATAGAGGACTTTCAAGCATTCCTGATGAAAAGATCAGAGCTGAATAGAAAATTTGACTTTCAAATACAAGATTCAAGTGGAACATAAAGAGGATGTGCCAGCTCAGCCAATCACCACCACCTTCTTGGAGAGGAACTTGCCTTCTGTGCCAGGACTTCTGAGACTGATTGGATTATCCACAGTCTTGACTTCAGCAGCTGCTCTTTTCTTAGGCTATAAAAGGGGACTTCTTCTGAAAAACTGAAAGGCCCCTTTTTAGGGGAATCTAAAGCACTTAGGCACCCTGTTACAGAAAGTG
The DNA here is from genome assembly GCF_003287225.1 of Phascolarctos cinereus. Classification (NCBI taxonomy): domain Eukaryota; kingdom Metazoa; phylum Chordata; class Mammalia; order Diprotodontia; family Phascolarctidae; genus Phascolarctos; species Phascolarctos cinereus. The sequence goes on from NW_027556098.1 coordinate 350,378,061, forward strand.
GATTATTGGGTTGTTATTGTTTTGGGTTTTGGGTTTTCTTTTCTAATTACAATACCTGACTGCCTCTGCTATCAAGTCTTCTACCTAGCTTTCCAAGCCTCCCTTCAAATCTATCTCATCAGTTTCCTTGCTTGCTACTCTCAGACTTTACTCTAGTCAAAAAAATTCACTCACTGTGCACTGATTCTCACTCCCTACCTCTGTGACCATTTTGATTTTCTTGACGTCTATCTCCTTCCTTCTCCCACCTTCTCTCACAGCCCCAGAGAGTGGGAAAGAACATTAGACTTCATCCAATCAAGCTCTTTGTTATGCAGATGAAGAAACTGAGGCCCAAAGAGGGGGAGGAACCTGCTTACAAGGTCACAAAGCCACTTACTTAGTGGTACAGTCATGAGTCTCTCCTGATTCCTACATTCAGTCCTTATTCCCTTTGACTCTGACTCAAAACCTTGTGCAAGGAAGTACTCTGCAAATAACCCCAGCTCACTAGCACATTCTTTCCTATGTTCCCTCCATATTGTGTATTGTGTTAATTCATATGACTTATGTGTTATTCTCTGTATGTACCTACATTTATGTACCCTCCCACCTGAGAGCAGGTTTGTTGCTTTCCATTCTTTCATGTTATGAAATGCTTATGTGCAGTAATCAATGCTAATTAACCATTCAATAAATATTGCTCACTGAAAAAGAAGACTATAACACAAACACAGAACAAAGTAATCACGTAAAACAGTTTCAAGCAAAATGCTATGTGAGTGAGGTCTACAGAGTAAAAAAAATATGCCTTTGATATGGAGAAATTAAAAAAAAAGTTTTCATATCATAGGTGGTATTTAACCTGGGTCTTAAAGAATGAGTAGGATATCACCCTGTAAAAATGGATCAAGACATTCTTGTAAGGGGGACTGACAGGAACAAAAACACAGAGATGGGAAAGCATGGAACATGATTGGGATGAAGAATAATCAGGTGGTAGTTTACTAGTTCTTATAGAAGATGATTTCTGATCCTTCATCTTGACTGAGCCTAGTAAATGAACGAAAGCTGGCTTTTACCACCACACCCAGCCCTTCAAAAGAAGCAAATGACCAGAGGTGAAGAGAAAAAGGATCACTTCACCAACAATTACAAAACCAGATTTCTCCAATGCCCACCTATTCTTCTATTTCCCCTTAGATCATAGAAGTTTTAATCTCATTAATGCCTAAGAATAACATACTTTTATCCTTCTCAGCACACGTTTTTTTTTTAACTCTTTACTGATTTCACTTCTCCTCTTCTAAAAAGAGGTCAAAGGACCCAACCATAGAGTATATCGATCAACAATGACAGGGAATACTTCTTGACCTCATGTCTAATGTAATTTAGAACGATGAGTTCACAAACGAGATCATTGGTTCATGAGACTCAGAGCTGGAAGGCTTTTGAAGATCATTTAGTGAAATGTTTTTGTTTTACACACAAGGGAACTTAGGGTTCAAGCAACTTTCCCAAGGTTGTAAGGTGTAAGGTACAAGAATCAAAGCCGAGATTCAAACTCAGGTCTTTTGACTGCAAATTGGGTAAGCGTTCCACTGCATCAGTAATAATTCTAAAAAGTCATAGAGTTGATTAATTTAACAAATAATGTAGAAGGCACTCATGATGTTCATCTCCAAAGTAGCGTACACACATGTGAACATGTACACTGCATGCATGTACACAGTTCTGTAATTCACACATAAACAAATATATTACATACCACATACATGTATATATGAACATAGATATAGATTCATGTATGCATCAACATACATGTGTGTATACATGTGTGTGCTTGTGTGTGCATGTGTGTGTGTATGTGCATGTGTCAGTGCCTTCGATAGAAAAATTAGTTCCTTTGGACATTGAAATATGGTTTTGATAAGTATGCTGGATATGGAGTCAACATATTTTAATGTAAACTCTAACTTTTCCATTCACTAGAAATATGAGTTGCTTCACTTGTCACTTTCTCAATTTGCTCATTTCTAATACTAGAATAATAATCCTTATTCTGTCTACTTCACAGGATCATTGGGATTCTTCAAGCACAGACTGGATTATTCCTTTCAGGGATATTCTTTATAGAGTTTATTCTTTGAGCAGTAGTTGATCTAGATAACTAGCTAATAATCCTTTCAATTGTAGCAATCTACAAATCTATGGAAATCACATGGCAGCATGTATGTGGAAGACCTTTATAATTGCAGAATGATATGTAAATCCTATGATATCAGGATGACATATAATGCATCCTAAATTCTGATGGCAATCTATGTGCCCATTTTTTTTAAGTGATGAAAACAATCCAGTGGTTTCACTATTATTTATTAGAAATATCTAGGGATAAGTAGGTGGCACAGACAATAGAGTAGTTGGCCTAGAGTCAAAAAACATGAACTGAAATCTGATCTCAGACCTTTACTAGCTGTGTGACCCTGGGCAAGTCACTTAGACTCTGTTTTCTTTTCCTCAGCTGTAAAATGTATATAACAGCACCCACTTTTAAAGGATGCTATGAGGATCATATGATACAATATTTACAAAGCACTTAGTACAGTGCCTAAAACATAGTAGGTGTGATATAAATGCCTATTGCCTTCCTCATCCACCTTGTACACTCGATTTGGTCACAGTCACTTATCATCCTCCCAGCCCAATCATCCACTAAGCCCTGCCCTGTCTCCTAAAGAATATTTGGACTATCCTCTTACGGATCTGCTTAGTTTTTATACTGTAGATGATGGGGTTAAGTACAGGTGGGAGTAGCAGATACACATTGGCCATCAGTGTGTGCACAATGGGTGACAGGTGCTTTCCAAAGCGGTGGATCATGGTGGCACCAATGAAGGGTATGTACAAAAGCAACAAAGCACAGATGTGAGAAAGGCAGGTATTGAAGGCCTTGAGGCGCTCAGCCCATGAGGCAATGCCCAGTACAGTCTTCAAGATGAGGATGTAAGAGAATAGAATAATAAGGACATCCAAACCCAAAGTAAAGATAACAACAATAAGGCCATACAAGCTATTGACACGTGTGCTGGCACATGCAAGTCGCATGATATCCTGGTGGAGGCAGTAAGAATGAGAGAGGACATTAGAGTGACAGAAAGGCAGTCGCTTGATAAAAAAGGGCACAGGGAAGACCACACAGATGGCACGGGCAAGGACCGCTACTCCAATCTTGCCAATGACCCCAGAGGTGAGGATGGAAGCATAACGCAGTGGATCTCGAATGGCTACAAAGCGATCAAAGGCCATGGACACCAACACTCCAGATTCCGTGATTCCAAACACATGTATAAAGAACATCTGAGTGATACAGTCATCAAATGGAATTTCAGGAGCATTGAACCAGAAAATGCTGAGCATAGTGGGCAAGGTGGACACACAGAGACCCACATCAGTCAGTGCCAAGATGGAGAGGAAATAGTACATGGGTTCATGGAGGCTGCTATCCATTTTGATAATGGATAAGATGGTCCCATTGCCAAGAAGAGTGAGAGTGTAGAGGAGTCCCAATGGGAATGCCATCCAGGAGTTCTTCTCTGGCATTCCCGGTATACCCGTCAGCAAAAAGCTGTGATGATTTGTATGAGAGGCATTAAAGTTAAGCATGGTATCACCAGTAATGGGGTTAATCTGCTTAGGAGGTAGCTCTTTAAGTGAAAGAATGTTCTCTTGCGGGCTAGGTAGAAAGGTACAGTTAAGTCAGGGCAGAAGGGGACACAAAAAAGTTTTTTACCCTGACTTTACCCCTTACCTGTTTGGGTTTCTCAAATGCAGTAACTCCCTTTACTGTTTTTGGTTTGTCTGAAAAACTGGGGATACATACAGTAAACCAGTATTCTTAAGAGTTAATGTTTATTAGAATTTGTTATTTGGTAAAAGTTGTTGGGAAAACTAGAAAGCAATATGGTAGAAGCTGTGTATAGAGCAATATCTTACACTATTTACCAAGATGAGGTCAAAATGGATACATGACCTAGATATAAAGAGAGATTTTTACAAGAAAATTAGAAAATGAAACTTATTACTTGTCAGACTTATGGATTTGTAAATAATTCATGAATAAACAAAAAAAAATAGAGAGGAAAGTTAGGTGGAAAATGGATAATTTTGATTATGTTAAATTTTAAAAGTTCATGTGCAAATCAAGCAAATGGAACCAAGATCAGAAGGAAAGAAAATAGGGGCAAAATTTCATAGATATATTCTCAGATAAAGGTCTCATATCTAAAATATATAAAGAACTTTGTCAAATCTGTGAGAGTGCAAGTAATTTCCCAAATGACAAATGGGTAAAGGATATGAACAGGTAGTTTTCCAATGAAGAAATCAAAACAATTTTTAGCCATATGAAAAATACTCAATCTTTTTTGGATTACAGAAATGAAAATTAAAACAACTTGAGATATCATTTTACACTTATCAGATTGGATAAAATAATAATAGGGGAAATTAAGAAATATTTAAGGGGTTACAGAAAAATTGGGACACTAATTCATTGTTGGTACAATTGTAAACCGATCTAACTATTTTGGAGAGCAATCTGAAAAATTGTTAAACTACCCATGCCCTTTGATCCAGCAATAACACTGCTTACTCTGTTTTCAAAGATGGTTATGGACAAAGGAAAAGAACCTCTATATTCTAAAATGTTTATAGCAGTTCTCTTTGTGGTGGCAAAGAACCTGAAATTTCAGGGATGCCCATTAATCACTGAATCACTGAGCAAGTTGTGGTATGTGATTGTGATGGAACACTATTGTGCTATAAAAAATAATAAGCTCAATGATTTTAGAAAAAAAAACATAGGAAGACTTACAGAAAATAATGATGAAAAGAGTAGAACCAAGAGAGCATTGTATACAGTAATAGCAATATTGTTTTAAGAACAACTTTGAGCTAATAATTTATTTTGACTCTTACAAATACCCTAAGTAACCATAATGGACACATGAAGAAAGATGCTATCTGCATACAGAGAAATAATTGACAAATAGAAGTATGTATAGAATAATTATATATACATATAAGAATGTATTTATATAGTATACATCTGTATGCTCACACACACACACACACTTATTTGTGTCTAATGGTGGCCATCTCTAGGGCAAGGGGAGAGGAGGGAAGAAAAGAAGAAAATAAAAAGAAATTCACATGATAATTTTGTTGTATATTTAAAAGAACTAGCAAGTTATGTGTAGTAGATTTGCAGTTTCATGTGCAATCATCTTCTTCTACTCTGTTATGGAAATGCTTGTTTTATTCCATAATTTAAAATACAATAAAAGAAAGGGGAAAAATATTGAGTTGTATGTAGAATTCAGACACAAGCACTTAAAGACTGTAATCTATAGGATACTGACTCCTAATGCTCATTTCTGCAGTATAAATGCTGTCAGAGAGGTGGCAAAAGCATCAGAAGAAATTCCCAGTAATTTAGAAGTGTCATACTGGGGTAGTATTTCCTCATATCATCATTCCCTTTAAATGCACTCTCTACAAACATACTCATACTTTCCCTACACTCACATGAAAATTTTCTAAGCATATAAGAACATAATAGCAGAGAAACATATTCTATACATATATTTACATATTTTAGTTTATGCAAATAAATCAAATATACACTAACTTCCAGACATTTGCATGTGAACATAAATACAGTTGTCCATCTTTAAATGTCATTACTCGTGTAGAAACTGGTCTGCTTTCATACGAGTAGATCATACTACAACTAGCTTTGTGGAAATGGAAAGAACTACTCAGAGCTATCAAGAACAATGATAAATACTGACTCTGAAAACCTTGATACCATGATATTAGCCTCCTTTCAGTGGCCTCACCTTTCACATCAATAAAATGGGGTTAGTATTACTTACATTACTCCAGGATACTGCTAACCCCTGTCTTCATTTTATGACCAGGAACTGTGATATATTTTCTGCCATTTATCTTAAATTATGTTGATCACCAATCTAAGAATGGAGGAAAAGACCTTCCTGGGTTATCTAGAGGAGAGAATCTATTCAATATTTAAGTGTGGAATAGGCAAAACTTACCTGGATGAAGTACCTCTATTACCAGACTGACCCTAGTCATCTACCACCTTTGCTTTGAACATAAGACAGGGTGAGGTACTGGACATCTGACCTTTGGACATCCCCTATCTCTTCTACAATGACTTCAAAATAATACTATCTTTGTTCCAAGTAATCAGGGGCAAGAAAACAATATACATAATAATCACAACAATGTAAATAACGACCGTAAAAGTTGAAACTCTCTCTTGCAAAATTTAAAAAATAAGCCTGGAGCTAAAGAAAAGATGAGAATTTTCACTTCACTCATTTCCTTTGCAGACATATGAGGTTCCAAAAATTGCATATATTTTCAAATTTGTTGCATATATAGATCCATTTTATTGATTAACATTTCTCTTTTCTTTAAAATATTCTTTGATATATGGTGTAACATTCTGGGATGAAAATGCATGAAAATAATTAGTTAAGTTAAAAACAAAACTTATCAATAAAATTTATTTTATTAGAAAAATAATTATCTTCAATTCTTTGAAGGGCTTGGTAATCTAATGCTATATGGATCTCTTTAGAAAATGTTGTCATAGCCAAAATTCCTTTCCGTGAAAATCACTCACAACTCCCTTAAAACCATTCATGTCATCACCATCCTTCTAGTGTTTATGTCCCACTTTTCTTTACCCTTCTATTGTGTGCCCTTTAGAATATCTGCTGTATCATTAACAAGCTTCCTGTCATATGCCCTCCTCATACCAATTGTTTTTTACATGTTTTATATTCATTTATATTTATACATACTACTCTATTTCCCCACCATCTTAGAACTAAGCTTCTTGAGGGAAGGGACTCTTTCATATTTTCTTTGTATCCATAGCACCTGGTACAGTGCCTGGTGCTTAGTAGGTGCTTCATAAATTCTTTTAAAATTGAATTACCTTACCCACAGGATTGCTGCGAGAAAAATACCTCATAAACTGTCAATTGCCATTGAAACATACACCACTGTTAATTTAAGACAATATCTGGGTGCTCTGTTCCTACTAAAGACATTGCTTTAATACAGAGTTGAATATAATCACGGCTTTTCATCCATGAGTTTTTGTTCTCACTGAAGAGATGAGACATAGATATGAGGCATTGTGGTGTGGAAGCATGTATTCAAAGTACAAAGTCCTATAAGAAGACTAGATCACTTTTGGTAGTGGCAATCAAAGAAAACTACATGGAGGGGGTGGCATTTGAACTGACCCTTGATGGAGCGATAAGATTTCACCTGGTTGAGATCAGAGGGGAACCCAGGCACTAAGATCGGGATAAGAAAGGGCACACTTATGTGGCTATGTCATTCATTTAAACATAGACACATATAAAATTTCTTCTATACAAGTCCAGAGATATCCAGATAAATACAGTCTATACACAAATGATTGAATCAATACATGAAGGAAAATAAAAACTTTTTTTTTTGGCAATTGGGATTAAGTGACTTGCCCAGGGTCACACAGCTAGTAAGTGTGAAGTGTTTTGGTCTGAGATCAGATTTGAACTCAGGTCCTCCTGACTTCAGGGCCAGTACTGTATCCACTGCACCACCTACCTGCCCCAAGTCAAAACATTTTAAAGCATTAGTTACTATACGTCAATCTTTGGACTAACTGGAAGAAATGTACAAACTTTCATACCCACAGATCAACAACTATGTCTATAAGGACACTCTCGGACTCATCTACAAATTCATGTACAAAAGCATAGGTTGTTCAGTCCATTTTCAGTTGTGTCTGACTCTTCCTGACATCATTTGGGGTTTTCTAGGAAAAGATACTGGAGTGATTTGCCATTTTATTCTGCAGCTCATTTTACAGATGAAGAACTGAGGCACGCAGGGTTAAGTGACTTGCCCAGGATCAAATAACTAGTAAGTGTCTGAGACCAGATTTGAAGTCAGGGAGATAAGTATTCCTGACTCCAGGCCCAGCGCTCTATCTATTGTGACCCATAGCTGCCCTCTGATTCTGTCTATGAATGTAGAAATCTAGGCATGCCTAGGTAGATACTAATCCAGGAGCTAATGGACTTCATACAAATTCAGTTATGCGCAGTGATCAATCCCTCCTAAAGGAGACACATAGATAGAGATAGTTAGAGGCATACATACATACAAAAATGAATGAATAAGTGAGCCTGCAGATGGTGCATCTGGGTATGGTTGTGCTTCATGGTAGGACAGATCCACAAGCAGAGAGCCTTGAAATTAGTCTTGGAAGGAAGTACCTACCCCCATAAAACAACTCCTTGGAAAAAGTCTAGTTCAACTTATGCAAGTTGTGTTTCTGGCCTGAATCATCAGCTTAGCAGGATAGATTGATGGAAAGAGATCTAGACAAAGAAAAAGAAGATATGACTTTTATTCCTGTCTCTGACCTAGGGTAGCTACATGACCTTGGATAAGTCATTGAACTTCTCTCTGACACTTTTCTGTAAAATAAGGATGATACTTCAGTCACTTCCCTAACCAGAATGCCATAGAAATGATGGTCTGTCAACCTTAGAATCCTAAAGAAGTGAGATATTCCACTCTAATCTCTAGATTTTATCCATTACCCTGTTCTCAGTGAAGTCTTGGAATGCTGAATCTGGCTGTCCCAGGGATGTGTCTCAACATTCTATCTACCTGTTTTCCACTCTTTAGAGTTTCTCTCTGTCTGTCTGTCTGTCTCTCTTTCTCTCTCTCTGTCTTTCTCTACACACACACACACACACACACACACACACACACAGACTCATGCACACACACAATCTATGGACATTTTTTTGGCAAATCACAGGAGGAAGAAATCTTATGTAGGAAAAGAAATGGTTGGGGGTGAATGGAAGAAAGAAGAGGTGAGAGCCAGGTTGGAGAAAAAGAAATGTTTCATTAACTTCTCCTTATATGTTCCTCTCAAAGTTTCAATTCCTTGCCTTCTTTAGTTCAGTTTAGTTCAGTTTAATCGACTTGTGTATGTGTCATAGTTATTAACCCTGAACTGGCTAGAGCTAAGCTCATCGGCCTTTGAGCAGGTTAATAAAATGGACCCTTGAGGCCACTTTTGTTCTAGAACTAATGGGATTTAAAAAAAACACTGGTTATTAGGAGTCATTAGCCCATTATATGCAATTTGTTGTAATCACTATTTGACTGCTAGTCACAGAGTGAATGGTCAACATTTCATTTTTAAAAGTGGTTTGAATTGAGTTTGTTGACCTGAATAAGATCACGGTCTTATACTTTTATGTATTTTTGCCAATTCTTAAGGCACTGAAAGGAAGAGAATTGCAAAAACCATCTGTGTGTCAGTTTGATTGTTCATTACCTTGTCGTTAACTGATGTCCAAAGAAGAATATTCTTCCCACTATGCCTAATTAATGTCAAGTCTAATTCTCACTGGATTATTGTGGGCTGAAATATCTGGAAAAACAAGAGCATGTTCTATATAGTCATTTTTTTCAGAAGCTCAGATCTTTGTTCGCAGAAAGGCTGTCCATTTTTACCCCATTCTAAGCTTTTCTTGTTCTTGATTTCTAATTCCTTCTCTCTCTTTGTTCATTCCCTGTTGCTTGTACTATTTGTATGTATGCTTGTAGTTGAAAATGAAAATCAAATCATCATGATGTATGTTTTTATCAACTTCAATTCCCTACTCCTGGAGCTCTTCACCTTCCTGATCCTTCCTCCACTGAATTTCTTTCACACTCCTGGGTGCTTCTTCATCATCCCCTTTCCCTATCCCAGGTTTCACATTCACCAGTCTGTATGTGCTCTTTTTCTGTTATTCTTACCTGCCTTTCTTTTTCTGCTATGAATCCCACCTCTTCCTTTATCAAGGCAATGATTCTGAGCCCTTATATTGTCATTCTAAATCACACAGGCCACCCTGAGTCTCTAGGCGGCCTTGATGATTCCCTAGATACCAATCAAACAAAATGGGCTTTTATGTACAGAAATTTGTCCTTCTGGTGTATGTGGGAGGGGTGGAGGTGGGTAGAAAGACTCTTATATGTGCTGAATCATTAATAGAATCTAATGATTTAAAATAGTTTCCTAGTCTTTACCCATTTTTGATAAAAGAATCTACTCCCACCATTTATCTTATGTTTTCTCATTAAACAAATATATATATATATATATATATATATATATATATACCAGCTGGAAAATACCCTTTCCCCTGATGTGTGCATATTGCACAGGTTTATGTTACCTCTATACATTTCTTCTATATCTATTAATTATGCTTTATGTTGTATCTGCATATATCCCAACTTAATGAAATTTGACAAATATTCATTAAGTACTTACTAAAAGTAGCTAGTTGACACATTGGATAGAGTGCTGGAAGCTGAGTAAGGAAGATCTGAAGTCTAATCTGCACCCAGACATTTTGTATTTAGGTAACCCTGTGCAAGTCACTTAACCTCTGCTTGCCTCAGTTTTCTCATCTGTAAAATGGGGACAATAATAGCACCTATCTCCCAGGGCTATTTTGTAGGTCAAATAAGATAATATATGTAAAGTGCTTTGCAAATCTTAAAGTGCTATTGTTGTTCAGTTGTTCAGTCTCGTGACTTTGATTTTATTTTTTCTTTCCAGAAAATAGTAATTCAAAGGAACAGTCTATTATTCTTAGCTCTTAAATTGACCCTAAGGAAACCTGGAGACTCTCAATAAGAATCTTTACTAGAAAGGGAAGAAGAACTGCATAGTGACAGTAAAAGAAAGCATGTACTTGAAAAGGAACTCTAGCTTAGTAGCACAGGTTAGTTTGTGTAGGACCCAAACATCTTGTTGGAAACAGGAAAATCGCCCAAGAGATAGCTAGCTAGTCCGTAACATAGAATAGATATTTTGAAAGGTCCCTAATTCCCTTAGAAAAGGCACTCCCTCACTAACACTGGCGACATCTATTTCATATTTTCTGTGGAATTCTCATCCAGGTCTACCTATACTAAAATTAACTAGAAACCAGACAGCCAAAGATCCAATGAATTCCTTGCAGCCAAGAAGGAAGTGGTGCTTAAATTTCATTGCAGAATGGCTCAGGTGTTGGAATTAGATTTGAGGGATGTAGGGAGGGAGTTATTCAATTGAAAGGAAGAGCTTAATAATGTCAGACAGTATGACATTCCAGACACATTCTTTCTTTACTAATCGAAACAAAGATATTTCTGTTTCCTAAGTTTCCCTCGAAACCATCAGGTGAGAGGTACCAGTTCCCATTTTGATCAAAGCCTAGGTTGTTCTCACCCTTACATGGAGAAGCTAAATGTGGAGTAATGACCAGATGACCGCCACACAAGTGTTCTAAAGGGGCTCAAAGACAATGTTGTTAGTGGTTGTCCTGTAGTTACTAAAGGCTAGGAGGCTTGCAAAGGAAACCCCAATGGCTTACATAGGGGTCCAGAGGATCCCCAGGAACTACAAACCAAGGAGTTTCATTCAATTTATGAGGCTTTTAGAGAGTAAAAGATGGATCAATAATCTCTGATGCCACCTTTCCATATAATCAGGTACTGTATATTATTCCCCCAGAGATCTTGGGCTGAACACAATGTCTCATCATTTCTAAGACCTTATCTTGGATCTAGAGTTCTATGAGGCAACTACTACAGATGAAAAAACTGATTAACAGGGAGATTAAGTATTCTTTGTTGGTCACTCAAATAATTAATTTCAGAGATAGGTTTTAAACCAAACTCCTGTTACTCCAAAGCCAGGGCTCTTTCCACTGTACCATATTGCCCCACCACAGTTCAATTGAAATCTGAGCTGGGATTTCATTCAGCCTCTAAACTTAGATATGTCCAAAATTATCTCAAAGCTTTTTTGTTGTTTAGTGTTTTCAGTCATGCTCAACTCTTGAACCCTTTTGAGAATTGTCTTGGCAAAGATACTTAAATGGTTTGCCATTTCCTTCTCCAACCCATTTTTCTGATAAGGAAACTGAGTTAAAAAAGGGTTAAATGATTTGCCTGGGGTCACATAGCTAGCAAATGTCTAAGGCCCATTTTTTCACTCAAAAACATGAGTATTCCTGACTCCAGGCCCAGCACTCTATCCACTTGGCCACTCAACAGCACCATCTCAGTGCTTAGCTTCTTCTTAATCACAGCCTTGGCCATTCCAGTTAATCCACTTCCCCAGTGAGAATTCTTTGGTAGGATTCACTCTTGGGATGGGTTCACCCGCAGGAATGACATACAAATCTTTCCAAATAAGAGATGTTGGATTCTTGGGTAGTTTGTCCAATGACAGTGATTATTTTGCCAACTAACTTTCTGCTGTGGCTGAGAAAAAACGTGTTTCAGTTTCTGAGCCAAAAATGTAATATAGATTCCCTCCTGAAACATGTTATATTGGGCAAGGAGAGGGATAAGAACTAGACCTATGATTTTACTGATATAAGGAACTCCCACATGAGGAAAGTATCTCTATGAATGCAATTTGGCACCTGCTCTGAAGCTTTCAGCCCTAGAGAGGTGCCCTGAGCACTGAGGATAAGTGACTTGCCTAGGATTATACAGTCAATATACGTCAGAGGTGAGACTTGAATCCAGCTCTTCCTACATTTATAAGTATCTCTTTACCCATTACACCACACTGCTAAAGACAAGGAATGAGAGATTTCCACTCCTATAAACAACAAGCAAAGTTTATTTTATTATTTTTTCTCAAATCTTATTGCATTATTTTTACTGAGAATGGTGGGAGTAAATAATTAAAAAATGCATTTACTAATTGCTCTCTTTCTGTACCAAGTCACTATGTTAGTTACTATGGGTACAAAGGAAAACAAAAGAAAACATTACATGCCCTCAAAGAACTTACATTCTCTGGAAGGGGACAACATGTGCACATATAAAAATACATACTAAATAAATGCAAGGTGAGTAGTAGGGCTAGGTTCTAGGTATTAAGGAGACTTTGTACAAGTTGACACCTGCACTGATTTTTGAAAAGAACAAGAAATTTTTTCAAGAGATGAAAGTGAGGAAGGAGTGCATTACAGATGCCTGTGTATGAGAGAGATAGATAGATATAGATAGATGAAGTGAGAAAGAGAGAGAGAGAGAGAGAGGAAGAGAGAGAGAGATTATTCTCACCTCAAATGAATGTTGTTGGAGGAAGGTATGAAGGGAATGAATTTGTATTTTCTTTTCACATAGGAGAACAAAGCAGCAGTAAGCCTATTTCCTCATGGTTGAGATCTATGGCCAAGCCTTTCTAAATGAGGCTCATTTCCTCCAGGCAGAGCACCTTCTCTACCTATTTCAGATTATCTTTCCAATAGCAGCAAAGCAATAAACAAGATCTGATGCACAGAAGTCAACTTTTGCAGAAACTTTATTTCATCACCAGTATGTAGTGAATGTCTACTATGTCCCCAGATTTATTTGCATACTTGTGAAAGCTCTTTAAGTGTCCGCTCAATTGTAGACTCTCAGAGCTGGAAAAGGCCAAAGAACATATAGTCCAAAAAGCAACTGGGAAGGAGCCCCTCCTCCCTGCTTTCCCCTAATAGCCTAGTTAGGAAAAAAGGTTACTAACATTAGATTAGTTCAAGTCAAGGAATTCAAGGAGTGTTTCTATGAATGGTACTATATGGTCAAAGAATACCATAGAACTTCAGGGCATGAAAGCAATAATTCTATTCTATTTATTAGAATAAAGTTATTAAGAGCATACTATATTTAGGAACTATACAAGGTGCTGAGGATGCAAAGACAAAAATGAGAAACTGTTTCAAGCAGTTTACTTTCCTCTAGGGGATACAATGTATACACATAAGAAAATATAAAGTCCAAGCAGGCTCGAAAAGTTGAGGAAGGATTTATGAAGTAGCCTGTTTGGGCCTCACTTTTCTTTGTATCTAGCCCTTACTTTGTCCTCAGACACTGCAATTCCTCTTCCTTCATCCTTGAATCCCTCTACCCCTTGGCCAACTGTCATCCCCACCCTGCTAACCTTCAATACTGGGTAGCTCAAGCCATCTACTTACTTTGTTCCTACCCCAAAGTTTTAGAGTTCTTAGAATGCTCTAAGTTTACATCAAAACTCACTTGAACACCTCAGCCATATATTTCTATTGCTGCATATATATTTCACCTTCACTTTTAGGGGTATGCTTGGAGTCATCTCAAACTGATTCTGAAGAGCCAATTTAGAAATTTTCAGTGTGAGCACTTACACCTTGGAAATCAGGAAACCATAAAAACCACAATTTGATATATTGTTTTATTTATTGTCCGGGCTTAAGGGAATGATGGGCAAAATTTTAATAATGCATATTAAACTTAAAAGTGTGTTGAGGTTTTTTTAGCGCAAAGGTTGCTAAGCATTTTCCAGCTCACCTCTACCTATCTTTTTAGGGCATCAGAATCCTGGCAAATCCCTCGTGTCCCCTAAAACCTAAAAATGCATCTTTCCCTCCAACTTTCCCCTTTCTGTTCTTGCAGTCAAGGAGTATTTGAACTTTGGAGTTATCTTTGACTCTTCTCTCTTTCTTAGCCCCATACCCAATTAGTTAACCAATTCTGGACATTTTTTATCAAGACATTATCCAGTCTCTTCTTGAACACCTTCAGTGACTCATTCCACTTTAGGGCATCTGTAATAGGTAGGAAGTTTTATTCTATGTGGAACCTGAAATCTCCTTTCTTGTTATTGTCATACTTCCATACTTTGCTCATAGTTCTGCCCTGTTGGGTGAAGTAGAACAATTCTATTCGTTCTTGATCTTTGTAATTAATCAAATATCCTAGATGAGCAGCATTTTCTAGCAATGCATATCAGCATCTTCTCTGCAAAATATATACTTGGTGACCCCATGCCTAATTTATAATTTATTATGCATAATTTGTGTCATGGAGTTTATATAAGGTACAAGAAGTAATGCCAGGATTCAAACACAGGTTTTTTAACTCCAAACTAAGTAAGCATTCCCTTTATCCGTAGTAATTCAAACGTGCATTTTATTAATGGATCAAAGAATATAGAAGTTACGCGTGATGTTCATCTCCAACTTTGAAGGACACATATGTGTCTGCATGTACATTTGTATATTTACATATATGTATACATCCATATATATTATACATCATACTCACACACATGTACACATACACATACATATATAGATTTATATATACATATAAACACTATGCATGTGCATAAGTACATGTGTGTATGTATATATGCATGTAAGCATGTGTGTGCATACGTGTGTATATGTATATTTGTTTGTATATCACCCTCAACAGAAATATCAGTGCATTGGAGCATCTCAAAATGGTATGTATACTTTTACTAGATGTGGAGTTAGAAGATTTTAATGTAAATCCAAGTTCTTCCACTTTCTTGAAGTATGACCTTTGACAAGTCACTTTACTTCTCTGTTTCTGGGTTTGTTCATATGTATTTTTATATGTGCACATGTTGTCCCCTCCCAGGAAATGAGCCTCATTTTGAAATGATAGTCCTGTTTCTGTCCACTTCACAGTGTTATTGGGGTTCTTCAAACATAGACTGGATTGCCCCCTTTGTGGATATTGCTGACAGGATTTGTGCTTTGGTCATTAGCTGACCTAAATAACAAGAAAACAATTCTTTCAACTGTAGGAATCTACAAATCTGTGGAAATCAAATGAAACAATATATGTGGAAGATCTTTATAGTCATGAAGTGATACATTAATTCAATGATATCAGAATAAAATATAATGCTTCCTAAATTTTGATAGCAATCTATGTGCCCATTGTCCTTTAATAATTCAGAATCACAAGGGTGTGGAACCTGTGGCCTCGATGTTGCATGTGGCTCTTCGACCAAATCAAAACTTCACAAAACAAATCTTTTTATTAAGGGGATTTCACAGGTTCCACACACATGACTCCAGACAATCCAGTGGCTTTACTACTATTTAATAGATTAACCTAGGGTCCACTAGGTGGCTCAGAGGATAGAGTACACCCCCTGGAGTCAAGAAGACTTGAATAAAATCTGTGATGCTCAAGAATTCTTTTAACTTCTCTTTGTTTTATTTTCTTCAACTGTATAATAGATATGATAATGGCACATACCATGAAGGGATGCTGCGAGAATCATCTGAGATAATATTTGGAAAGCACTTAGCACAATACCTGGCACGTAGTAAGCATGATATAAATGATTATTTCCTTCCCTCCCTCCTCTCTTACCCTCCCTACTTGGTGATTATCACTCAACTCCTTCCCAGCTCAAGCGTGCACTAAGCCTGGCCCTTTCTCTTAAAGAATACTTGGACTATCCTCTTACGGATCTGCTTAGTCTTTATACTGTAGATGATGGGGTTTAGTACAGGTGGGAGTAGCAGATACACATTGGCCATCAGTGTGTGCACAATTGGTGGCAGGTGCTTTCCAAAGCGATGGATCATGGTGACACCAATGAGGGGTACATAAAAAAGCAGCACAGCACAGATGTGAGAAAGGCAGGTATTGAAGGCCTTGAGGCGCTCAGCCCATGAGGCAATGCCCAGTACAGTCTTCAAGATGAGCACATAAGAGAAAAGAATAATAAGGGCATCAAACCCCAGGGTACAAACGACAACAATAAGGCCATAAAGGCTATTGACACGTGTGCTAGCACAGGCAAGTTGCATGGCATCCTGGTGGAGGCAGTAAGAATGGGAGAGGACATTAGAGTGGCAGAAAGGCAGTCGCTTGATAAGAAAGGGCACAGGGAAGACCACACAGATGGCACGGGCAAGGATTGCTACTCCAATCTTGCCAATGACCCCAGAGGTGAGGATGGAAGCATAACGCAATGGATCTTGGATGGCTACACAGCGATCAAAGGCCATGGACACCAACACTCCAGATTCTACCACTCCAAATCCATGTATAAAGAACATCTGAGTGATGCAGGCATCAAAAGAGATTTCAGGAGCATTGAACCAGAAAATGCTGAGCATAGAGGGCAGAGTGGACATGGAGAGACCTATGTCAGTCAGTGCCAAGATGGAGAGGAAATAGTACATGGGCTCATGGAGGCTGCTATCTACCTTGATGATGGATAAGATAGTTCCATTTCCAAGAAGAGTGAGAGTGTAGAGGAGTCCCAGTGGGAATGCCATCCAGGAATTCTTCTCTGGCACTCCTGGTATACCCGTCAGCAAAAAACTGTGATGATTCATATGAGAAGCATTCAAGTTAAGCATGGTATCACCAGCAGGGTGTTTCTCTGTTTGGGGGGGGGGCAGCTCCTGAAGTGAAAAAAAGATTCTTTTAAGGGGTAGGTAGAAATATAGGATTAAGTTAGGGCAGAAGAGGAACAGAAACAAGGGATTTTTCACCCTGATGTTACCCCTTCCTTCCTTGGGGATCTTCAGTATGGTAATTCCCTTTGTTGGTTTTGGTTTGTTTGGGAAAAAATGAAGATATAAATAGAAATGCAGTATCCTTAAGAATTAAGTAGTGTCTCAAATCCAGATACAAGGACTTAAGTCTTTGGGCACCATGACTCCCTTGCTCATTTCTTCAGTTTATGTATTGTCAGAAAAGTGGCAAAAGCAAAAGAGAAAATTCCTAATAATTTAGAAGTGTGTCATACTGGAGTAATATACCCTTAAATCTCTTTAAAAACACTCTCTACAAATATACACATAGTATATCTATACTCATGAAAAGTTCCTAAGCAAATCAGCATGTAATAGTAAACAAATATTCTATACACAAATTTGTATGTGATGATTTATGCAAATAATTCAACTATATACTTATTTCCAGACATTTGCATGTGTAAACATAAGTACATAGATATTCATCTCTAAATGTCATTACTCATGTGTGGAAACTCATCTGTTTTCATATGAGTGGGTCATACTACAACTAGCTTTGTGGAAATGGAAAGAACCACTCAAAGTTATTAAGAACAATGCTATATACTGACTCTGACTAGCCTAGCTACCATGACAATTAGCTTCCTTTCTCTGGCCTCAGCTTCCCTATTGATAAAATGGGGATAGCATTTTTTACATTATTCCAGCATATGCTGTCTTCACTGTCTGAGCAAGAACTGGACATATGTCCTCCCACCCACCTCACACCTTGTTGATCACCAATGCAAGAAGAGAGGAAAAGACCCTTCTGAGTAACCTACAAGAGAGACTCTATTCAACATTTAAGTTTGACCTAGGTAGAACTTACCTGGATGAAGGAGAGTTCTCAAATAAGTCTCTGCCATCTATAACCAACCTGCCCCTACCACATCAGCTTTGAACATAAGGCTGTATGAGGTACTGGATATCTGATCTTTTGACATACTGTGTCTAGCTCTTCTACAGTAACTGATAATCAAAATATATTATCTTTGTGCCAAGTAATCAAGAGCAGGAAAACAATATACAGAATGATCACAACAATATGAATAACTATAATAAAAGTTGAAAGTGTCTGTTTCAAAATTATAAAGAATAAGCCTAGAAGCTAAGAAAGAATATGAATAGATACTTCACTCATTTCCTTTGCAGACGTAGGAGGTACATAGCACTGTATACATTTTCATACTGGATGTCCTGATTCATTTTATTTATTGTCTTTTCTAAATTTTGTCTTTAAAATATCTTTGATATATAGGATAACATCTGGGAGGGAGATATATGATGAAATTTAGGCAAGTTAAAACAAAACATGTCAATAAAAATTATTTTATTGGTAAAATAATTATCTTCAATTGTTTGAAGGGCTTGTTAATCTAATATTATATAGCTCTACTCAGAAACTGTTGCCATAGCCAAAACGCCTTCCCATGAAAACCACTCTGTGGGCAGCTAGGTGGTGCCGCGGATTGAGCACTGGCCCTGTATTCAGGAGGACCTGAGTTCAAATCCGACCTCAGACACATAACATTTACTAGCTGTGCCACCCTGGGCAAGTCACTTAACCCCATTGCCTAAAACAACAAAAACCAAAAAAAAAAAAGAAAAGAAAAGAAAACCACTCTCTACTCCCTTAAAACCATTCGTGTCATCCCCATCCTTCTAGTGCCCATGTTCCTCTTTTCTCTACTTTTCTATTGTGTGCCCTTCAGTATACCTCTTCCATTACTAACAAGCTTCCTGTCATATTGAACATATGCCCTCTAATTATTTTGCACATATTTGCTTTATATTCATTTATACATGCATATGCTATTCTACCTCTCCATCATCCTAGAACTAGACTTTTTGAGGGTATGGTCTCTTTCATTTTGTCTTTGTATCTATAGCACCTGGAACAGTGCTTGGTGCTTAATAGCTGCTCCATAAATTCTTGTCGAATTGAATTATTTGCCTCATGTGATTGTTGTGAGAAAAATACTTTATGAGCAGTCAACTGCCATAGGAATTGTAAACTAATACTAAATCAATGCAGTCTCTCTGTGTTCTATTGCTATTAATAATACAGTGATGATAAAGTGTTGAATATGATCATGGCTTTTTTATCCATAAGTTTTGATTCTCACTGTATAGTTGAGACATAGACTCAAATACATATGATTCACTGCAGTATGGAAGCATGCATTTGAAGTTCAAAGTCCTGTGAGAAAGCTAAATCACTTTTGGTTGTGGCAATCAAAGAAAACTACATGGAGGAGGTGGCATTAGAACCGACCCTTGACGGAGGCATAACATTGGACCTGGTATAGATCAGAGGGGAACCTAGGCACTAAGACCAGGTAGAGAAAGGGAACGTTTATGCTCTTATGTTATTAATTTGAACATAGACACATATGAAGTTTCTTTTTTACAAACTCAGAGATATTCAGATTGATGTATTCTATGCACAAATGAGTGAATTAATGCATGCATGAAAAGCAAACATTTTAAAGCAGGGCTTACTATGTATCAATCACAATGGTAAGCCTTAGAGAAACAAATACAAGTAAATACACAATTACTCCTGCACAGAAAATATACAAAATCTCATATTCACAGATACACAACTATATTTATAAGGACACTGTCAGGCACTCTTCTACAGATTCCTGCAGAACTACAAATGGTCCTGTACAAATATACTGGTAATACTACTGCAGCTCTTATAAAGAACATATACTAGCATATGAATGAAATTGTCATGCACAGAAAATATGTGCTCTTTCTCTCTGTCTGTCTTTGTATGTTTGTTCACTCTCTCCTTTTTTGTGTCTCTCTGTCTCTCCCCATCTATCCCTCTCTCCCATGTGTATCTCTGTATGCTTCTGTATATGTCTGTTTTTCTACTCTCTCTTTCTTTCCATGTGCTCTCCCTCTCTTTTTGTGTCTCTCCTCTGTCTCTCCCCATCTATTCCTCTCTCTGTGTGTGCATCTCTCTGTCTGTATCTCTGTCTCCCCTCTCTCTGTTTGTCTCTCTCCTCTCTCTGTATTTCTTTCTCTCTTGTCTGTCTTGACTCACTGACATGCACAGAGATACACATGCACTTCTATTTGTTGTTCTTTATGCTCATTGGTGTGGTTTGCCATCTCTCTCTCTCTCTCTCTCTCTCTCTCTCTCTCTCTCTCTCTCTCTCTCTCCTCTCTCTCTCTCTCTCTCTCTCTCTCTCTCTCTCTCTCTCTCCTCTCTCTCTCTCTCTCTCTCTCTCTCTCTCTCTCTCTCTCTCTCTCTTCTCTCTCTCTCTCTCTCTTCCTCCTTCTTCTCTCTCTCTCTCTCTCTCTCTCTCTCTCTCTCTCTCTCTCTCTCTCTCTCTCTCTCTCTCTCCTCTCTCTCTCTCTCCCTCTCTCTCTCCTCTCTCTCTCCTCTCTCTCTCTCTCTCTCTCTCTCTCTCTCTCTCTCTCTCTCTCTCTCTCCTCTTCTCTCTCTTTTCTCTCTCTCTCTCTCTCTCTCTCTCTCTCTCTCCCTCCCCTCTCTCTCTCTCTCTCTCTCTCTCTCTCTCAGCTGGAAATTGGGTTATGTGACTTGCCCAGGGTCACACAGCTAGTAAATGTCAAGTGTCTGGTCTGAGACTTGATTTGAATTCAGGTCCTCCTGACTCCAGGGCTGGTGCTCTATTACTGTACCACCTTGCTGACCCCCACACCTTTCTCTCTTGCCCTCATATTCTCCACTTTTTTCCTTTGCTGTTACATTCTCCTCTCAAAGCTCAGCAATCTCATCAATGTTGCTTTATCATGTGTTGCTCAATAACTGATTGATGGAGGAGTACAAACCTCTGAGAGTTATTTATAAGTTATGTTTTTCAGGTTCTTCTGCTCTTTTACTCTATGGATAATTACAAGCCTGATATATTTCCAGAAGTTTTACATCTTCTATACACTTTAGGGAGCTTAAACTATACAACCAAGCCAGTCTTCAACAAAACTGTGATGAAAATTCGTTCTTTTTTGGTATTGCCAGACTGCACCCTTCTTTGTTTTGTTTCTTCTTTTTGATGATGCCCACCCACTTTAGAACTCTCTGTATAACATTTATGGATACACTGAATCTTAGTGCAGTGAATTGTAAGCTACTAAGTACTATAGAAAACCCCCACCCTGAGAATTTGAAGTTTTTGCCTCATCTCTTGACTTTGGAATGAATGGCCATATTCCCTTGAGAGGGTACTCAGAACTTTGCCAGGAGACAGGTGGTGCAGGATTGAGACTGAGTACTGCATATAAAAGGAACTTTCCATTCCCTC
Organism: Phascolarctos cinereus; assembly: GCF_003287225.1. Taxonomy (NCBI): domain Eukaryota; kingdom Metazoa; phylum Chordata; class Mammalia; order Diprotodontia; family Phascolarctidae; genus Phascolarctos; species Phascolarctos cinereus. Next base: position 350,399,812 of record NW_027556098.1, read on the forward strand.
TTGAATTCTATTGAGCAGATAGTTATTGACTCTATTTATGAGTGCGTAAATCTAAGTGTGCCTAGGTAGACAACAAAGTATTCATTATTGGGTTTCATGTAAATTCAGTTATGCAGAGTGATCAATCTCATGCTAATTAGATGCATACATAAGTAAGGGGAGTGGGGATGTGCATGTGCTGCACTTTGGATTTGGTTTTCCTTAATAATAGGACTGAGTAGCAAGCAGAGAGCCTTAAGGTGGCACTCAGCATGAAAGGAGTGCCCACCACCATGACACAACTCCTTGGAAAAACTCTATTTCAACCTATGCTATTTATGTTACTCTGCATGAATCATTAGCTTAGAAAGATGAATAGGTGGAAAGAGCTTTAGATACAGAATAAGAAGAAATGACTTAATCCTGTCTTTGACCAAACCTGCTATATGCCTTTGAATAAAATGAAGATAGTTTAATCACTTACCTAACTGAAGTGCTGTAAAAATGATGCTCTGTCAACCTTAGAGCCCTAAAGAAGTGAAATGTTCTACTCTAATCTCTATATCCTTTACCCTGTTCTCAGTGAAGTCACAATATGCTGACTCATCCAGGTTCTGGCTGACCCAGGAATGTGTTTCTACCACTCTATCTAACTGCTTTTCATTCTCTTTGGAGTTATTTTTGTCACACACACACAGACACAGACACAGACACATACACATTCACACAAACCTCCACAATCACTGTACATTTTCTTGGCAACTCACAGGAGGAAGAAATTTTCTGAAGGAAATGGAATGGTTGGTTGGGAAAAAGAAGAAAGGAAAAGACAGAGTGAGTTTGGACAGCAATAAGTATTTCATTACCTTCTCTTCTTCACTCCTCCCCAGGGATTTAACCCTTTCTTTGCCTCAGCCCAGTTCAGTCTCCCTGACTGGTGTACATTTTTTGGTTACTAACCCTAAACTGGCTGGAGCTAAGGTCATCAGCCTTTAAGCAGGTTAGTAAAACGTACCCTTGAGGCCACTTTCATTCTCAGTTTGTGGACTGTCTATTTATTAACTGGTTATTAGGTGCCATTAACCCATTAAAAGCCATTTGTTATAGCCACTATTTGAGTGCTAGTCACAGAGTGAATGGTCAACATTTTATTTTTAATAATGATTTGCATCGAGTTTGTTGATCTAGATAAGAAGATGGTCTTGTACTTTTGTTTACTTGTTCTAATTTTTAAGGCATTCAGAGGAATGAAATAGCAAAAGCCGTCTGTGTGTGAGTTTGATTGCTCATTACCTTGTAGTTATATGATGTCCAAAGAAGAATATTTTGCTCAGTACATTTGATTGATGTGAAATTTAATTCATACTGGATTGTTGTGGGCTGAAATACTTACAAATATAAAAGAGTGTATTCTAAATAGCAGGTTTTTTTAGATGCTCAGATCTTTGCTCACAGACAAGGTATTATAAATTTTTACCCCATTCTAATATTTTCTTGTTCTTGACTTCCAATTACTTCCCCTTCCTGCTTCCTTCCTCATCCCCTGTTGCCTACAGTATTTGTATGTGTGTTTGTGATTGAAAATTAAAATAAAATCATGATGTGTGTTTTCTACTAACCTCAATTCCCTATTTCCAGAGCTCCTCACTTCCCTGATCCTTCCTTCACTGAATTTATTTCACACTCTTAGATGCTTCATCATCTTCTTCTTCTTCTTCCCCTACCCCATGTTACTCATTTCTTAGTCTGTATTGCACTCGTTTTCTGCCATTCTTACCTGCCTTTCTCTTCTGGCTGCAGGTTCCACTTTTTCCTTCACCAAGGTGATGATTCTGACCTCTTATGCTGCCATTTAAATCCCTTGGTTACCTTGAGTCTCTAGGAGGCTCTGATCATTCCCTAGACACAAATCAAACAAAATGGGCCTTTTTTTCACAGAAGTTTCTCCTTGTGGTGTATATGGGAGGGGTGGAGGTGGGTAGAAAGACTCATATATGTGCTACCTCATTAAAGGAATTTCAGATGCTTCAAGAGAGCTCTGGAATTTGGTCATAATACTCTTGGAAGTTTATATATATATATATATATATATATATATATATATATATATATATATATATATATATATATATATATATATATATATGTACATATATACATATGTACATATATATATACATATATACACACACATATATACATGATATATACTACACACATGATACATATGGTAAATAGGTTATTGAACATGTATAATAAATGACACGTTATACCACTGTAATAATTCATTTATCACATTGGCATAATAGCTTATCATACTATCATAAATCTATCATTTTGCCAGTATAATAAAAGACTTTTTATGCCAGCATAACAACTCATATGCATAACTCATTTATTATGCAGGTGTGACATATATGTTATATACAAAATTTTTTTTTTTTATTTTCTAACTTGTTGGATCATCTGATCAAATAGCTACTGTTCACAGAACTTGCTGAGGTTTAAACCAAAAACATCATTGGGTGGCAAGGAGCATGTAAAGGGAAGAACTGAACATAAAAAGCATGGAAAGAAACCAAAATATTATTACAGTAGGATTTGCAGAGGGAGGTCATGAACCCAAGTTTCCATGACTCCAAGGCTGCCTAAAATACCTATCATGGCCAAGAAGCTAAAGACTTAAAGACATTTCTTATCAGGGATAAAAACAGCTAATGGTTTGTTTTCTCCTAGTACAATAATTAAATAGGTAATGGCCCTGACTTTCCAAAAACAAGAGAGATTGTGTCTAAGCCACTGGGGCATAAAAAGAAAAATGACAGAGACTTTCTCTTATGGCTAAGGGGTGGCACTTCAGCTAAGGGCTTCAGCTGAAGCAAGAAACAAGAGGCAGGTAAAAGGTTTACAACTGTGTACTCAGTGGCACTGTATCTTGGAACAATTAACAGTGACCAAAGACTGGTGATTCAAAGTAATTTTATCCTCTGGTTCACTGGCAAACTAAACAAATTGATCAGATATGTGAGCTATGATTTGGGATTTATGCAGACCCACATAATGCCTTGAATTTTGGATAGATCGAAAAACGTACTTTTTTTTGGTGGGGAGGGGGATAAAGGATGGCTCCGAACGTTGTATACATATACAGGCATAGACTGGGGTTGTGGAGTGAGCTGATTAGGGAGCATATGAGGCTTAGTCATAGATACTGGAAGCAGGGTGAATTGATATTCAGTAGTGCCATAACTATTTTTGTATTTTATTCTGGATTTAATGAATGCTACAAAAAGGGAATATTTCTATATTTAAAGAAGAAAACAAAAAGAGGATTGCTTGTAAAACCACGAATCTCTAGTGCACCCAACTTGTGCTTCTTAAAGTATATAATAAAATCAGCATATTCTTTCAAAGTCGACTTTCTTGTCTTTGTTTCCCACTGAACTTCTCTTTGTTCATTCAAAAGGGGCCTTAATAGCCCTCTTCTTTCTTTTTTTTTCCTTTTTTGTCAACATTATTGGTCACTCTCATTCTTTCCCAAATCCATATTCCTTTAAGAGAAGAAGGAAGAGAAAGAGGAAGAAAAGAAGGAAGGAAGGAAGGAAAGAAAGAAGCAATCCTTGTAACAAATATGCATAATCAAACAAAACAAATTCATATATTTGCCATATTCTGAAGTTCATATCTCATTCTGCACCTTTGGTTCATCACTCCTGTTGCAGGACCCATGCAGCATGCTTCACCAATCCACTGGAGTCCTAACTGTTTATTCTGTTGATCAGAGTTCTTAAGTTTTCAAAGTTGTTTGTCATTGTAATTATTTTCTAACTTGTTGGATCATCTGATCAAATAGCTACTGTTCAGAGACCTTGCTGAGGTTTAAACCAAATACATCATTGAGTGGCAAGGAGCATGTAAAGGGAAGAACTGAACATGTTGTATTAATATTGTATTAATTATTTTATTAATTATTCTTTTTCTACTCAAATCACTCTGAAAAGTTTATACAAATGTCACAATTTTTTTCTCTGTAAAGGTTATTTCCATCATTTCTACTGGCTCAATATTCTTCCATTACTTATATCATAACTTATTCAGCCATTCCCCAATTGATAGGCATCCTTCCCTTTGTTTCCAATTCTTTGCTACAAGAAAAAAGTTATTGTAAATATTTATATATGTATTTTTCACTCTTTCTCTTATGTCTTTTAGGTACAGGCCTAATAGTGGTATTGCTCTATCAAAATTCTGTGACTTTTTGTGTATGTTACAAATTGCTTTCCAGAATGACCCGAATAATTCAGCTTCACCAACATTCAATGCACCAGTGTGCCTGGTGTACTGAAGGCCCTCTGATATTTATAATTTTCCTTTTGTGTACCTTTGCCGATCTTATAGGCATGAGGTAGAACATCACATTGGTTTTTATTTGCATTTCTCTAATTTGGAATGTTTTTCACTTGACTTGACTGAATGCTACAATTTTCATTGGTGACATTTAATATCAACCTCCTTTGCATTTTTAATTACAATTATTTTATCACAAGAAACATATTTTTTGATTAAATAATGAGAAAGATAATAAACAGCTGTTGTCTAAGTCTGTCTCTATGGCTGTGTGTATGCTTTATCTCCAGAATAATTGTGACATTTATCTTCAGTGCCTTTTCAATGTCATTTTTGTATCTCTCCTATTTATAGAGCAGAATATGTCTGTGTTTTTTAGCGTTTCTTTGTATAAGTGGGTATTTGGATGTAAATAAGTAGTTATCTGCATGAACAGTTATGGGCAAAACTAAATATAATGATGATGATGATGAAGAAGATGATAGGGGCTAGTAGTTATATGGCATTTTAAGATTTCAGAGGCACTTTGCAAATATGATTTCATTTGATCCTCACAACCACCTTGTATGTGTATAGATACAGGTTTATCTCTATCTCTATGTATCTATCTCCCAATACTCCCAGTTCAAAGCATTCCCTAAAAGATTAAAATGCTGTTCCTAAAAGTAAAAGCAGTCATTAAGGAGGTTCACTGGGGGTGGAGGTCTCAAAAGTTTCCCACCAAAGTCCTAAAAATGCATTTATATTCTTCTTGGCCAAGAGACCCATAGCTGAGTCCTAGATCAATCTACCTGGGGATGAAGTTAATTCAAACTACCCAGGTCTTCCCTCATAACAACTTCAGCTGGTATTGTGAGAACGTGGGTGATTAACTCATACTTCCCCAATTCTACCAGTATCCTGGCCTCACAAAAGTAGACAAAATGAATAGATATCTTCCTTCATGTAGCTTACATTCTTTATGAGATATAATATGTCATACACATAAGTAAATACAAATTATATTTTTTCAGGTGGAAAGAATGGGTTCTGGCTTGCCCTTCCACCCCAAAATCAATTGCTATAGGCACAAGATGCAATGAAAGATGTCAATGTATTGATTGATAAAAGTGAGAAGAATAAGGAGAGGGAGAGGGAGAGGGAAAGGGAGAGGGAGGGAAGGGGGGAGAGAGAGAAGAGAGAGAGAGAGAGAGAGAGAGAGAGAGAGAGAGAGAGAGAGAGAGAGAAGAGAGAAGAGAGAAGAGAGAAGGGAGAGAAATAGACAAAAAGATGGAGACAGAGAAATAGACACAGAGACAGATAGAAACTCACCCAGGCAAGAGACATTAAGTGACTTGTCCTTTTTCAAGGACAAGCAAATTAGTAGAAGATCCACAACTAGAATTCAAACACCCTGATTTACAACCTGGTGCTCTTTCTAATGCCATAAAATGCTTTATAGGGCCCATTTGTTTTAGAATATTTTGTTAATAATGGGATGTCTTTCCACTTTGCACCTAAATGAATTTTTTTTTTATCATGAGGATATAGCTCCCAGACCAACAGATGCAAGGCTCTCTGAGTCTTGGCAGCAGGGAGGCTAGGAATGTTTTTAGTAGATGCTTGGCCTTATCCCTGGGGGCTTTTCATAGTGATTCACTGAGTTTTCCTGGGGCCTTTAAAGTGACCAAAGACAGAGGGGCAGGACTAAACCTTTCTTAAAGGCAGAGCATAACTGTTTCCACCAGGAAATAGATGTTTCTTGTCCCAAGCCAGATTCTGAGTGAGTTAGAAGATGGCCTAGAATCTGGGATTAATGTCTTCTTAGGGGAGGAGGCAGGAGATGAGGCTAACGAAGCAGATCTTTAAAAAAAAGGACTAAGGAAATAAAGCAAATCAGGGCTAGCATGTTATGCCCAGTGCAACCTAGGTCAGCTCATCCCAGACTACTACTACCCAAAGAAGCCCACATAGGAGAAAAAAAAAAGTTTCTTGAGGAAGGAGAAAGAAAAGTTTCCTAAGGTGGAAAACTGCGCCATTTCTTTCAGCCAGGTCTTCAGAGTAGTGACCATCCTTTAGAGGTAATCTGGATTAAAATGTCCATCCTTGTCTTTGCTTCAGTCTTACATATTTTGCCTGTTTATCCTCAGTCAACTTTGCTGAGGTTGAATATAGACCTGGGATTTCTGTAACATCCCCAACATGTGATTATCCTCCCTCTACTTATTGACTTCTGGTGGTGTGAAAGTTATTAATATCTAATGCAACTTGTTCCAGTTCTGTGTAACTCTAATTCTTAGGATTTGTTTTTCTTTCTGTTGAGTAGAATTCTGGCTCTGCAACTTTCACTAATTTTTAATCCTTCCCTCTGAGGACACACAAATTAAGCATAATGCCTCCTTCACATGACAGCCCTTCAGTACTGGAAGACAGCTATCATGTTTCCCCTAAGTCTTCTATTTTCCACTCTGGTAAGGAACACATTGGTACACAGAGCTTGCCAGTCCTGGATATGCCAGCAGACAATTTTAATCAGCACAGACCTGGAGGCTGCTTGCAGGGTAAGTAGAGGAAGTCTCAGCATCCTTGTTATAATTATAGAAAATAGCTCCTTTTCATTCTAGAATTATGAAATAGAGCTCTGAGCTGTTTGAGCAATCCTGCAACATGTGGAAGGAGCTTATTAGGTCCTGTGACCTAAATCAATGGTGTCAAAATCAAATAGAAATGCATCTCTGCAGACCACAACTATTTATACACATATTGACTTAGAAAACCACAAATTGGAATTATCTATGCTGCATTCTATTAACATTTTCCAATTATATATGTCTAGTTTGGGCCACATATGGGAATTTTGCTGGCCACTTACATTTGACATCAATCACTGTGTTTTCTGTTTCTCCAGGGAAAGACAGGCACCACCTAACCAGAAAAAAAAGGGTAATGTTTTCTCTGTAGAAGGAAATAGCTAAGAACTAAGATGGTTATGTCTATCTGGAGCTACCAAAGTTGTCAGTGCAAAGATTTGAAATATTAGTATCACTAAAGAAAATCTACTGATGATACCACAAGTCTTTGGCTTGTAAAAATCTCACTAAAGAATTCTCTTATTCCCAAGACAAAGGCTAGACAATAAGTCCTCTACTTGGTCTTTATTATTTCAGTGATTCAGGGAAATCACTAACCATAGGATCATACATATAGAGTTACTTCTCCAACTCTTTTAGTTTACAGATGAAGGACCTAAGGCTCAAAGAGGCTAATTGACTTGGAATATTTTACACAGGTAGTAAGCATCAAGGAAAAGATCTGTTCAGAGTTTATCTGTCCATAGAGGCAGATGCGGACCTTACCATTTTACTGCTTGTGGTCTAAATTTTCTCAACTGTGAAACCAACAGATAGGCTCAGATGATCTTTATAATTCTTTCTAGATTGGAGTTCCACCCACTTAATAGCAGAGACCCCCCCCCCCACTGCAAATCTATATATAAGACAATGATAAAATTTTGGCATATAGGCAGAATAGAGTGCTATAGAACATAGACTGGGAAGAGGGTATGGATGACACCTTAATCAAGGCATGAGAGAGTCCATTGAGATGCCCTTCTAATATTCAGGCTTTGGGGAGTCCAGATAAGCCACAAGTAAGAAGTTATCTTTTGACGTAAAATTGTGGTAGAGCCACCATTTCTATCAGAGAAAAGTGGCAATAAACCAAGTATTTAAGAAAAAAGAGAAGTTGATTACTATTAATTGTCACCCTCATCCATCTGGGCAAAATTGGTCTATTACGGGGCAGCTGGGTGGGGCAGCGGATAGAGCACCGGCTCTGAAATTGGGAGGACCTGAGTTCAGATCCAGCCTCAGACCAAACACATGACACTTACTAGTTGTGTGACCCTGGGCAAGTCACTTAAACCCAATTGCCTTTAAAAAAAAATTGGTCTATCAGCTCAGGGAGGAAAGAATATAATTAAGACTTGTTCACATGGGGAAATATATAGCTGCAGCTATGACTAAGTACCTTCCCTCCCATGGTTGCTCTACCTCTGTTCTTGGAAGTACTTAGAATGCATTTATGGGAAAGCATTTTTCCCTGTCTATGTGTCTCACCCCATGTGCTATGTATCTCACATATTTTGGCTGAGTTTGTTAGCCAATCATATAGTCAGTGAGAGGGGAAGCCACTTCTGGAGAAAATAGCATTTCAGCTTTATTCTATTCTTCATGTCTCAAATGACTGACTGAGATCCCTTATAATCCCTAAAAGAGTATAGTTGAGATGCCAGATATAACCCAAAGCAATGGAAATGGAAAGGGTAATGGCTCACTCTATTCTGGATGACCCTTCTCTGGATGTCATTTTGGCTTCTATCAGCACAACTGAGTAGACTCCTTCAGGGAGAAAAATGGATATTAAATGAAATAGAAGACTTTCAAGCATTCTTGATGTAAAGACCAGAGCTGAAGAGAAAACTTGACTTTCAAATACAAGACTCAAGAGAATCATGAAAAGGTAAACAGGAAAGAGAAATCATAAGGGACTTATTAAAGTTGAACTGTTTACATTCCTACATGGAAAGATGATATTTGTAACTCATGAGTATTAGGGTAGTTGAGAAGGATATCTATATCTTTATCCATATCTATCTATATCTATATCATCTATATCTATATCTATCTACATCTATATTTATACACACACATATACATATAGATAGATAGATAGATAGATAGATAGATAGATAGATAGATAGATAGATAGATAGATGGATAAATACATGGCACAGGGTGAGTTGAAGATGAAGGGGTGATATCTAAAAAAATAAAATTAAAGGGTAACAGAGAATTATACTGAGAGAAGGAGAAAGGGAGAGGCAGAATGGGGTGAATTATCTCACATAAGTCAGACAAGAAAAAGGTTTTACAGTGGAGGTAAAGTGGGGGAATTTGAGAGGGAATAAGTGAATCTTATTCTCATCATCTTTGGCTTAAGGAGGGAATAACATACACAACTCAGTTGTGTATGGAAATCTATCTTACCCTACAGGAAAATAGGGGTCAAGGATATAAAAAAGGAGGGGTGGTAGAAGGCAGGGCAGACTCAGGGAGGCAGTAATCAAAAGCAAACACTTATGAGGAGGGAAAGGGTCAAAAGAGAGAATAGAATAAATGTGGGGTGGGATAGGATGAAGGAAAATATAGTTAGTTTTTCACAACATGACTGCTATGGAAGTGTTTTGCATGACTACACATGTATAACCTGTATTGAGTTGCTTGCCATCTCCATGAGGGTGGGTGTGGAGGGAGGAAGGGAGAGAATTTGGAACCCAAAGCTTTAAAAACACATATTAAAAATTGTTTTTACATGTAACAGGAAAATAAAATATACAGGCAATAGGGTATAGAAATCTATCTTGCCCTTCAGGAAAATGAAAGGGAAGGGGATAAGAGAAGAGAAGGGGTGATGAAAGGGAGGGCAGATTAGGGGTAGGGGTATTCAGAATGCATGCTGTCTTGGGGTGGGGGGAGGGGCTAGATGGGGAGAAAATTTGGAACTTAAAATCTTGTGGAAATGAATGTTGAAAACTAAAAATAAATACATCAATTTAAAAAAAAAGATGTATAAAGTGCTTTACAAATATTATTTCCTTTAATCCTCATAACAACCCTGGGAGATAGATTCCATTGTTGTCCTTATTTTACATTTGAGGAAAGTGAGGCAGGCAGAGGTTGAGTGACTTGGTCATAGTCACCCAGCTAGTAAGTGTCTGAGGCTGGATTTGAACTCAAGTCTTTCTGACCTCAGAGTTAACTGTCTATCCACTGACTTAATATTTCAGGACTTATACAAGGTGGTGCCATCTGATCTTTCATATTATTCCTTTTGTACTCAAGCCAAACTAGGCTATCCTCAGCCCTCTGAACATGTACCATACCCTCGTACATCTATGCTTAACTGGAACTCTTTTGTATGTTTGAAATGCCTTCCCTCTTTTTTTTTTACATGTAAAAATGTCCATTAAAGCAATGGTATCAAATTCAGATAGAAATAGGAGACCACCCAAATCACACAAAAGTATTTCTGTAGCTGCATATTAACTTAGAAAACTACAAATTAACACAATCTATGTTTTATTGTATTTTTTATTTGTTTTACTAAATCATTCCTAATTACATTTCAATCTGCCTGAGGCTGTACTTTGAAGTGTTGAGACGTGTGTTTGACACCTCTACTTTAGAGTACACCTCAAATGTCACCTCCTCCAGGAAGTCTTCCTTAATTCCCATGTCTGGTAACAATTTTCTTCCTTAGGTATCACAGCATATTTAAGGATAACTCTCTAATACACATATCTTGTAACATGCTTTCTAGGTATTTATATCGGCATATTATTCCAGTACAAATCTCTTCTGTAAGCAGAAGGACAATGTTTTTACCTATTTTAAACCTCCTTTAATGCCTAGCATATTATTTTTCACACAGTCTATGCATTTGTGAATGATGGTTGCATTTTGGATTTATTTATCCCTTGTGCTTTTTCTCCAGAAGTGATCTTCAGTCAGCCATGTCAGTTCTTAACTGCACAAGATTCAATAATCAGACTTTCTTTCTTACTGGACTCCCCAGGAATACATGAGAAGGATTGCTGGATGGCCCTGCCACTCTTCCTCCTCTACAGTGTCACTTTGTTAGGCAATATCATTATTCTCATGGTCATCAAGCTTTAACAGAGCTTCCATGAGCCCATGCATTATTTTCTGGCCATACTGGCTACAACTGACCTTAGACTCTTCTTATCCTCACTACCAGCTATGCTCAAAGTTCACTGGTTTGGCCAGCGTTCTGTGGCCTTTGATGATTGCATTACCCAGATGTTTTTATCCAAACCTTTGGAGAAATGGAATCAGGGGTTTTAGTTGCCATGGCCTTTGACATCCACTTCCCTCTGCACTACGCTGTCATCCTTGCCCATGGAGTTTTAAGCAAGATTGGAGCAGCTATTCCATTCAGAAATGTGGCTGCTGTACTCCCTGTTCTGTTCCTCATAAAAAGTTGCCCTTTTGGTATTCTACTGTTCCCTCCCATGCATACTGTCCCCACCAAGATGCCATGAGTTTTGCCTTTGCTGACACTTACATCAATAGCCTCTATGGTCTGCTGGCTGTCATCTTCATCATTTTGTTGGATGCTCTGGTTTTTCTGTTCCACATCCTCATCCTCCAGGAAGTTATGGGTATTGCATCAAAGAGGAGTGATTCAAAGTACTCAATACCTACTTCTCCTACATCTGTACTATGTTGTTCTATGTACTTCTTATTGGCATGACACTGCTTCACTGATTTGGGAAACACCTGTCACCTGTTATACACACATTCATGGCAAATATCTACCTATTGCTCCCTCCTGTACTCAGTTCTATAGTCTACAGTATCAAGACTAGAAAATCTGAAGGCAGATTGTCCAAGTGTTTTGGGGAGCTGCTTCCTGAAGTCCTCATATTTCATGTTCATGGGGCTATGATCAAGTCAACAAGTTTAGATAATTATTTCTACTGGAGATCTGTACCCACAAAGAATGTTGGCAGAAAGGATATAGATAGGAAATAAATTGTCCCTCACACATAGCAATAAATTATATCACATTTGTCTTTCAAATATGAACATTATATATTTCATCAGGAAATTATCCCAGGTTAACTCTTCTGATTATTAGGATAAATAACTCTATACACATATAATTATTTTTCTTCTCATTTACACCTTTCTATATATGTATTTGATATATATGTAGGTATACACACATATGTATATGTGTACATATATATGTACATATAAATATACATACACACACACACACACACACACACACACATATATATATATATACACACACACACACACATACACATATATATTTCCCATGAGTGTATATGTGAATGAGTTTGACAAAAAGTTCAGATGGTCCAGGGCATATCTCCCTACAACACCAGGGATTTCTTGAGACATTCTCTACCCTCAGAATGTTGACTCACATAGGATCAAGATTGAAGTTCCTGCATTAGGCAAGGAGATACCCTTAATTTTCAGGCTGGAGAGTACTGATTTAGGAAAGCTTAAGAAAAAGACTATATCTATTGTTAGAACTCACTGGGAATATGGTGGTTAATAAACAGAGCTACCTCTCATAGGTAACTGGAGGAGGATTACCAATATAGAGCGGGGCACATATTTGTAACTAAACAAAAATGCATGCTATATTTTACTTTTAGATTACTAAAAGTCTTTCTGGGGAAGGATGGGGGAAGGGGGGGTACTTAAGTGGGTATGTTTGGGAAATGGCCTTTCAATTGAGGGAATCTTGCAGAAATGAATATAAGGCTAGGAATGACATTGTGATTCAGAGAAAGGACAGGGGAAACTGGGCTTCTGAAAGCATAGGACACATAGAAGGGAGTGAGGGCATGAAAGTCAGTAAGGCTGACCCACTCAAGAAGCTAGGGAATGATTGGTGACTCTTTTCCATCTCTGGTGGAGAGTGCCTGAGGCATCTCAAATTTCCAGAGTCTAATTATGGGGTAAGATGAACCACTGCTGTAAGCCAGCCTAGGCATTGTCAAAGAAACATACATCACAGCCAGCCTCCAGGGCTTGAAGGTCTAGCTTAAGGAACTTGATATATGGACCTTATCAGGGTTGGGATGCTGGCTTGTGGGGAGGGGTTTGTGTAAATTGGAGCCATCTGTCTCACCTCAGCTAGACCTCATCATTCCCGTTGCCTGGGTAACTCTCCCTAAATCCATATAAATGCTCCAGCCAAGAAGTTTCCCGTTCCTTCGGTATTCTGGAGTCCTTTGGAGAAAGGTATGCTTGTGAGTCTGATAAACAATATGTATATAATAAAGGGAAGTAGATATGAGAGAGGAGAGATAATCTAGAAGGAGGAACAGAGGAATGCTAGAAAGGAAGAAGAGAAGAGAGGAGAAGGATGATAATAGAAAGAAGAAGAATTGAGTAGATAAACAGAAAGTAAGATAGGAAACATAGACTTACAGGTCATCTAGTCCAAACAGCCCATTCTAAATGATCATATGAGATCCAGAGTTGTTAAATGAGTTGTCATAACATAAAAGAACAAGTGGTAAAGACAGAATTTGAGCCCAGACCTTCTGACCCTAAATCTAGGGAAAGAAGGCTGACGTGGAGATGGAAAAGAAGGAAAGAAAGGAAGAGAAGAGGAGAATGAAGGGGAGGAGAATGGAAGTGGAGATATTAGTTTAGTGGTTTGGTAATTGAAGCTTAATTTGGATATTGGTGGGAGGTTGTTAGCTTGGTTGCAGTTGCCACATTCCTCTTCTGCTCCTGTAGCTATTGGGGGCATATGGTCCAAGTAGGCTAGAATCCTGTACCCATGCATTTGAGTGGTAGTGCTCTCTCTTCTATCCTCCATGTCTTGACATTTTTGACTTGTTTTATGACTCAGATCAAGTACCACTTTCTGCAGGAGACCTTCCAGGGTCCCTTAGTCATTTAAGTATTCTTCTCTAGGGTTTGTCTTCCTTCTATTCTGCATGTTTCTTGTGTAGAGCTTTGAATTTATATATTGCCTCTCCAATGAGTACAGTAAGCTCCCTGAGGATAAGTACTGTGTGTGTGAGCAATGGCTTTCTTTTCTATTCCCAGCACTTAGCACAGGTCCTGGCCTACAGTAAGTATTGTTGATCAGTTGAATGAACGATGGTGGCAGGTCATCCAAGCAGATTCTTACCTCTAAAATCTCTGACTCCCTTTGACAGGAAGTACAGCTCAATAAGAGATACAGAGGGGAGAGAGAGATCAATGTGGATATGGTTTTTAATTTTTTTTTTAAAATGCCATTTCTATATTGTTGAATCTGGGGCAAAGGGCTGAAAGGAACAAACTGGTGGTTCTGTAGAGGAAGTCCCTTTGCTTGGCCACCTTGGTCAAATGATCTATCTCCATTAGGCTTCTGCTTGTGGAACCATTTCAAAACTGCCATGTATGCACCAAAATGCAATTCTTTGAATGATATCAAAGCTATGATTACAAATGTAATCCTTTCAAGTCACTAGCAGCCTCTGATGAAAGTTTTTAAAAAGTCAAAAATCAACTGGAGCAATGTATAACACAAGATGGTATTTATGTTAATGTTAATTAGAAATATATCAATATTTAACATTTTTAAGCAATTAACCTTTCAACTATTGTTTTCTTTCAATTTGTTTGTAGTACTTACACTTTTGAATTTAAAAAAAGCTTATAATTACAGTTTTAGACCAGCGTGTTTTCTGTCCTACTAGATCTGATCTCAATAAGAATCCATATCCTACTCACTTTTCTATCTCTGCTGAGTCCTAGCACAATGACTTGCATATAATATGATCAGTGTTTTTTGAATGGAATAGTATAGATATGTTGACAGTGGGAGAGCTTTCAGTATTTCATTACATATTCTGGTTTTCCTGGGAAGCCTACTCTACTGAACCATTAGTCTGAGAAAATGTTATCCAGAAAGTATGAAATAATGCCCCACATTGGCAGAACTAAAATTTAAGATATATCATTCAAATTGACAAGAAAAATTAGTGGAAAAGAAATGTAGGTAATTAAAATTTCAAGTTATATTTATCTGTAAGTTTGTAGCATTTATATTTCTAAAGTTATTAAAGGTTAAAACTACACTGACTTTTTTTTTACAAAATCCCTAGTACTTTATTTTCAATTCCAACCTGAGATTTCAGAACACTTACCAACTAAAAGACATAAAACAGACACAAATGAGGAATTCACTGGTATCCTTTAAAGAAATATTTCATTATTATTCTTTTCTTAAGTTGCTAAAGGTAGATACGCTTGTCCTTATGTTCCGTCTTTCCACTTTTGGTCCAGTAGGTAAGTCTGGGGTCTGTGTTGTCCTTCTGTGATAAAGACTGGCAAGAGCTACAAAGCCTGATCTGTGGGATTTCATTCACTGAAGTTTAAGGATAAATATAATGAATCCTGAGGAACCAAATCTTTGGAACAATCATGCTTGGCTTTGTAATGTATACATATTTGCAGACCCACACAGCTGCCTAGGGGAGTCAAGCTAGGAAATCTCCAAGGGTTTGCTCCAGGCAAGTGGGAGCCCCATAAGGCCTCATCTTGGAATGCACCATGCCTCTTTAAAGCTCTATCTCCAGACAAGAGGTAACAGGATGAATGTGTCCATCACTCCAGATCTCTGATTATGCGTCACATTTACCATATGAATCACAGAAGTATATGAATGTGCACACTGCACATCCATCTTTTTAGAATGAGCCTCAATGAGAAACCTATGATTGGAGTAAGCCAGAAAATCAAAGATATTTTCCGTTTGAAAGAAAAGATGACAAAATATTGTAAGAGAAGAAATAAAAGATATTCTGTCTCAAGAAATTTATTTCAGCATTAAGTCAGAGTATCAATCAACTGGTTCTAATTTATGTGCGAGAAACTATTTTTTAAATAGCAGCAAGTCTGGATTTTGGGAAAGAATAGCACTTTTTCTCCATTTTCTAAGCTATTGTCAGATACCATTTTGGAACTATTTTATTCCCAGATAATTGAGAAAAGTATAAACATTTCTAATATCTTATTTATTATGGTCTATCAGATATACTTTGCTAATACATGGTGCTAGAACAAGTATTTTCTGCTCAATACACCATACAGTATTAAAAATCTTGTCAAATTTTATAATCATGGCAAATTGCACTAAGACTTTTAAGACAACCTGTATATGTGCATAACTAACCATCCACCTATCAACAAGCATGTATTAGACACCAGCACTATGGCAATCATTGTGCTAGGTTCTAAAAGCCCCGAGATTAAAAGTGAAACAGACTTTGCTACCATAGAGCTTATATTCTGCAAAGGAGAAAATGTGAACATATTTAGATATCTACAAAAGAAGTACAAAAGGAAAAATAAAGCAACAACAACAAACTTAAAATTGAAGAAACACAGTTATGGTGCTTAGGTTCTAACCCTGCTCCTATTCCTCTCCAATACTTCAAAGAGAATAATGTTTTGGCCACTCTTGGGGTGCTATCACTGACCTTCAACTCTAGGACCCCAAATGCTCAATGCCGTTGCTTTTGTGCTCTCCTTTAAGCCAGTCAGTACAAGAAATGAAGTCCTCCACAGAACCAGTCTAGGTTGTTCAGCCCTCAGTCACTAGGTGGAAAAATATGCAAGTGACCCCCAAATCATCTCTCCCATTTCACCTTCTCTGTCTTCTATTGCCAGGATAGGAGAGGGAGACTAGTGATAGGGTTGTCAAAAAAGGAAGGTAAGAAAGAAAAGAGGCTCATTAAAGCACTTTTTAATGTACGAAAAGGAACAGAAGATGGATCAGATGGAAACACATACAAGCAGGACAGATTTGAAAATAATGTGTTGAATTTATTATCTACTTTAATAAAAGCAAGCTGTACATGATAGAGGTTCACTTTTTCATATATAATTCCTTTTTGCTGTTCTACTTTGCATATCAGAATGCTATTTACACAATTCTATTTGTGTAGAACCATTTTAATGGTAACTTAAGATGATTAAGGACTCTTATGAAAACTATCTTCAGTGATATTTTATGAGAAAATGATGTAAAAACAATTATGAAGCATTATGAAGGATATGTGAGGAGGTAGCAGTCCAGTACATTTGGTGAAAGAGTGACTCTTACGTTCATTATTGTGTTTATTAAAGAAAGGCAAAGAGAAAGGCGTAATCCTGAAGAGAAATGTTTTTCAAATGTTTTGTAGACTTTAATCATTGCTCTAGAATTAGTTGAGTAATTTGATTATTAGTTTCCAGAAAAGTTAAGAATAGAGTAATGGTATTCTGAGAGTTTGAGGTGACTTTGTTGATGACATTGGTCATATACTTATAATTATATATGTATGTCTTTATTTTTATTATTGCATTCATTTGTTAACAGCTTTATGTATGGTAATTTTAATATATCTTTGAATATAGAAAAATAAGGATAATTGCTACTAGAAAAGATGGGCTTTCTAATTCATGAAGAGGGAACTTTAGCTAATTATTTAATGAGAAGAGATTGTAATATATTAAAAAGAAATAAATTATCCAATACATTCCTATATCACTACAGAGCTTGGAATTAACAAATTAAACATATAGTAATGAATTGAGTGGCAGACTGAGATTTTGTTAGTTACAGATAGCTTGGTCACAGAACTGTTTTAACCTGCTACATGTTCAAAGGAGGGAAACCTAGAAGAAATTGGAAACTTGTAACATTTCAAAACAATATTTTTGGTAGAACAGCAAATTATAAAGTAGAGTTTTATTCCCCTGTAATAAAGGCTTTTTGTATACACGATAGTTACTTTGTTTTATTAACTGAGGACTAAGATTATGAAGAAAAAAAGCCATGAGAAATAGATTAAGTAATAGCATATTTTCAGCCTGGAGTAGAAAAGGTTTAAGGAAGACATTATTATTGCCTTGAAATATTTGAAGGAGTATCATGTGGAATAGCTGATACTACTGTATGTCTGAAGAGGCAAATTTAATGGCAAACAGTGTAAGTGAAAGGAATTATTTTAAAAATACAATGGATTGCCTTAGAGACAAATTATTCCTTTGGACGCTGGAAGTATTCAAACAGAAACTGATAGAATGATTGCCATCTTAGGGATGATGTAAAAGGGGTGGATAGAATTCTAAGCTCCTTTTAAAACCTAATATTCAGAGCAAATTAAAGCAGTTTTAAAAATTTTATTATTCTTATTTGTGTTTGTGTTTGTGTATGTGTGTTTTCTTTTACAACATGGCTAATATGAAAATTTTTTTGCATGACTTCACATGCATAATTAATATGATATTGCTTGCCTTCTCAAGGGTGAGGGAGGGACAGGACAGACAGAACACAGAACTCAAAATTTTTAAAAATGTGAAAATTTAAAAAATGTAATCAGAAAGCATTTAATGAAATAAGTAATATATATTAAAATCTAATATGTTTAATTATCTAAAATTTTAAAATTATGTAAAAATATTTTAATTATGTAAAAAAGTAAATTATGGTAGTTATAGAGGAGTGTAATAGGAATGAAGAAAAGGGAGATGTCATGAGCTGGGTTAGTTGGAGAGGAAGGTTTTATAGAGGAAGGAGTCCTTGGATTCACCCATAAATGATAAATGGGATATTATGAGGACTTAACCTTTTTTTTTTCTCTTTCAGGTATAACCTTAGCCTACCATGTCGGTTCTCAATAATACCACATCCCTATCCCCAACCTTCCTCCTCACTGCCTTCCCTGAGCTAGAAGGTAATCATATGTGGCTCTCCATACCTTTCTCTTGTCTCTATGCCATTGCCCTCTTGGGAAATAGTATGATCCTTTTTGTGATAATCACTGACAGAAGCCTCCACAAACCCAGGTATTACTTTGTGTCTATGTTGTCAGCTGTTGACCTAGCTTGACTATTACAACCCTTCCCACCATGCTGGGTGTCCTCTGGTTCAATTTGAAAGAGATCAGCTTGAATGCCTGCATCATCCAGATGTTCTTCCTCCATCTCTTCTCTTTTCTGGAGTCCTCTGTGCTTTTAGCCATGGCCTTTGATCGTTTCATGGCCATTTGTGACCCATTAAGGTATGCAGCAATTCTCACTAATTCAACCACCATGCTTATTGGTCTGGTGATCTTTGTGAAGCAAGTGGCCTGCATACTCCCAATAGCCTTGGCCTTGAAGGGATTGTCTTTCCACAGAGGACGTGAGCTCTCCCACCCCTACTGCTACCACCCTGATATGATCAAGCATTCCTGTACCAACCCCTGGTTCAGTAGTCTGATTGGTTTATTTTTTCTACTCTCCCAATCTGGTGTTGACTTGTTCTTTATCTTCCTCTCCTACATCCTGATCCTCCGCACCATCTTGAGCATCACCTCTCCTAAGGAGCGACGAAAGGCCTTCAGTACCTGTGTCTCCCACATTGCTGCTGTTACCATATTTTTTGTGCCCATGATAAGTGTGTCACTTACACACCGTCTATTTGTCACTGCCCCACAGATTATTCCTGTCATTATGTCCAATATCCACCTGTTACTCCCGCCTATCCTGAACCCCATTATCTATAGCTTAAAAACCAAACTGATTCGCCAAGCCCTGCTCAGACTGCTCCAAAGCAAAGAAGCCCTGAGGTGATGTGACTTTGTAGGGACAGTGTGTGTGAGTGAGGAGGGAAAGAGTAAGAACAAGAATATAGGGTTCCTTGTCTTAAACTAAAAGATGCCTCATTGTAGCTTAAATAAACAGCTCATTCTTTGTAAGGTCCTGTCACTGCTTACAATCCCCTTATCCAGGCTAGACTTTTATATGCCACAGATTTTAAAGTAACTTTTGTGTGTGTGTGTGTGTGTGTGTGTGTGTGTGTGTGTGTGTGTGTGTGTGTGTGTGTGTGTGTGTGTCAGCCCTCTGCTTCTAAGCTTGAGTACAGTTAGTACCTAAAATCACAAGGCATGACTTGGGAGAGATACAGAAAAGCACTTCCCAAATTTCTTTATGATGAAGGGTTAGATCCTAAACATGGATTTTTCTTTTCTTTTTAGCAGCATTTGAGCAATACTGAGATATTTTCGCACATTCTAGTTAAGACAGCAAAGTGGTGTTTCTGGCTTTTGCCATTTGATTTCTTGAACACTGTAGTCCAGCTCCAAAAAAATTCAGGTAAAAGGAAGTTTCTGATATTATTGCAGTTTGTATTAACTTAATTTTCAATGCAGGATCTTATGTAGGTGAGGTGAAACAGTTGTTAAATACCACGTGTAAATTAATGAGTGGTCTCTAGCTCTGTGCATCAACTTGTATGTAGCAGGTACGTACACTGGAATGAAAAGCCCCTAGGGGGACAGTCAAACAAAATGTTCCTCGTCCTCAAAGGAAAGAAAATGAATCTTTACAGTTATAATGTTGCTCAGAGTACATACCTTTTAAGTAGAGCATTAGCGGTGTTGAGGCTCTCTGATAGTTTAAGATAATTTACTGTCTATGTAAATTTCAGTAAGGGAGGGGAAACTCCTATTGCTGTAAGTTGTTAAGCCTCTACAGCTTTTCTAACCTGTACTCATTTTGTTATGCACCTTGACACGGTCATAAAAGAACACATTTATTTGCCCTGGAAAATTACAAGACATAGGACAATTATAATATTCTTAGAGACAAACATTATTTATAAATACTTGAAAATTTGCAGGCCTGTTTCAATTATGTTGAACCTGTTTTCCAGACCAAAATGCTTCCCGATTGTGTGTGAAAGTGAATTTTTCCATGTTGTGTATGTTCACCAGTGGCATTTACCACAAAATAAAGAAGTCTCCACAGGGAAAAAATAAAAAAATAAAATAAAATAAAAAATAAACAGCTTATTTATAGTTGATTGATCCTAGCCGCATATTTTAGGTGCAGACCGAATTTGTTTAATCCATCTTCTAAATGAAAATCCTTCAAATACTTGAAGATAAAAATCATGTAGACTTTAAATATTTTAGTATTGCATCATATGCAGGCTAATCATGCAAAGTTCTATGAGTTGATTTTGTAATGGAATTGCTTATGTTCTTCTCCTTTTCCCTCAATGTCTTGTGTTCTGTGTGTTCCAGCTTTATCTTAGTAGATAGACTGCTGGACAGAGTCAGGAAGACCTTGATTTAAGTTCTACCACCACCACTTCCCTGATGACATATGTTATCTGTGTATGAACAAGATACTTAATTTATAAGACAGGTATCAACTGGGTTCCTAGAGGCATCTAGGTGCCAAATTGGATAAATCACTGAGCCTAGGGTCGAAAAATACTAAGTTTAAATCTGTTCCCAGAAGCTTCCTATCTGTGTGACCCTGGAAAATTCACCTAACTGCTGCCTGTCTGTTTCCTTAATTGTAAAATGTGGATAATAGTGCCTACCTCACAGGGTTGTTGTGAGTCTCAAATGAGATATTCCTAAAAGACTTAGCATAGTGCCTCGAGCATAGTAGGTACTTAATAAGTTCTTATTTCCTTCCTCCTTTGTGAAATGGGGACAATAACATCTATGATTCCTATCTTACAGAATTGTTGTGAAATCTTTAGAATAATCTGCAAAATTTAAAGTGTCATATAAATATCTGTCTATCCTGCTCATATCATTGTCAGTAGTCTAACAACTGTTAGAACCGAACTGAACCTTAGAACTGAATGAAATGCTTCATATGTGATCTGCCCAGGGCAGTATTCAATGAGATAATTACATCATTGATTCTGGATATTGGAATGTATCCAATGTAGATGTATGAAATGTAAATGTAGATGAAAAAAAAATTCCTTTTTTTATTTTGGGTTGTCTTCTGCCTTGTCAGCTTGTTGAGTTTCTAGTTTAGATCATTTTTACATGTAAAGCTGTCTAGACATTTCTCCCACCACTTTCACTTATATCATTTTTAACTCAATAATTAATCATTTTAATTTCTTCAATATTTAGGGTCACATGTAGGAATATGCTGGTAAATATTTAACAACTGGCTCTCCAGAAAAAAATGCACATGTCACAGTTTAAAGTTTAATCTGCATTATTTCAACTTTATCCACCACTTTCTTGTCTAAGAAAATCTTAAACTTTCTTAAAAGTCTATACAATCAACAAAACAATAAAATAAGCTGTAATTGTAACATCTGCTATTTTAAGAGGTGTAAATATTCATATTGAAAATTTGGTAAATAACTCCCTAAACTGATAAGAGTTGGATTTATCACATTCTTATCATATGATTTCATTAAAATGGATCCTTTTTCCAATGACATAGGTCAGATTTATTATTTCGTGTTATATTATTGTCATGGTTTAAAAAATAGTGAACATTCTGTGGGAAGGGTAGGGAGAAGATAAGCCTTTTCTTCCATAACTAGGCTAGAATTCAGATGGAAAATATGTAATCTATCATTAATTTTATACTCAGCTCCTTTGTGCCTTTATATAATCTTCCAGGTTTATTTGTCACTCTCATAGCCTTTATCTTCCAAGGCTTTATCCTCCCTCTCCTTCTCGTCTCCCTTTACATTCTCTTTCCCATCTACATGTAAGGGTTCATTTATTACATCCACACAAATTACTCCCACATTCATAAATCCAGTTTTCATTTCTCTCGTACAACTCCAGTCCTACTTGTGTTGAATATTCAGTACTGGAAAAAAAAAACATTAAAAATTTAGGTAGGGGCAGCTAGGTGGTGCAGTGGATAGAGCACCACCCCTGGAGTCAGGAGGACCTGAGTTCAAATGACACTTCAGACACATACTAGCTGTGTGACCTTGTGCAAGCCATTTAACCCCAATTGCCTCAAAAACAGTAACAAACTCAGATAATCACATTTTGGCTTAAATCTTAGCCTTCATTTTTTGGGGTGGCACTGTGCCATATTCCTATTCCTCAGAGTAAAAACCTCATCCTTGACTTTTACCTCTACTTATTGTGTCCTTACTCTAATCAATTGCTAAATATTGTCATTTCTCCATCTATATTTCTCACATCCATTCCAGTCTTTCCAATCACACAACTATCATCCTAGTTTAGGATCTCATAATCTGTCTCCTGTACTGTTTTAATAAATCATTAATTATTCTTTCTGCCTCCAACCTTTCACTTCTCAAATCCATAATTCTCAGAACTACCAAAATAACATT
The DNA here is from genome assembly GCF_003287225.1 of Phascolarctos cinereus. NCBI lineage: Eukaryota > Metazoa > Chordata > Mammalia > Diprotodontia > Phascolarctidae > Phascolarctos > Phascolarctos cinereus. The sequence goes on from NW_027556098.1 coordinate 350,422,861, forward strand.
CCTAAAACATATGTCTGACCTTGTTACACATACCCATCCCTTAAAAAACAAAACAAAACAAAACAACAACAATCTTGAATGACCTATGCTTCCTTTAGGATGAAATACACATTTCTTATATTAGCACTTAACCTCCACAATCAAATTATAAACTACCTGTCCTTCTCTATTTCACACACCTCCATTTCATACATTCACTGTCCCTGTGCCTCTCCCTTCGGTTGTATGGCTCTTCCTAGAATCTCTATTTAAGAAAGAGAGTGGTCTTCCAGGAGTCAAGCAGTAGAGTAAGCAGTAAGTTGTTGGCACTCTTCCTTATTGACCTTGAAAAACCCGGACAATACCGCCCCAGGAAAAATTCTGAGACAGTGCAGCCAGCAGAAAGATGAGAACACAGGTTTTTAGCTCATGAGGTTAGCGGGATTAATAGGAAGGGTCCCTATGGCTGTGGCTGAAGGGAACCAGTGGATGAGAGGCACCCCAGCAAGCCAGTAGCAAGCCTCACCTCAACAAGCCAGCACGAGATGCTGAGCCCTAGAAAGGTGGAGTGGGCAAGCATCAACACCATGACACCCCCACCCCTGTGTCACATGACTTGGCACAGCCAGAGGAACTGGCAGACACCAGCACAGAGAACCACCAATTGTGTGGAAGATGGGTGTCCACCAGCAGCAGAGCCTACGTGTGCTCTAGCACAGCCCCAGGTGAGGAGGCGACCTCCAGCAGCCAGAACACCCACACCCCACACCTCACCCAGCAAGCTTCAGAGTAACCCCGAAAACCACAGAAAAACCCCACCTGCCCTTGACCAACACCAGCTACTACCACCAGCTCCAGCTCAGCACCAAGTAAACTCTGCAGTCTCCAGCTGTCAAAACCTGAGGACCCAGCACAAAAAGCTATTAGCCAGATCCCTAGTCCATAGCACAAGAAGTGTGGGACAGTGCCCCCTGTGCCCCAGAAGCAGAGATTAACTTTAAAAGGGAGGAAAAAGACAAACCCCATGAGCAAAAAGCAACATGGAAAACAAAGACCACAGATTCTTACTATGGGGACAGGTAAGATCAAAACACAAATTCAGAAGTGGACAGCATTGTCAATATGGGAATATGAACTAGTCTGAAGCCCTTGTAAAAGCTCAAGAAGGGGTAGCAATCCTGATCTCAGACAAGGCAAAAGCAAAAATAGATCTAATTAAAAAAGCTAAGGAAGGAAACAATATCCTGCTAAAAGGAACCATAGACAATGAAGTAATATCATTACTAAAAATATATGCACCAAGCGGTCTAGCATCCATATTCTTGGAGGAGAAGTTAAGAGAGTTATGGGAAGAAATAGACAGCAAAACTATACTAGTGGGGGACCTTAACCACCCAATATGGTACTATAAACATTGGCTTTAGCTTGTAGTAATCACCTCTTCTCTTTCTAAATGCTCATAAAAAATCCTTTTAATAATTGATTGTGGAGGTGGAGACAAGATGGTGGAAGAAAGTCAGGGACTTGTCTGAGTTCTTCCCCAAACCCTCCAAATACCTTTAAATTACAACTCTAAATAAATTCTAAAGCAGCAGTACCCACAAAAAGATGAAGTGAAACAATTTTCCAGCCTGACACAACTTAGAAGTTCACCAGGATAGCTCTGCTGCACTAGAGAAGCACAGTCTAGCTTCAGGTTGTGCCAGAACAGACTAGACTCCAGCAAACCAGGAGCAGGCCTTGGGGCAACTGAATCAGTGGCAGCAGTGGTGGTTTCCAGATCTCAGCCCACAGATGCCAAGCACAACTTAGAAGGACAGGAGGAAAAGTCTGTCACACAGGGGTGAGAGAGGAGCACAGTCCAGTGCAAATTGCTCAACTGTAGACACAGCCTCATCAAACCAGGATCAGGCCTGGGGAGCCACTGAATCATCATCATCATCATCAGCTATTCCTGGAATTCTCAGCCCACATATGGTTAAGGGTCAAACAACTGGTCAGAATGAGATTATAAGGGTCTCTTTGTTAGAACTGAAGCAGGACTCAGTTTCTTTGCCCATACTCGGATCCAGGTCACAGACCTGGGTGGCAGTCCAGGGCAAGGAGGACCAGAGCTAGTACACCAGAGCTTGTCACCACAGTGGAGCAGGGACCCTCCTCACAGTTTCAGGGCAAAAGAATGCTTGTGGTTACTCACCGACCAGAACACAGGCCAAGAGAGTAGTACATGCACCTCTCCTTAGATCATACCACCTTGGAAGAATTGAAAAGTTATAGATATCTAGAAGTTTCTCTCAAAACAACTGCACAAAACCCCTGAAGCTTGGGACAGTGTGCCCTCCACCCTGGAATCAGAGCCCTATTTTAACAAACAGTTGAAAGTCAGGTAATAGGCTGGGAATATGAACAAACAACAGAAAAAAAATTTCTGACCTTGGGAAGTTAAAATGGTGATAAGGAATATTAAAATACACACTCAGAAGACAACAAAATCAAAGCTTCTACATCCAAAACCTCCAAGAACAATGAGAATTGGTCTCAGACTATGGAAAAACTCAAAAAGGATTTTGAAAATCAAGTAAGAGAGATAGAAGAAAAATTGAGAAGTGAGAGTGATGCAAGAAAACCAGGAAAAATAAATAAACAGTTTGGTAAAGGAGACTAGGCCAAATGCTTAAAGAGGTACAAAAAGTCAAAGAGGAGAAGAATGTCTTAAAAAGTAGAATTGGCCAAATGGAAAAAGGGGCACAGAAATTCACTGAAGAAAAAAGCTCTTTAAAAATTAGAATTGATCAAATGGAAAAGGAGACACCAAAGCTTAGTGAAGAAAACAATTCTTTAAAAACTGGAATGGAGTAAATGGAAGCTAATGACTTTATGAGAAATCAAGAAACAGTAAAACAAAACCAAAAGAATGAAAAAAAGAAAACAATGTAAGCTATCTCCTTGGAAAAACAACTGACCTAGGACATAGAGCCAGGAGAGACAATTTAAAAATTATTGTACTACCTGAAAGTCATGATCAAAAAAAATGGCCTAGACATCACCTTTCAAGAAATTATCAAGGAAAACTGTCCTGATATTCTAGAAAAAGAGAGTAAAAATAGAAATTGAGAGAATCCACAAATCACTTCCCGAAAGAGATCCCAAAAAGAAAATTCCCAGTAGCCAAATCCAGAGCTTTCAGGTTAAGGAGAAAATATTTAAAGCAAGCAGAAAGAAACAATTCAAATGTCATTCAGCCATAGCCAGGATAACACAAAATTTAGCAGCTTCTATATTAAAGGATTGGAGGTCTTAGAATATGATATTTCAAAGGCCAAAAAAGCTAGAATTACAACCACGAATCACCTACCCAGCAAAACTGAGTATAATTCTTCATGGAAAAAATGGATATTTGGTAAAATAGAGGACTTTCAAGCATTCTTGATGAAATGATCAGAGCTGAATAAAAAATTTGACTTTCAAAGATAAGATTCAAGAGAATCATAAAAAGGTAAACAGGAAAAGGAAATCATAAGGGACTTAATAAGATTAAACTGTTTAAATTTCTAGATGAGAAGACTATACTTATAACTCATAAGAACTTCCTCATTATCAGAGGAGATATGAGCATATATATATGTATACATATGTATATATGTATACACATGTATACATGTGCATACACACACACACACATATATACACAGAGAGGGACAGACAAAGAGACAGAGATGGACAGAGAGAGAGAGACAGAAAGATAGAACAAATATGAGTTGAATATGAAGGTATGATAGCAAAAAAAAATAAGGGGAAAGAGAGGAATATATTGGGAGAAAGAGAAAGGAAGAGACAGAATGGGGTAAATTATCTCACATAAAGGAGCCAAGAAAAAGCTTTTACACTGGAGGGGAAGACGGGGGAGATGACAGGCAGTGAGTGATCCTTACTCTCCTCTGAATTGACTCAAAGAGGGAATAACATACACATTCAATTAGATATGGAAATCTATCTTACCCTATAGGAAATTAGGAGAGAAAGGGGATAAGAGATGGGTTATGGTGGTGATAAAAGAAAGAACATTTTGGGAGGGGGTAATCAGATCAAAATACTTTTGCTGGGCTATGGTAAAAGGAGAGGATATGATAAATGGGGGGATAGGATGGAGGGAAATATAGTTAGCAAAAGTGACTGTGGAAAAAATAATTTGAAGCAAGTCTTTGATGAAGTCCTCATTTCTCAAACATATAGGAAACTGAGTCAATGTTATCAAAATAAAAGTCATTTCCCAATTGATAAATAATCAAAATATATGAATAGTTTTCATATGAAGTAATCAAAACTATCTATAGCCATTTGAAAAAAATGCTCTAAATCACTACTGATAGGAGAAATTAAAATTAAAACAAATCTGAGGTACTAACTCCTACTTGCTAGATTGGCAATAGGACAGAAAAGGAAAATGACTAGTGGTGGAGGGGATGTGGGGAAAATGGGGCATTAATACACTGTCAGTGGAGTTGTGAACTGATTCAAGCATTATACAGAGCAGTTTGAAACTATGCCTAAAGGGCTATAAAATGCATACCCTTTCACCTAGCAATACCACTATTAGGTCTGTATCCTGAAAAAGCTTAATAAAACAAAAAAAGAAAAGGACTTATATGTACAAAAATATTTATAACAGCTCTTCTCTGGGGCAAAGAATTGGAAATTGAGTGCATGCCCATCAACTGGGTAGCGGCTGAACAAGTTGTATATCGTATGTGATTGCGATGGAATACTCTTATTCTATGAAAAATGATAAGCAGGGTGTCCTCAGAAAAGCCTGGAAAGACTTGCATGAACTGATGAAAAGTGAAACGTGCTGTGTAAAGTAACAGCAATATTGTAAGATGATGAGCTGTGAATGATTAGCTATCCTCAGCAATACAACGATCCAAGAAAACTCTGAAAGACTTATGATGAAAAATGCTATCCATTCCCAGAGAAATTACCAGTGGTGTCTAAATACAAATTGAAGCATACTTTTAAAAAAAATTTTTCTTGAGTTTTTTTTGTTTTGTTTTTTGGTCTATATTTTCTTTCACAACATGAGTATTATGGAAATGTTTGCATGACTACACATGCGTAACCTATATAGAACTGCTCTTTTATCAGTGGGAGGTGGGAATGGGAAGGGGCAAAGGAAGAGAATTTGGAACTTAAAGTTTTAAAAATGAATGTTAAATATTATTTTTACATGTAACTGGGGAAAATAAAATATTAAATAAAAATAAGAAAAAAATAATTAATCACATTTTCCCCCCTTTGGCTTAAACTTCCAGACTAGGATAAGGGACTAATCTTTTCTATCCATATGGAAATTCACATAAAGTTCTTTATAGTGGCTTCCACACATATCCCGACACAAACATGTAAATGTATACATATACATATACAAATGTGCACAGACAAAATTACATGTGCTTCCAAAAACCCAGTTCTCAGGTATATATATATGTGTGTATATATATATATATGTATGTATGTATGTATATATATATATGTATGTATATATATGTATGTATATATATGTATGTATATATATGTATGTATATATATGTATGTGTGTATATATATATATATATTTGCAGTTTGATAAACTAAATCGGATTATCATTGGAGACAATAACCTTGTGAGTCCATACATGAATCTCAGAGGAGGATGAAACTTAATCTCTTATTGCTGAAAATAAAGTCAGGAATAGTTTTTCTGCCTGCTGGTTATAAAACTTTCATTTTTTTTCAACCAATGGGCCAAAAAATATCTATAACTTCCTTTAGCTCTCTTTGATTCCCTGAAACTTCATTATTTGTGTCTAGGTACTTCCTTCTCTCTTACTTGAGAAATTGAAAAAAAAAAGTATCCACCCAAAGGACTACGAACAATTATAGGTGAGGTTCCTAACCCAGAGTGAGGATAAACCAGGGAAAGGGAGAAAGAAAAATCAGCAGTAAGAGAGGGAGGTAAAATAGGATAGAAGAAAAATACTGGGGACATTCCTTCTCCCCACCTACCCCATTTTTTCTCAGGTGAAATGACATTGAAGGAAAGAATGTCTCTCAATAGAAAATAGTGGGCCTATAGACTATTTAGACTTTTAAATCCCCGGGAAATTGAAAAGTAGAAAAGCTGTCATTTATGGCACTTTCCTGTCCCCCAACTGCCATTAAGCAGCAGAAAATAGACAAAAAATATCTTGCATCCCAGGTATTGGGGAACTGCCAAGGGCAATCCTCCAAATTCATGACACAGACACATGCCAGCATTGCTAAGACACTGCATTGACTGTCCAGTTCAACTTATATCTAGGTGGGAAAAAAATCCTCTAAAACATGACTAATGTATGGTCATTCAGAATTTACCTGAAGACCTCTAGTGAGGGGGGGACCTTTCACAATACGCCATTCTGCTTGTGGATAATTCTAATTGTTAGGAAGTATTCCCTTGTCTTGAGATTAATTTTGTTTTTTTGACATTTCTTCATTTCTCCTGGCTCTGTCAGCTGATGCCTAACAAAACAAGTCTAATTCTTCCAGGGGACAGCCCTTCAAATGTTGGAATAAAGCCATCACCTCCCCTTCCAGAGTCTTCTCTTCTCCAGGCTAAGTACTCCCAGCTCCTTTTAGGAAACCTCACACCATCTGAGCCCTGGGTCTTTTACCAACCTGAATGCTCTCCTTACCTGCTTGCTAGCTACCTTTGTCAGTTTTATTCACAGCAAGAACCTGTCCTTCTGACAATCCCATAGATTGTTGTAGGCTATACCATTTTCATGATATTTTGTGCTGATTAAAAAGAAGTCTAATAAGATTATCACTGTTTCCAGTTACATTTGTGTTATATTAATCTTCCCCAATGGGAAAACTATGCAACCTTCTTCCCTTGAAAAATCATTGGGAGTCTAGGAAAGTATAGGATCCTTGGTCTCCTCATACCTAAGGTATAAGAGCTGAATTTAAATTATTGGTCATTGTTTGAATGACTCTACTGCCTATCTACATATTTTTCTTTGTCAGTAACCCATTTTTTTGATGAACATGCAAGTTCTCCATTGACAGGAAATAGTGTTTCCTTTGGTCTCCTTGTCTTCCCAAAATCCTGAGTACATCCTCTGCATGTAGTAAGACTCTGAGAATATACATCAACACTAAATAACTGGAAAGGAAGTCATGTCCTCTGGGAAAGAAGGGAGCAAAGAGTGTTGGAATTCCCTGACAACTCCCCAAAGTCTCTGATTCCATCATTCTCATAAATACATCATGGGCTTGGACCAGATTACTGGAGACTACAAAACCCTGTCCATGCAACTCCATCCCTCTTCTGAGCTACTAGATCCCGAAGAGTTAAAGGCTTTAGGCTGTCCTCACCTTGAGTATTTAAGAGAAGGTATTTTCCCATGGGAGATAGCTTATTGTTTACAGAAAATAATGAATTTGGAGGAGTAAGAATTCCCTGGAGACTGAGGAGCAATGGAGAAGCCCAGTGGAGATAAATTTTCATAAAATAGAGGAAAGGACACAGGCAGAGAGGATGTAAAGCAAAGCCTCCAGCCTGAGACAACCTCTTTTCTTTTTGGAGTAGCAAGTGAAATTCTAGAAAGTTCTCTAAGGCTTTGACAAAGACAGCTTCTTAGAATATCCATGAGTCATAGCAGGACTTAGGCTTGAGACTTCAAGAGAAGTGTCAGACTGAGTGTACAGGTCTGGGGCACAGATTGAAGTGTAGTAATTGTGTATGTGTTGGGGGGATGGTAAGTTGGAGACAGACTGAGAATCTGTATGGAACACTGAATAGTGGGGGAGCTCTGCCATAACTTTACAAAGATTGAAAAAAAAACAAACAAACATCTATTCAGTAACCAAATAATTAATCTGGAGATTTTCCTTAAAATGTCCTCAGAAGTCAGAGCTTAGAAAGTAGAACATTCCTCTGTCATCATCATTAGCCTCTGAGATCTTTTTTACTTTCTCCGATTCCTAAAATCAAACAAACAAAAAAACATGGATTCTAGACCTGACCCTGATGCTGAGTTCCTACTGCCTTTACAAGTTTGTTCTGCTCATTACTATGAGACTTTAGCCCTCTGTGTGTTGATGTCTGTTCTACTCCCTTTTTAATGTATCTTTTTGCTCCTGAGTAGTACCATATTTCAATAAAACTTCACTCAAGGTCTCACAGGACATCTTCACTGTCCTTTCTAGTTCATTAAATATTTACTGAGCTTCCAACTATGTGTAAGTTCAAGTGTTGGGAGCTGAAGATGTAAGATAGATATATGTGACTCTGCTTCCAAGGAGTTTATGAGTTTGTACAATTTATTTATATATGAATAGACCTTCACACACATATGTAATGTAATGTACAACATATACATACATAATAATTAAATTTCTTATTGTTAGTATTATTATTAGTATTATTAATAACCTTTAATATGAAAGTGTTAAGTAAATTTCCAGCTCATATGATCCCTCATATTATGGCTTTCCTTTCCATGTAATTATCTGGAATTGAGTTCAAGGACACTGGAAACTTTTATATAACTTGTACTTTAAGGGAGTTTTCAACCTATGAAGGCACAAAAAGGCAAATAAGAGTCCTCCCCTACCTTACAGTGAAATTAGATATAGGAAATATTCATAGAATTGAAATGTAAATATCAGTCAATTTATAGTCTTTGGTTTGGTTTTCATCTGTAAAGTGACTAGGTTGCTAGATAATCTTTGAAAGTCTTTGAGTCTATGATCTATAATTATATCTATAATTTGTAATGACTGATCAGTCATTCCTTTTCACATATAACTAATTTCTTTCCCTTTGAATTTGTACTGGAGAAGGTTCTCTTAACTCTAACCTCAATCAGAGGTTGGTTCTCCACCTCCTACAAAAACAAAATCCCATATTTTCAATGCTAACATTCTACTGAGGTGACTAGATGGTATTGAAGTATGGACAGCAATTGCCTGTGAAGAACTAAGTATCTTCCAGAGGGCAAAGGAGAGACTCACAGTCAGTATGATTCTGCCACTATAAAAGACCAATGAGGAAATATGAAGAAGAATAAGAGATGGATTCAAGGGATTTTATGATAGGAAGAGAACATGGGCTTATCATGAGGCAAGAATGAGAGCCTGAGTGCTGAACTGATACCCTCTCAATGTCAACAAAATGAAGAAGGCCTCCAATATGTTCAGTGAGTCTTCCATGCTAAAATTTTGGAGGAACATGGACAAGACTTCCATATGGTGGATACTTACAAAAGAATTGGAAAAAAGTTTAAAATGAATGCAATCACAGAAACATTTGCATATTTGGATAATGTCAGTTATCCAGGCAGCATAGTGAGCAGCAGAATCAGGAACATCTAGTTTCAATTACCTCCTCTAAGAGGTACTGGTAAGTAAACCTTCATAAGTCGTTTAACCTCTTCTTTCCCCCTTAGGACTTTACTGCACCAAATGACAGTTTGATTTTAATGATGTTTGTTTTTTTTAAAAAAAGACATAAAATAAAACAAAAACTTCTCTCAGAATGTTATTACAATTAAACCCATTTCTTCTTATTTTGCTTACAATAAGACTGGGAACTACCTTCAATTCTCTCCTCCTCCATTCTGTGTCCTATGTGTCCTGACTCATCTGCCTATTGCCCCTCCCTCTTTTTTAAATTCCCATTTAATGTTCATTTGCATTCTTCTGCTTATCTTCAATTCTGAGCCAAACTTCTTGTCCATTTAGAATTTTGGTTTCATTCATATATATATACACACACATATATATACATATATGTACATATATATACTCATATATATATACATATATACATATATGTACTCATATATATACATATATACATATATACTCACATATATACATATATACATATATGTACTCATATATATATATATATATACATATATACTCACATATATATACATATACATATATATGCATATATACTGTTGAATAGCTTTAAAGTCTATCTGCATTTTGGGGGGGGAGGATACATCTATGATTTTATCATCTCAAGGAAATTGTGGGTAAGAAAATTCACTCTACCAATGAAGAATAAGAGCATCTCTGAAACATGTTGTCTTAAAAGGTTTATCAGAGGTAAATGACTTGCCAAATTTCACACAACTAGTATGTGTCAGAAGTGGGATTTCTGACTCTAGGTCTATGTCTAGTCCTCTATCCATTATGCTACAATTTATATCGTAGGCTGGAAAATAATATACTAGATTCTTCTAGCACTTTTTTTCCCTTTGTGTGTAGAATTAGGACAAATTTTTTCAAGAATTTCTGGATCTCATTTGAAAGGTCTACATTGATTTAGGGATTTTTTTAATGAGTACTTAGAATTTATTTTCCTCTTTATCTTAATAGATGTAATCATTCAAGTTTCAATTATTTTCACGATCTTTTTTTCAAATGTTTATCATGAACAATGTAATAAACAAGCACCAAGTGCCCTAAAAAGTAATATTTATTTTTAACATTTAGATGCACAAGAACACTAACTTTTTATGTACTTTTCCAAGAAAGAAAATCTGTGTAATTCTTCCATTTGCTTACAACTTTTAGTTATCTTTTGGATTAATTTATACTGAAAATGTTGAAATTAAGATGCCAGTTCCTCTACTGATTTGACTGGTTACTTGAAAAGAATCTTACATTTATAGTACAGTAGCTAAGTTAATGTTTATAGATGGTCTTGAAACTGTGATTTTTCACAAATTTTCATCTTTCCTGTCACTGTGTCATTATCATTGTAGAAGTGAAAGGAAACTTTGTTCTTCTAATTCTTTAAATATTGCATAGATATCAATGGAATAAATGGGCTTTCCATTGGTTATTTCCAATTCTTGATATGTGACTGTTCCATCACTTTTCTGGGCATATCATTTTTAATAAGAATGCTAATATGTATATTATTGAGTTACTACAGTAACTATATATAATATGAAATATAAAATAGTGTATAATAAAATATTTCCAAGTTTACCAATTAAAACACACATTTATTAGTCAATGGGCACATTTATACTGTCAGAAGTTACTTTAATATGAATAGATGATACCCAAGCTATCTTATTTTTATTTGCCTTTACTCCTTTTCTGACAGTCTTTAATCATCTATGCAGAAAGAAAAGAAACCAATCTTATGAGATTGAGGAACATTTTGTATTTGTTTTGATTTCATAGGTACCATCAGTAAATGGTTACTATACCTGTGGTGATAAGCCTCTCTGTGTAGGTTGGTCCTCAGAAACCATACTAAATATTTCTTTGGGATGACACTATGACCATTTCAGCAAGGTAAAATCAATCAGAGCTTGTACTCCACTGATACAGTCTTTGAGAACTCAGTTCATCTTCACGTCACAATGAGACATCACAATAGGCTTTTGTGAGGTTATTCTGTGTAGCTTTAAAAACAAATGAGTTTTAATAAACAAAGCTTTAAAATTTGAAGTAGATATTATAAATTTTATATTTAATTTAAAACATTTTGTAATTTTTAAGTTACATGGAACTATAGAGATGAAAAATGACCCATTTTTCCCCTAAAGAAATTTACAGAATAGTAGTATAGTAGAATATAAATTATATGTACATAAACAAACATAATTCAAGGTAGAATTTTATAAGAGCAAAGAATATATATATAGGTATAGGGTTCTGGGAAAGGTTTAGAAAGACAGGCCATTTTATTTAGAGGTTATATAATTATGAACTTCAATTCTAAGGGGAAGAGAAGGGAATAAATTTTATATGGAACCTTCTATGTACCAGACACTGAGCTACATATCTTGCAAATGTCATCTCATTTAATCCTCATTCTCAATTGATCTTATATCTATTTTAGAAGAATTGGCTTCAGAAGCATCATTTTCCTTGTCAAACTTCTCATCTCTTCTTGCTGACAAGGAGCAAAAGCCAACTCTGTGGCTATCATTTCAGATCTGTCATGATATCCTCTGATTAGTCATGTCAACTGTCAATGTCTCTGATATTGAAATATCCACCTTCTTCTTGATTGGAATTCCAGGTGTTGAGCACTTCCATATCTGGATCTCAATTCCTATATGTCTCATGTACCTAGTTGTCATCCTAGGAAACTGAACCATCCTCTTCATCATAAAGACAGAGCCTTCGCTCCAGAGCCAATGTACTATTTCCTCTCCATGTTGGCTGTACCTGACCTGGGCCTGTCACTTTCTTCCTTGCCCACCATGCTAAGGATCTTCTCATTCAATGCCACAGGAATCTCACCTGATGTCTCCTTTGCCCAAGAGTTCTTCATCTACGGCTTCACCAATATGGAATCATCAGTCCTTTTGATCATGTCTTTTGATTGTTTTCTAGTCATCTGGAACCCACTGAGATGCAGCTCTATACTGACTGGAGCCAGAGTCTCTAAAATGGGACTGGCTTTGGTCATTAAGAGCATGCTTTTGGTGCTCCCATTTCCTTTTACTTTAAAGAGGTTGACATATTGTAAGAAAAGTCTCTTGTCCCATTTTTACTGTCTCCACCAGGATGTCATGAAGTTAGCCTGTTCTGATAATACTGTCAACTTTTTCTATGGTTTCTTTGTTGCTCTTTGTATGATGTCGGACAGCATATTCATAGCTATATCATATGTACTTATACTAAAGACTGTGATGGGTATTGCTTCACACAGAGAACTGCTTAAGGCCCTCAACACCTGTGCTCCCCATATCTGTGCTGGTCTCATCTTCTATGTGCCCATCGTTACTTTAGCCTCGACGCACGCTTTGGCAAGAAGTCACCACTGGCATTGATCCTAATTGCAGATGTCTTTCTTCTGGTGCCACTGCTAATGAACCCTATTGTGTACTGTGTGAAGACCAGGCAGATTAGGGAGAAAGTCCTGGAGAGGCTAGGTCTGAAGCAAAGGTGATGGAGCCAGATTTGGGTTGCTGATTATAGTGAAAGCTGAAGAGAGTTTCTCTAAATATCAATGCCATAGAAAACCCTCTAACCAGCACCAATGTTGAAATGATCATCATTGATAACAACACCACCATTGTTGTTATCACCGTCATCATTACCATCGGTGACAAGAACACTATTTTTTTCCTTGATAAATCTGTTGCAGGAACTTCTTGGAGTTCACACAATCATAATTTCACTTATCAGAAACTATCAGTTCTGAAAAGACAAATTGGCAAAAAACAGTCTTGTGAATAATCAATTTGAAATACAATTATCCACATTGTCTCTATTCTAAGGTTAAAGGTAACCATAAAGTGAAGATAGAGTGGAGAGTTCAGAAATTTTCTGAGCAGAAAGTGCGGGGCTGAGGGAAGATGGAATATAAAATAACCATTTCTCTCTTTTGGTATCCTTCTTGCTAATAGAAAACAATGATGAAAATCAGTTTGAATGCCAGATTTCTCAAAGAAAAAATTTTAATTACTCAAATATTGTTAAAAAATTAAAACACATGACAGAGAATCTCTCAAAATCAATTGAGACAATAAAAAGAAATGATTTGGAGTTCAGAAATACTAATGATAAATAATATTCCACAATAGGGAATCAAAAGACTGCAAAGTCAATCAATTACTAAATATTTGTTAGTATTTACTACATGCTAGACACTGTATTAGGCACTGTGAATACAAAACAAAAGTGAAATAGTTCTTGAAGCAACTGATATAATAGCAGTTGGAAAACACATGTATGCATATATAAAAGAGAGGGAGGGAGGGAGGGAGAGAGAGAGAGAGAGATTTTTATCTAGAGAGGTTGGATGGGTTGGGGACAGAATACATGCTAAAGAAGTCTTCATATGGAACATGGCATATAAACTGTGTCTTGAATGAAACTAGGGATTCTAAGAGATAGACATCAAGAGGGAAAACATTACAAGCATAAGGGATGAAAGTTCAAAGTTGTGGTGACTGGAGGTGGGGTAGAATGCATGAATAACAGTAAGGACAGTTCAAATTCACTGTAGGGTGTGTGAAGTGGCAAAAATATAATCAGGTTTGAAATGTAAATCGAGGCCAAGTGGTGATGAATTTTGAGTAACAAAAGAGAAGTCTATGTTTGATTCAGGTAAAATAAGAAGAAATTGGAAATTACTGATTAGTGAAGTGATTTGGTACAACTTGCATCTAAACCACTTAAAAAGAACATTGGAATAGCATCTATTCAACTCAATGTGATCAGTTTTATAGATATGCTATTCAGAGAAAATTTATAAATCATAGGTCTCTGAAGGAATTAGTATCAAAAATCAAACTTGTAAAAACCCAAGAAGTATTTGAAACAAGGGATGAAAAGAAGCTTAGTAAACTCCATAGGACAAGAACAGAAAAAAACAAAACAAAACAATTCTACTCAACAAGAAATGTATTATGTAAAATTAAAACAACAGATGTTGGAAGCAGCAAAGAGAAACCTCTTCAGTTTCAATGAAAGCCTATATTTGTCTCACAACCATGCTGTCTCTACGATAAATAGCACATAAAATTATAATATGGCCTCTTGAGAAAAGAAAAAAAAGTTTATATACCAAGATAATTCCTCAAGAACTGAACTTTCAAAGGGAATACATGTAAATATGAATGGAAAACATATAAAACACATAATGATATTTAAGAGGAAAATATAACTGAAAAGTAAAAAGTGAGAAAGCAAAAAAACCCCATAATGAATAAGGTGATTTCACAATATTGAAAAAATAAGGATAATTATCAGAAAATGTACAATCAAATTGCATGCCAACTAGCTAATAATTTAAAGGAATTAGGCAATTCACAAATAAATGCATAGAAATGACCAAAATAAGGAATAACTAATTTTTTAAATAAAATCCAATATTAGTAGGAGCATTCAAGCCACTCAAAAATAAAATTCTATAGACAAAAGTGTCTGGGGGGAAGCTAGGTGGTGCTGTGGATAGAGAGCACTGGCCCTGATGTCAGGAGGGCCTGACTTCAAATCCAGCCTCAGACGAAATACTTGACACTTATTAGCTGTGTGACTCTGGGCAAATCACTTAATCCCAATTGCCTTAAAAAAACAAACAAACAAACAAACAAAGACAAAGGGTAAAATAGGCCTAGATAAATTTATAAGTAAATTCTAACAAAATATAAATGGTATCAAAACAAATTAGTAACTGTTCTACAAAAATACTTCTCAAAAATTTGCAGGAGAAATTTGCCTATAAAACTACTTTTATGAGGAAAAAATTTCTAATAACCAAAGAAAGAAAGAATAAAACCAAAAAAAGAGACCTACCAAACATTTTTTGATGAAAACAGATGTAACTTCTTAGATACAATCTTAGAGTACAAAAATAATATATACATATAGGTGTATATGCATATACATGTATATGTGCATTCCTGCATAGCCAGCTAAGTGATGAAATGAATGGGGTGCTGGACCTAGAGTCAGGAAGACATGAGGTCAAATCCAGCCTCAGACAGTGATAGTATTGATCTGAATATTTAGAAGAATTCCTTACTAGGAGCAGAAATAACAGGCCCTATATGTATTCATTTGCATTTTTAAACTCATGCCAGACTTTATTTTTATTCCAATTAAATTTCACCTCACTGACTGTAATCCATTCATCTGAACTTCCAAGTAGGGTTTTTTTTTTTGATCCTATAGTCCAAGGTATCCATTTGTGTGGACTGCAATTTTGAAAGTAAGAAAATGTAGAAATAGTGGCTGTCCCCAAATCAGAGATCATTGATACTGACTCAACAATTATATTTTAATTTTTAGTATGCATTTGGGCCCCAGTACTTGTCTCACTGATTTACAACTTTGAGGTGGAAATAGTGAGATGAAAACTTAAGCTCACCTTTCCAATTTTGCCTTTTAACTTGCTCTATAACCTTGGGTGGGCTCCTCAGCTTCCCTGGACTTCTGGTATTACTTTTGTAAATGGTACAAATGAGAAACCAGTGTCTGAGAATAACTAGTTTCACTCAGAGATGATGGAGGGGTCTAGAGAGAAAGCATAGATAAGATGTTTTCTTAATTAAAAAGTGAAATCACAGAAGCATGTAGTTATAGGTTTTACCTTTTTTGTAGGTAAATGTTCATAGAATGGCCACCTAATTCCAGGCATAGACTAACACCTAAAAATGAATCAAGATTAAGCCATATTGAAACTCTTCCATGACCCTACAAAGAAAACACCAACTCAAATTAAAGTTAGCTGTTCACTAAAAAAGAGATTAATATCCCTTACTTTGGCCATAGGCTGACCTTTATCTCTAGTACTAAGGCTTAGCACTGAATTCCAGTCACAAACAAGGAAGAAGACATAAAAACACAAGGATTAGTTGGGAAGGAAGAACCTGTGTGGGAAAGGCAATGGAACTGAGATTCTGGTACAGAAGAGAGAGCACTCGATTCTGAATTGAAGGGTTGGGTTTGAAATCTAGTTTTCTTACTTGCTAGCTCTGTGACTTGGGCAAAAATATTTAAATTGTCTACACTTTTCCCCTTTATTTGCCCACTTTACAACATTGTTAGGAAACTCAAGTGAGCTGATATGTCACAAAAAACATTCATAAATTATAAAATGTAGAGAAATATTAGTTATTGTGGAAAAAGCAGGTGATGAGGATAGGAGAATAGAGACCAATAATTATTTAAAGTTCCTGATAGTGTATTATTTAGCAGAGGACATATTCACCTCTGGATCACAGGAATTCCCAAATTCAATTCTGTCTTAAAGAATTTCAAGGGTGCTCAAGAAATGATCCAATTAGCTGCTAATTTCACCTTAATTACTGGTGGTAGGAAGACAATGCCATGGCAATCATTAGAATGGGTCGCACTTATGTGATCTGGGCAGGTCAATTACTGTCATTTTCCTCATCTGTCAAGTGGGGTTAATGACTTTCAAATTCTCTATTTCCCAAGGTTCTTTCTTTCTTTCTTTCTTTTTCGCTGCTAATAGTCTTTTTAAAAATTTATTTTATTTTTAGTTTATGGAAACAAGCATTTCCGTATTATAATAAAAAGATGATTACACATGAAATTGCAAATCTACTATGTACAACTTACTATTCCTTTTTAATATACAACAAATTTATCATGTACATTTATTTTTTCCAAAAATGATACAGTTATTTATTCTCAAGTTATACATTCATTCGTTCACAAGGTTATTTCAATACTCAAAGGAGATAATATATGTAAGGCATTGTGTAATGTATGAAGTATCATCATCTCCTTCTTCCTCCTCATCAGTTCTACCACCAACATTATCACCTTTGACACACAACCACTTGATAAACTGATAAATAGTTAAATAAACAAGCGTGTGAATCAAATACAGAATTGCAGCTACCCATCAGGTCCAGCAGTAGACAATCACAAAACACAAAGCAGTACTCTCCAAAGACTTGAACATTCCTACTTGTTCCTTGTCTGCCATCCCCAGCTATAAAAATGTTAAATCTGTGCCCTTGAGCCCTAACTCAAACCCGGGATTTATTTCTGGAAAAGCTCCAAATTTACACATAGACTGAGGAGATTTCTCCTATTCCTCAGAGAATTTCTGGGAGAGGTGGAGTGGGAGGGATGAGATCTTTGTGGATGGAGATAAACTGTGGTCAGCAATCTGTTGGGCACAGAGGCTGAGGAGCCTCCATCTTGAGCCTATGCACAATTCTCTCTTACGTAGAAGCCTAGAACCCGGTAAGTTCTAAATGCTCCATTGAGCTGCCCCAGAAATTCTGAAGCAAGGATGAACAGGAAGAAAAGCTGGAGGGGAAAAAGTGAGATGTGAGGCATAATCCTGAGCCCATGAATGTGTAGGAAGGGGCCCAAGTATGTATGTGTGTTCATGTATCTTGGTAACTATTTATATATGTATTACGAAGTGTTTTTATACCTAAATACATCAATATATTTGTTTATGCTTGCATTAATGCATAGGTATGAATGTGTTTGCATACAAGTCCATTTATGCACTTGTACATATAGTACATAATCGGGTGTTAACATATGAGTATGAATATTAATATTCAGGTAAACATTGAACAGAAGAGCCTTTCATCTCTGAGACTCTGAGTGTGTATGTATATATGTATGTGTGCGTGTTTGAGGGTGTTTTTCCTATGGAAGCATATATGTGTAGAAAGGAGTGTATGTGTACTCAGATATATGAATAAATACTGGAGTGAATGAGGAAGGAAGTGTTGGAAGAAGTCATTGAAGGTGAGTAGAGCCCTGACTCAGGGTCAAAGATAGGAGAACATATCCCATTCAGTGACCATATAGGTCTTGGTGAAGCTTTTCTCCTAACATTCTCAGGGCCCAGATTTAGAGTCTGAGAAGTGGTATATACCTTTCTGGCAAGATGGAGCAGATAAGAAGGTACTGATGGAGAAATCTCAGCTGAGAATTCATGCAAATTATCCAGGAACCAATTTGTATTGTCCCTGTACACCTCTCTGAGGAACAAATTTTGAATTTTTTCCATACCGTGGAATATATGGGACCTTTAATAAGCCCCATTGCTGAGCAGCAGAGAGGCAGTGGGGCATTTTAGAATAAAGAATCTGGGACTCAGAGTTCTGGAACAAGCAGACAAACCTCATTCTGCATTCTGCTGCCATCAGGCCAGATTTAGAGTTCTGTGTTTAGTTTGGGGGGTAAAGGGGACTACCTTTTAAAAAGACATTGAATAGCTGAAGAGCCTCCAGAGGAAATGAACCAAGATGATGAAAGTTGAGGAGCTCATGTTTTATAAGGATTGGTTGAAGAAAGTGAGATGTTTAACCTACAGAAGACTCATTGGGGAACATGATAGGGGTATATAATTATTAATAGGACTGCTATGTAGAAGAAGTAATAGACTTTAGGAATTTAGAAACAGAAACAATAGGTGAAAGTGGCAAAGAAATAGATTTAGGCTTTATGTAAGGAAAAATGTCCTGGGATCAGGAAGATCTGAGATCAAATCTTGAATACTTGCTATGTATTCATGAACCTTTGGAAGTCACTTAACCCCTATCTATTTCAGTTTCTTCATCTGTAAAATAAGGATAATAAGAGTGAGTATGTCCCAGGGTTATTGTGACAATCAGATGAGAGATTATTTATAAAATGCTTTGCAAACCTTAAAGCACTATATTCATCTTATCAATTACTAATATTAACAAAATTTGAGCTATACAAAAGCAGAATTTTTATAGTCTTTGATGGTATTTTACTTAGTGGCATAGAATGAATGAGCTTTAGAAGTCATTCAATCCAATCCCAACAAATTTAGTAATTCTTTCCATAATATAACTATGAGGTACTTATTAAGCTTCTGTTTGAACAGTGCCTTTGATGATGAGGAGTTCACTGCCATTTTCCCATTCTTTCTGTCTCTGCCTGTTTCTATCTGACTGTCTGTCCATTTCCCCCTCTACCTCTTTCTTTCTTCCCACCTCTCTCCCTCCCTTTGTCTCAGTTCAAGAGTTCTTAACTTTTTTGTGTGTCAGAGACCCTTTTGGAATTATGGTGGAGTTTATGGACATCTTCTCATCATAATGTTTTTAAATGCACAAAGTAAAATATATATGATTACAAATGAAACAAATTATATTGAAATATAATTATGAAGATAGTTTTAAAAGCTCACTCAATATAAATGATATATAGCCAAAAGATGTACAGGACAAATCTCTATTCATGTCATTTTAGACCTGGGAACAGAATTTATCTTCCTTCTCATCATGTCAGACTTCAACACCTCTGAGGTTAAGCTCTTTTTCTTGATTGGGATTCCAGGATTGGAGCATACTCACATATGGATTTCTATCCCTATCTGCCTCATGTATTTGATTGCCATCCTAGGCAATTGCACCATCCTGTTTGTGATCAAGACAGAAACCTCTCTCCATGAGCCCATGTACTATTTCCTCATCATGTTGGCCATCTCTGACCTGGGCCTCTCCCTCTCCTCCTTACCCACTATGCTGAGAATATTCTTGTTCAACGCACCAGGAATCACCCCTGATGCTTGCTTTGCTCAAGAGTTTTTCATACATGGCTTCACAGTTCTGGAATCATCGGTACTTCTGACCATGTCCTTTGATCGTTTTATAGCCATTCACAACCCCCTGAGATACAGCTGTATCTTAACCACTGCCAGAATTTTAAAATGGGGCTGGTTTTGAGCATCAGGAGCTTCCTTTTAGTGCTTCCATTTCCATTGACTCTAAAGAGGCTGAGCTATTGTCACAAAAACCTGTTGTCCCACTCCTACTGTCTTCATCAGGATGTCATGAAGCTGGCATGCTCTGACAACAGGGTCAATCTTGCCTATGGCTTCTTTGTTGCACTCTGTACCATGATGGACCTGGCATGCATTACTTTGTCCTATTTGCTGATCCTAAAGACAGTTCTTGGCATTGCCTCTCTCTCAGAGAGATTCAAGGCTTTCAACACCTGTGTCTCTCACATCTGTGCTGTGCTTATCTTCTATGTGCCCATTATCACCCTAGCTGCCATTCATCGCTTTGCCAAGCACAAATCTCCTCTAATACTGATCCTCATTGCCAACATCTTCCTCCTGGTACCACCCCTGATGAACCCTATTGTGTACTGTGTGAAGACTCGGCAGATCCAGGAAAAGATCCTCAGGAAACTGTTTTCTATATGTGGCAGATGAGGACTTGGTTGCGGTTTACCTCACTTTGATAAACATTTACAAAATACGAACTATATAGCATGGAAAAAATATTAAACTTAGATTAAACACAGTTCCAGATATCAGGCATCATCCAGTCCAGTAGGGTCATATTCATCATATACAAATGAATATAATACATAATGCTACATAGTAAGCACCTAAGACAGGTGCTAATAAATTGCTACATGAGGTCCAAGGGGAAGAGGTAATTTCTGAGTGGTGAAAATTGAGGAAATCAAATTGATTTTATTTTGTATCACTATCAATATTTTGTGTAACTACCTGTTATGTTTCATTTCTCTCTGAATTAAGTTTAGAAGTTTAGTTTTCCTGCTAATCCCTGTTCTGCTGTCCTTGAAATTTGTTATCCTTGAAGAATGCA
Organism: Phascolarctos cinereus; assembly: GCF_003287225.1. Classification (NCBI taxonomy): domain Eukaryota; kingdom Metazoa; phylum Chordata; class Mammalia; order Diprotodontia; family Phascolarctidae; genus Phascolarctos; species Phascolarctos cinereus. The sequence continues at coordinate 350,443,947 of NW_027556098.1, forward strand.
AGTGTATGCCAGGGAATCTGGTCTGTTATCTCTGTAATGCTGAATATTGTTAAAGGAAGTCTGGTCTGTTATTGCTGTGACACTACCTAACCATGCAGATGGACATCACCATGAGCTGTCCAAAGCAACAAGATAATAGAAGCAGTTAGTTGTAGCTAGCCCTGAATTCCAAATTTCCAACCAATCATACTGTTCCTCAAATCTATGATGTTTCTCACTTTGTAATCACATTGTTTCACCATCTGTGATGATGCTTTCTAGTTTTTGGATACTCCTCCTTTTGTCCATAATAATGACCCATCAGCCCTCATTCAGGGTCTTAACTAGCTCAGGAGGATGAGACTCTGTTTATTGGCAAATTTATTCTTTGCTGATAAATTGTACTTAGAGCGTTTGCCTCAGTTTACGTAATTTCAATTGTGACACTAGGTTGACCAAAAGTTTCATGAAAAAGGTAACATTATAGCTAGGCATAAAAGATGGGTATAAAAGTAGAGAGGTAAAGGACATAGGAAGAAAATTCCAAGTATAGAGAACTAAGTGAGCAAAGATGTTGAAGCAGAAAAAATAATGGTTGTTTAGGAGACAATAAAGCACACGTTTAGAAGTAGGAGGCATTTTCAATGTTATTCCAATCTCAAACCCTGGTCAGTTCACTTAACCTATTGACCTCAATTTCCTCACCTATAAAATGATGATAATAGTAGCATCTATTTCATAGGGTCAGGATTATTTTTTCTGGATTAAATGAGACAACATTTGCAAATTGCTTTGTAAACTTTAAATCTTCATGTAAATATTAGTTAATACGTGTGTATGTTATATATTTGTGTGTATACATATATGCATACACATATACATACATCCATATACATAAAAACACATATTTGAACATTTTTGTTCAGTCTTGGCTAACAGAAGATTCCTAATGAATATGCTTGAATATCTCTAATCATTAAAAAAAAAAAAAGGGAAACTGTGACAGGTAGCTGGTTGTAAAATTTAGTCTTTATAGTGCACCAGAGATATACCCATAAATTCCCTACTCTTTTCCTGCTTTCTGTAATCTCAGAAAAAAAATAGGGAGATATTTAACTAATTAATTAGTTAAGGTTGTGTGTGTGTGTGTGTGTGTGTGTGTGTGTGTATGTGTGTGTGTGTGTGTGTGTGTGTGTGTGTGTGTATATACATATATACATACATACATACATACATACACACATACTCCACCAGAGGGTGCTGTTTACACTGTTTACACATGTGTAAACTCCCTCCTCACAAATATCTCAGCTCTACTTAGGTAAACAACAACATTAGCCCAGGGTACTATGTAGATCTAGTTATGACATGGAAAACTATTCAACATTATTAAAAATATGTCATCACTGATTTTGACCTTCCCCTCTTATTTTGGGTTTTCCCTTTCTTATTCTGAAGTGACAAATCTTAGGACTTGGACCATTCATTCATTCACTCAAGTGTTCATTACTTTATTTGCTTATTTGTTTAATCTTCTATCCATCTCTCTCTCTCTCTCTCTCTCTCTCTCTCTCTCTCTCTCTCTCTCTCTCTCTATGTATCTATCTATCTATCCACCTTGGTTTGTCTTTAATGTATATGATTGATTGGAATATAGTTAGTTAAAAAGAAAACTATAACATAGCAGAAAAGACAAATTATAAAGAAGCTTTCAAGGAACAAGTTGTGGTGAAACTACTTTACCTTGTAAACTCCCCTCCCCTTAAAACTATTTCTACTCAGTGGATGTGAAAAAGAATAACTAGACATTAAAGGTTGTTTTGTTTTCATTTTGAACTTCATAGTAGCTCTTCATCAAGGTAAGAAAAAAGAGGAAGTCAGAATTCACCTGCACTTCCAATATGGTGTCACTCTTCCCTCTGACTAGGGTTTCATGGCAGCTGTCATTGTAGTTCCATCTACTATGGGTTCTCAGGCAACTGTTACAATTTCCCTGTAACTATTTATTTATCTACTCTTTTATTCTTTCTTCTTTCTCTCTTCTATTTCATTCTTTTGCCTTCTTGTTTCCACTAGTATTTCTGAAACTATGTCAAATAAATACAGGGAATGGGCAATTTCTTGCTTTATTCCTGTATTTGGAATCTTTTAGTTTCATGATGGAATGCTTACATGTGTTCTGGATAATACATAATAGAGTGAAGCAGGGATGTGTGCTTGCTCCTATGCTTTTTTAGCATGATGTTTTCAATGATGTTGTCAGACACCTTCAATGGGGATGAAAATAACATCAAGGTCAGGTACCACACTGATGGTAAATTATCTAACTTGAAAAAGTTGCAAGGCAAGACTAAAATGGAGGGAGAGTTGGTATGTGACTTTTTCTTCACAAATGATTGTACACTCAGTGCAGCCTGTGAGACTGAGATACAACAGAATATGGATTGATTCTCTACTGTTTCTGCTAATTTAGGCCTAACAATAAACCCCAAGGAAACAGAAATTCTCTACTAGCCAGTACCATACCATCCGTAGATAGAATCCTCAGTTACAGTAAATGGAGAAATTTTGAATGCTGTGGATGAGTTCATTTATCTTGGCAGTATACTTTCCATGGGCATACTATAAATGATTAGGTTGGTACATACATTGCCAGAGGTATCTCAGTATTTGGGAGACTACTGAGGAAAGTGTGGGAGGAAAGAGGTATTAGACTTTCTACTAAGCTGAAGATCCGCAAGGCCCTTGTGTTGACCTTATTGTTGTATGTCTGTGAAACCTGGACAGTATACCAGCACCATAACAGAAAATTGAATCACTTCCATTTGAATTGTCTTAGGAAGACTGAAGATTATCTGGCAGGTACTGGATGCTGAGGTCCTTTCTCAAGCTGAACTGCCAAGCATTCAAACTGTGGCAGAGAGCATAACTCCGAAGGGCTGGCAATGTTGTTCAAATGCCAAACATATATTCGCTAAAAGACCATTTTACTCTGAGAATGCACACAAGGCAAGCAGTCACGTGGAAGTCAGAAGAAGCAATACAAGGACACTCCCAATGTGTCTCTTAAGAACTTTGGAATTGATTATGAAACATGGGAAACACTGACTCAGCATTCCATGGTCACAACACAGAAGATACTGTGCTCTATGAGCAGCAGAATTGCAGTAGCTCAAAAGAAACTCAAGATGTGCAAATTTAGAGACATCTCCATTCCAAATGTTCAAATGGACTATTTGTGCCTGACCTATCGTAGAGCCTTCCAAGCTCGTACTGGTCTGAGCAGCAATACTTAGACACACTGTACCTTGATCCTAACATTGTGATGTCATTTTGATTCTCTTGTAGAACAAAAGACAACAATCACATTTAGAATCTTCTTGCATTCCTCTCTCACATATGAACCCAGCTTGTGATTTTTGTATATGCATGTTTTATATATTTTTTTAATGTTCCTTTTATTCCTAGACTTTTTTTTTTGAAAAACAAAATCTGTGTTATATATTTTAAAAGTATATTTCTAAATTTAGGTGTCATAAATACAAAGCCAGAAGCGACCTTGGAGACTATCTAGTCTCACCCCTTCATACTACAGATGAGGAAAAGAGATATTAAGTGACTTACCTAAGGTCACACAGTAAAAATGTCAGAACTCAAACCCTAGTCCTCTGACACCTAATCCAATACTTGTTCATCTATAACACACTATCTGAATAGTGTTATTTTTGATGTAAGTATATTCATTGTTTTCTTGATACTGAATAATTTCTGTATGCCATTAATATATCCAATTTTATCAAAGTGAATATTTCTTTTTACTATATTGCTATTGTTTGTTCTGGACAGAATTTTGTTTAGAATGTTTAAATCAATAGTCATTAATGTATTAACTTATAATACGTCGTAAGTTTGCTTTGTTCTTCCCTTGTTTAGCTATTAGGAATATATGTGTCTTATTAAAAGAGTTTTATAAAGTCTTTTCTTTCTCCTTTATTTTAGAATAATTAGGTATTATCAATTTTTCAAAGTTTGATGGAATTCATGTAACTATAAATCTATGTGCAGGTCCTGAAGATATCAAATATCACAGATGAGTTTACTTAGATATTGGGAAGTATCGTTTATTTCTGACTTAAGGAAAAGCTATCCCAAAGACATAAACATACATATATACATATACATGTTATGTATTTAGCATATAAATATATGTCATATATTTTTGTATATATACATATAAGCACTATATAGGACTTTCCAAAAGTCTTAGTACAGTTTTAAACCTTAGTGGCTTAGAATAGAATTTGGGGACATACTATATATTTATATTTTATATACTGAGAGTTATGTTTTCAATTATTCAGCATATAGTACTTTTAGAAAGCTTTTCCCACATTACAATAACTATCATTTACCTAGCACATGTCACACGTTATTTTTTTTAATGCTCAACACAATACTGAGGGGTAGGTACTACAGGAAGCATTATTCCATTTTACAGATAAGGAAACTAAATTTGAGGGAGGTTAAGGGACTTATCTATTCTCTTGAAGGTAGCAAGTGTCAGAAGCAGGATTTGAATGAGGATTTGTTTTAATCTGTGTCTGGCACACTGTCTACTATATCATGCTGCTACATGTTTCATCTTCACAGTTGAAAACATATGTTTCAATGATGGTACAGTGGCTAGGTTGCTGGACTTGAAGTCAGGAAGATGTAAATTCACATCCTCCTGTCTGACACTTAAATTCTGCGAGTAAATGTTTTCATCTCTCTGAGCCTCATTTTCCTCATATGTAAAATGGAGATGATTATATGTATAGTGCTTATATCACAATGTTTTTTTTTGAAGCTCAAATTGCCTAATGTATGTAAAGTGCTTGTTATACTTGAAAGTGCTACATAAACATATTGAATGTTTATTTATTTGTTTCCCACAATTATTGGGCACTCCCTCAAAAGGTACAGGGGATACCATTTCTAGCCTATGCAATTCTTCTTCATGTCCGTCCATAAATAGTTTTTGTCATTGTTATTATTATCATTGTTGCTTTCCCTGTCATCACACAAAAATATCCATCTCAAAGTATACATAGATATGGGACACAAAAAATTGTTTTAAGTCATGGTAAGGGAATTACATTATTTAATTATGATTTGAGAAGGGCTCGTTAATTATCATCATGTTTTCCTGGTTCCCTTTGTAACTGGGTCATCTTTTTTCCTCATCCCTAAGCCTCATTTCCCCCACCCCCAAAAATCTCATGAATAAGAAAGGTTGAAGTAGTTCTATCTAGGGAAAAACTGGTTCTATTCTTAGCCATTGCTAGCAATGGAGGGCTTGGATAATGCGATTCCTGATCTGCTTGGTCTTCACACTATAGACAATGGGGTTCATCAAGGGTGGGACCAGAAGATAAATGAACCCCATGACCACCTGAATCAAGTGGGGAGCCTGATTCCCAAATCGGTGAATGACCGATAGACCTATCATGGGTGTGTAGAAGAGTAGTACTGCACAGATGTGGGAGACACACGTGTTGAGGGCCTTGAGGCGCTCAGCCTGGGAAGCAATGGCCAACACAGTGTGGAGAATCAGCATGTAGGAGAGAAGGATGAACACGGAGTCTACACCCACAGTGGAGATGATAACAAACATGCCATAGATGCTGTTGGCAGTAATGTCAGCACATGCCAGCTTCATGACCTCCTGGTGGAGGCAATAGGAGTGGGTGAGAACTTGGGAACCACAATAGGGGAAGCGTTTGAGCATGAAAGGAAGTGGGAAAATTAGTGCCACACTCCGACCCAAGGAGCCCAGCCCAATTCTGTTAACAACCCTGTTGGTAAGAATGGAGGCATATCTCAGGGGACGGCAGATGGCAATAAGGCGATCAAATGCCATAGAAAGTAGCACTGAGGACTCTAGGAAAGACAGGCAGTGGATGAAAAAGAGCTGAGCAAAGCAGGCATCATGATCAATCTCTCGGGCTCCAAATAAGAAGATCCCCAGTACTGTGGGAAAGGTGCATATGGAGAGGCCCAAGTCTGTCAGTGCCAGCATAGACAGGAAGAAATACATGGGCTGGTGGAGTGAAGATTCTGTCTTGATAATGAAAAGGATCATACAGTTCCCCAAGATGGACATGAGGTACATAAAAAATAGAGGGATAGAGATCCAGATGTGGATATGTTCCAGTCCAGGAAGGCCACTTAAGAGAAAGGTAGAAGCCCTATCAGTGCTGTTTCCAAAGGATTCCAGCATCGTGTTGGATGGTGGGAGGGGGGAAATTCAGGTTCCCACTTTCTGTGCTGAATTGATTAGTCATTGAGGTCAGAAGAAGCCTGGATAGGAATTAGATGGGTGAATTACACAGCATCACAAGACTTAGAGTTAGCAAGGAATCTTAAAAATCATCCAGCCTAATTCTATAATTTTCCAGATAAGGAAACTGAGGTCTAGAAGAGCTAAATAATTTTCCTGGGGTCACACAGATAGTAAATTGGAAGTTCAAGATTGAAACCTAGTCTTCTGGTGCCAAATTTTGGTCTCCTTCTATAACACAATATTGCCTTAATAAACCTAACACTGGAGGCGTTCTCCAGAAGTCATTCAAACCATTCCCATAACTCCAGACAAGACTTCATTTGACCTAAATCAAAATTAGGACTATATTTTTTCATATATATATATATATATATATATATATATATATATATAGAGAGAGAGAGAGAGAGAGAGAGAGAGAGAGAGAGAGAGAGAGAGAGAGAGAGAGCTTAGTAGACCTGGATTCCTCATTTCTCCATTTTATCATTCTACTCATCAGGAATTTCTTGCTACTATGTAGCCTTGTTACTCTTGCTTCATTATATCTATCTCTCTGTCAATCTAAATATATCATTGTTAAAAAAAAATAGAGCAAGTAATTAAAGCATTACACTTGTGAGACCAATAACACAGGTTTAATCCCAGTACATACTTGATTTACCATAGAGAAAAAAAAATCATATTTTTCATTCCCAACCCTAACCATAGATTGTGCCTTAATTGAGGACATAGATTGTGCTTTAATCTTACTTGAATACTAAGCCCTAATGCTGGTAAAGACTGATTCCTAACACTGATTAAATACTGACTCCTTATCATGCAACATAATAATAATAAATATAATAATAACTACATTTACATAGCACTTATTTTGTGCCAGGCAGTGTGCTAAGTGTTTTACTATTATTATCTCTTTTAACTATAATCACAACAACCCTGGGAGTTATGTGCTGTTATTATTCCCATTTCACAGCTAAGGAAACTGAGGCAAATAGGGGTAAAATGACTTGTCCAGGTCACACAGCTAAGAAGCATCTGAGACAAATTAGAAATCATGTCATTCGGACTCCAGGTCTTGGCATTTTCTCCACTGGACCATCTTGCTGCCAAAGAATGAACTGCAACTCTAGCCACAGACGAACACTTAACCCTAACCAGATGATTCACAAATATTTACCGTTAGTGACAATGGGAAGTTGGCAAAAGTTATATTGTTCATTGCAGGTTACCCTTGTTATTGGGGACAGAGCCTACAGAACATAGAATATTTGAACTAGGAAGGAATGTAGGTTATAGAACAAAGAATATGGGCTCTAGAAGACAGCATAAGACAGAACATAGAATGACAAAGCTGAATGGGATTTCTGGATATAGAACACAGAATGTTAGAGAAAGAAAGGACCTTGGAACATGGACCATGTAATGTTAAAATAGTAAAAAAAAACAAACAAAAAAACAGATATCAACTCCTTCACTTAACACATAAGGAAAGCAAAGGGTGTGAAGCAACTTGCCCATGATCACAGAGGATGTGGCACAGCTGAGGTCTCTGGGCTCCCAGCACAATGCTCTATCCATTTCCCACAGATGTTTCCTATGGCTAGGATTGTTGGTCCACACTAAACTTTCTTTTTCCTACTTACACAGATATTTAACTCTCAAATACCCTCTTCCTCAATAATTATTTCTGTAAGAATACAGCCATCTTTAACAACCTCAGAATCATCCTTGAATCTTCACTTTCCCTCACTACACATTCAAAGAGTTGCCAAGTTTTCTTCTCCTCTGACCTTCTCTGGCAGCTCATCAATCCCCAACCCTACCACATCAATATTCAATATCTCCTTTCATGTTTGTTCCTTCCCTATTGCCTTCAAAAATTCCCAAGTCATTTCCATTACTAGTCATGCTTTAAATTATCATTCTTTAACTTTCCTCCTCTCAGTTAAATTCCCAGAAAAAATACTTGCTGCCTCTACCTTCTGTGTCACATTCACTCCTCAAGTCTTTGTAGTCTGACTACTGTGCCATCAACCAACTGAAATAGCTTTCTTCAAAGTTGTCAACTATATCTTTATTTCCAAATTGGATGGCCTTATATTTCCCAGAAGTAGCCACCCATGTTCTCTCCTTACAATGCCACCTGCACTTTAGTCACTATCCTCATTGTTCTCTAGGCAAAACAAATCTTGGACTGTGCCCTGGGGACACTGGGCTCAGATAGATAAGCTGCTGCTTTATATTGCCCACAATATGTATCCACTCCACTTCTCAATCTTCTCAACTTTCTTTCTTTCTTTCTTTCTTTCTTTCTTTCTTTCTTTCTTTCTTTTCTTTCTTTCTTTCTTTCTTTCTTTCTTTCTTTCTTTCTTTCTTCTTTCTTTCTTTCTTTCTTTCTTTCTTTCTTTCTTTCTTTCTTTCTTTCTTTCCTTCCTTCCTTCTTCCTTTCTTCTTCTTTCCTTTCTTTCTTTCTTTCTTTCTTTCTTTCTTTCTTTCTTTCTTTCTTTCTTTCTTTCTTTCTTTCTTTCTTTCTTTCTTTCTTTCTTTCTGTCTCTCTTTCCTTCCTTCCTTCCTTCCTTCCTTCCTTCCTTCCTTCCTTCCTTCTTTCTTTCCTTTGTGTCTTTCCCTCTCTTTCTTTCTCTTTCTATTCCACTACTCTGTCTCTTAGAACTGGTTGCTTCCTTCAAAACTCAGCTCAAATAGTAACTCCTACATAAGTTCTTTCTTGATTCCCTAGATACTTTCCATGGTCCACAAATATTATTTTGTATATATATATATATATATATATATAGCATATATTTTGTATAGACCCTTACATGTATACTTTGCTTTCCCAACAGAATGTAAACTCTTTAGGTTTCTCTATGTCTTTTTTTTTTTTATCACAAGCACATAAACAATACTTGGCATAGTAAATATTTAATACATTCTCATTGATGGATAGATTATCAATACAATTTTTACCTAAAGTTCTCAAGTATTTGTCTGGTTCTTTCATTTTTTTTTCAAACAGTAGTATATTAATGGTTAGTAAGAATCACCACCCATGATATCTTGGGATCTGAAGAGCAGTGATGTGCATAGCACAATCAGATATAAGGCTGAAATAGTACAGAGATGTTATAGAGAATTACCAGAAACATCCATCTGGAACAGAAAAATTATCTCAAGTTCAGAGTGATTTAAAATAAAACCCTGAGTCAGCAATGATATGCAGTTGCTGTTGAAAAAAAAAATCTTGTTAAAAGAATGCATATATGTCAACCGATCAGAAAATTTTGGGTTTTTTTCTCTTACATCATTGTCCCACAGTCTGGATTTCATAGCCTAAGATGATATCGAAGAGGTCCAAAGACAAAGATAAATGGAGTAGGTGGGAAAGGATCTAGGAGGAAATAGTAGGAGATATGAGTTTATGAAGTTTGGGTAAGGTAGATAGGGGCTGTCAAATAATCTAGAAATATATCTGGAAGTATACTATACCAATTGGTGGCCCCTCTTTGAAGCAGGTGCTTAGGCATCTTGACATTTTAATATCCACCCTCGCTTCCTGAATCTTAGCGTTCAAGATCCAATACAACTGACAAGTGTTTCACCAAACCTCACTGGTGCCACATAAATTTAGACCCTTCATTGGAAATTAAGTTAAAGAACAAACAGACTTTTGTTAAGCCATTTTTTAGTTGTATCTGACTCTTTATGACCATATTTGGAGTTTTCTTGGCAAAAATACTGGAATACTTTGCCATTTCTTTCTCCAGCTCATTTTATCCATGAAAAAATTGAGGCAAACAGGATTAAGTAACTTTTCCAGGGTCACATAGCTAATAAGTGTCTGAGGCTAGATTTAAACTCATGAAGATGTCTTACTCATTACAAACCCAGTGCTCTATCCACTGCATCACCTAGCTGTCTCTAAATAGATTTAGGATCTCATAAATAAAAGACATTAAGAGAAACATTAAAGGAATATTTTTTCTACAGCATGACAAGTACAGAGCAATCTAAGTTCTACATAGAAATTTTTATGAAGAGGAACCCACTAATTGGATAGCTTAAATTGGAAAGAATGTCATTTAATACAACTGAAACATATCTCCTTGCAACCTTTAGCCTTGAGTCTTAGTTCTCTCGAGCCACAGAGAGTAAGTCTACTCCCTCTACTACACTATAATTTTTCAAATATTTGAAAATAATGATCATTGACCTCTTTCACCCTAATCTTCTGTTGTCCAGGTTCAACATCCCTAGTTCCTTTACTGCTCTTCATATGACACATCTAGTCTTCTAATTATATTAGCAAGCCTCTTCTGTGATCGCTTCAGGTTATCAGTGCCATCCTGGAACAAGACATCCAGAACTGAAAAAAAAAAAGTACTCCAGGTGTGATCAGATTAAAGTGGAGTATAGTATGCCTGGTCACTATGCTTCTCAGTACAATTTGAGATTATGTTAAGTTTATTTTGCTTTTAGATCATGATATACTATTGATTCAATTTGTAGATCACTGAAACCATTTTTAGCATGATCTTCTGGTCTAATCATATCTCTCCCCTTCTGCATTTAAGCAGCTTATTTTTCAACCTGAGTTTCAGGATATTGGATTTACCTCTTTTAAATGTTATTTTGTTAGCTTTCATCTTGTCAAGATAATTTTGGATCATGATGAAGTTAACTAACATGTTCTCTCTATTGGTCCTTTGGTCATTTGAAAATTTTGTAAGTTAGTATATCAGCCATACCTTCAGCTAAGTCTTTGATTATATATATTTCATACACACACACACACATAGTGTGTATAAATGCATGCCATATAAAATGGAAGTATATACATTGCAATAGAGATGTACAGATAGATAGATAGATAGATAGATAGATAGATAGATAGATAGATAGATAGATAGATATATGATAGAGATAGAAAAAGAGAGACACAATGAGAGAAACATAGAGGAGAAACAGGAAGAAACAGAGTCAGAGAAGAGGCATAGAGATAGAAACAGACAAAGAGATGGAGATAGAGAGTCAGAGATACAGAATAGTACAAATCACAACACTTAACTCATGAACTGGTCCACATAGAGTACCATGACCTGGGCAGTGACTTCTTCCAGGAAGAGTTCACCTCTTACTTTTCATTGCTCTTTCTGTGATCCCATATGAAGTGTCTAAACATGATTAGACAGCAGCATGGCACTGTGACTTACAAACTTTCCTTCCCCTGACCAGGTGAGAGATGAGTGGCTCAAAAATAATTCTTGAAGACTAGGCCAGAAAAAGAAATAGTAACCAAGATGGAGGTCATGGTAGGAGATCAGAAAGAAATATCTATGCTGGTAGCAGGTCTGACTAGGGGTAAAATCATGAAATGATCCAATACTGCCTAGGGTGTGTTTTCCACCATTACTTCCAATGATATTAGTTCCTTTTCTCTCTACGCTACTTCCTAACCCACTGATAAAGATCCACTAAGCCTGGAATCTGAAACACATAGCTGATAGGCCCCAAGTATGATGAATAAATCCACAGCTTGATCACCATCTTTATACTCACTTTATACTGCCACTTTATACTCACTCATCTAATTCCAATTCAGAAGCTCTGATTTCACAGAGAAAGAATGGGAAGATCCTAGACCTTGGAAATAGGGGAATTTGTTTGAATGAATGGTAATCAATATAGTCAATGATAGAATAGAGGGTTTGTGAGTCTGATAGGAGCATAAATTGCTGAAAAAGTGGTTGCAGTAACTGGCAAAGTGACAAACAAGTGAAACTGATGAAATGTGAACAAGGGAATGACAGTTTGTGGACTATTACTCTCTGGTTTTTGTCATGTTATCAAAGCCCTCTGCCCTTCTTACCTTCTGGGTTCACATCTTTATCATATCTCCAAACAAGGTTGCCTTTAGCTTTCAGACTTTAATATCTATTAGCCTAAGATCCTGTGAATGAGTGGAAGGGAGGGCTCTGGGAAGTGGGGAACAGGAGAACAGAGCATAATACCTAATGAGATAGCTGACAAGGAGAGGCTATGTGCTCTGCTCTGTGGGAGTCTGGTATGGCTACAGGGAGAGGGAGGGCTTAATGTTGTCCCTGGTTTGTGTATGTGTCCTGGTGGAGCTCAGGCCTTGGGGAATGGGATGCAGCAAGCCCAGATGCTAGTGATTAATTGATTCATAATCGTAAAGGAAAATCTGAAGTGGATTACTCCAAGATTTATTCTTGGTCCTATGATAGTCAATATTTTTGAAGATTTCTTGGGTAAAAGTAGAGAAATCATATTTATCAGACTTCTTGGTGACAAAAAGCTAGCTTTTGGTTACTATATTGGACAACCACATCAGAATCCACAAAGATTGAAGGATGAGAGACTGGATTTTGAAAAGATAAAATCTAACCAGCATTGCATTATGTTTTGGCCTTGAGATAAAAAAAAAGATCTTTAGAAGTATAGACTGAGGAAATGAAGCTAGAGAACCATTTGAAAATACGGCAGAAGGGAAAAGGAGGCATAGTGGATTACAATGTTAATATCACTCTACAGCTTGACATAGCAGCCCCAGAAAGGTATGATGCTAGGATGCATGAGGAAAGACACAGTGTTTAAGACTAAAGAGTTGACAATCTCACTGTCCTCTGCCCACCATACTGTTTTCAATTCCAGGCATCAAGTTTTGAAAAGGGCATTAACAAACTTGTATGTACAACCTAGATTATAAGAATGGAGAAATGACATATAAACTATCTTTGGAAGGAATGAGGAGACAAACTTAAGGCTGTATCTTTTAAGTATTGGCAGGATTGTGAAATAAAAATGACATTAGGTTTGTTTTTCTTTGCCAAGAAGGCTGACCCAGGAGTCATGGAGGGATTAACAAGGCAGAATTTTAGTGACAGTTTTTTTTGTTATTGTTCTAAAGAAGAAAAGAATAATTAAAAAATATTTTTTTTTAACTCTTAGAGGTGCACAGAAGTAAAATAGGTGGCCTGATGAGCTTATGCGGTGTCCAACACTATAGATATTCCATTAAGAGCTAGATGACCAATCAATCAAGTAGTTATTAATTACTTGATATATTCCAGGCACTGTGCTACTCAATAGGGATATAAGTAACAAAAATGAAACAATCTGTATACTCAATGAACTTACATTCTAATGGGAGAGACAAGCACATATACATACCCAGACATGTACATAATGCATGCATGTGTATATATATATATATATATATATATATATATATATATATATATATATATATATACACTAATACATACACACATAATATGAAGCTAATAGATCAAGCATATATAAAGTCATTAAATATGAATTAGTTTGGGAGAGAGGGCACTAGCAGTTGAAGAGGAGGTCAGAAAAGGCTTCAGGCATGTTCTGTATTTTAAAGGAAGAGAAGCAGTCTACAAGGCCCAGGTTTAAAAGGAGCACATTTCAGTACTGTGTAATGGTTATGCAAAGATACAGAGATTGGAGATGGAGTATTGTTTGTGAGGAACACAGAGAAGGCCATTTTTGGCAGAATCAAAGAGTGATCCCCACAGAATGTGTGAAGGGAAATCATGGCTATTAAAGTTGGACAAATAGTTTGGGAACAGGGTGTGTAGAACTTTAAAAGCTAAGCAGAGGAATTTACATACATACATATGTATGTATGTATATGCATGTGTGTATATACACATATATACATGTATGCACACACACACATACAGTTTACTCCTAAAATCAATAGGAGACTAATGGAATCGGTTGAGTAGAAGTATCTCATGGTCAGATCTATGCTTAAAGGAAATTACTTTGCTAGGAGTAGGAAGGCCTTGAGTGATAAGACGCTTAAGTCAGACTAGTTAAATGACTGTTTTAATAATTTAGATGAGAGATGATGAGGGCCTTTCTTTGTGATTTTATCCATTTGTCTCTCTGGGTCCTTGGAGTTCACAGGATCTGAGATACGGAAGTAGGTGGTAGCTATCTATTATCTTAAGAGAACAGATTGCCCTAGACCTGAGATTTGTAGAGAACAAACAATGGGCAAGTTAGCCCTTTACAGAGATATATCTTTGTGATTCTGAGCCAATACTTTCTCTCACCCATCAAATGTTACTCTCTCAATATTCTATCCTTTTTCTACACCAACTTGTCTATTTCCTAAAGTGTCGATGAGATAAATTGTAATATTAACTAATAGGTTGTGCTGTTTAGATGTGTTCCCTCTCTTAAGAGTCCTTTTAATTAAAGGATATTTAATACCTAAACACCAAAGAATGAATCCCTGATGATGAAAAATCAGGCACTACTTTGTTGTAATGTACCACTGTAATTATTTTTTCATGAAAAGAATAAGTGGAATCATTTCTATCATACAATATATACAGTTTCCTACTCTGCAAGTAGTTAGGGCTGATCCTAGACATTTAAATAGAATCTAAGTAAAATTTTATATATATATATATATATATATATATATATATATATATATATATATATATATATATATATATATATATATATTTTAGGCAATTGGGGTTAAGTGACTTGCCCAGGGTCACACAGAGAGTAAGTGTCAAGTGTTTGGTCTGACATTGGATTTGAACTCAGGTCCTCCTGACTTCAGGGTCGGTGCTGTATCCACTAAGCCACCTAGTAGCTCCCTTAAAAATTGTATTTTTTTCACTAGTGACCAGAGGAATCCTAGAACCAGAAAGAAATTTTTGAAATAGGAAGGAGTGTAAGATCTCAGAAGTGATGATCATGAAGGAATTCTAGTTTGGCAGTTGTACCATGGTCTGTATAGGCTACTTCTGACTTAAGACACAGAAATCAAAAGAAACAATGTTACATGTTGGTAACTAGAGTTATATTTCCATTAGAGAGGTTAGAACAATAAGGCTCTCATAACCAAGTGATGCACTTTCCTCCCTAGAGCATGTAACAGAATTCAACATCTAGAAAGTAGAGTGATGAAGAAACATGACATAATGGAGAGAGAAATCAACTTAGAGTCAGAAGATCCAAATTCAAATCATGACTCTCCTACTTACGAGTCCTTAGGAAAGTCTTTTAATATCTCTGGACATTATTTGCCTAGTTTGTGAAATGAGGAGAATGGGCAAGATGATTGCTAGTATCCACGCTAGCACTAAATTTAGCCAGGATTTGAGTGTTTTTTTTGTGTATTGGACACCTTTGGCAGTGTATTAACTACTCTGGACAACTTCTCAGGAAAAAAAATAATGCATATAATAATACATAGGATTATGAAAAAGATGTTGAAATGTAGTTATCAAAGTACTCAAAAATAAATGTTCGTAGACCACAGGTTATGAATCTCTGCATCTTGCCATAGATGTACAAGGGAATTTCATTAATTTAGCAAATTATCAAGCATTTATTAATCACCAATTCTGTTCAAAGCATTGTATTATATAGCCAGAAAGTTTAAGTAAGAAAGGTTCCTTGTAGTCATGAGACTTGTTTAAATTTAGAATTGTGATGAAACATAAATATGGATGATTATGGTTCACAATGGTTCAAAAAGAGTATTATGTAAGGTCTGAAGAAGATTGTTACTGAGAGGAAGTATCATGGAAGACTTCCCATAAAAGGCTGTTTTTAGAGTTAGATGTTAAAAGGTGGGTAAGAGTCGATTTTTTCAGGAAGGGAGTCATGACTTTCTACATAGAAATGATGCATCTAAAGAAAAAGGATCATACACTCACAGAATCTCAGAATAGAGGGACTATAGTGGTGACAATTGAACTCATATCTGAACAAGAACCTCTAATGCAACAAACCTGATAAACAGCCATACAACTTGATGATCTTCAAGAATGAGAAGCTCGATATTTCCAAGGCAGCCTTTCCATTTTTTTTTAATAGCTGTAACTGTTAAGAAGCTTTTCACAGAAACCTTTCTTTTTTTTTTTTCCTATTTCTACCTATTTTTCCAGATTTAGCTGCATGGGGTCAAAACAAGCAAGCATAATCTTTCTTCCACATGGCAACTCTTGAAACACCTGAAGGCAGCTATCTTGTTTCCTCTTCTGAATCTGAGAATCAGTTTTCTTGGCTAAAATAATTTTGGTCCTCAGAAATGAACATTGTACTCTAGATGTGGTTTAAACAGGTTATGAACAGGTTAAAGAGGACATAATGACCTCTTCATTACTGGAAATTATGAAAGTCAAACATTGCATTAGTTAGATGGCTACCATATCACACTGTTGACTTACATTGAGTTTGTCATCTATTAAATCTCTAGATCTTTTTTCAGACAATTTACCTAGTCATATATATATATATATAAAGAGAGAGAGAGAGAGAGAGAGAGAGAGAGAGAGAGAGAGAGAGAGAGGGAAAGAGAGAGAGAGCACTTTTTATATTTAGGTTTTTTTTTTATTAGGAATAAATTCACATTGATTTCTTAGTTACTTTTGGTCTAGATATGTCCTTTTAAGCACTGGAAATAACAGTGAACTTAAAGTCAGATGAACTGACAGAATACTGCCTGGTGGGGAGTAGGTATTTGAATAATGTGGCCTATTACTTAATCTCTTAGTACCCAAAGCAACAACTTGATACTGTGCTGCAAGCGATTTGGAAATCTCTATTAATATTAGAATTTTTAACACTGGAAGTATACATAGTGTCATAGGTTATGTGATGTATCAAATCACATAGGGAGTAAGTGACAGAATTAGGAATTGAAATAATTTCCTCTGACTCCAAGTCCACAGTTATTTCCAGTGTCTTGAATAACAAAGCTAGTCCAAGAATTACTAACTAATGGATATGAATAAATTTATATAAAGTTTTTAAGGGTTCAGATTGACTGTACTCACTTATATGTCACAACTCCTT
Organism: Phascolarctos cinereus; assembly: GCF_003287225.1. Taxonomy (NCBI): domain Eukaryota; kingdom Metazoa; phylum Chordata; class Mammalia; order Diprotodontia; family Phascolarctidae; genus Phascolarctos; species Phascolarctos cinereus. Next base: position 350,461,132 of record NW_027556098.1, read on the forward strand.
TTCAAATTCAATTGTATTCCAAGACCTAGGCTAATTAAAATGTATATTTAGATATTTTCTCATAATAAACATTTTCTCACAATAAAATTCTACATATTTATTAATCAACTCAGTTTAGAGACACCATCAATTCATCAGATTATTAATTTTTTTATTTAATAATGTGGGGAAACTTTCTAACAGTAGTTACTCATCTTTCTATCTTTCTCTCTCTCTCTCTCTCTCTCTCTCTCTCTCTCTCTCTCAGTCATGAATTTCTAGGGAGAGACAATATATCCAAAGAAAAAGGATCATAGACTTATAGATTTTCAGAATAGCTGGACTATCGCAGTGTCAATGCAACTCATATCTGAACAAGAAACTCTAATGCAACAAACCTCTCTCTTTCTCTGTCTCTGTGTCTCCCTATATATACATACATACATAATGCATATACAAAATATATTGAATACATATTGAAATTACTGGATATAAAATTTAACAATGAATTTAATAATAAAATAAATTCTCTCCAGCTTTGAAAATAAAACAGCATCTTCAACTTCTTTCAAAATATTACTCTCAACAGTTACTCCAAACTAAGAGCTAAAGCTGCTATTTGCACTACATTCCATTGGACTCTTAAAGATATTTTAATATAGTTTATAGTCTTTATGGAAGAACTTAGTGAAAAAAGTGTTATTAATAAATGAAAAAAATGTGTGAATGAATGACTAAATGCATGAATATGTGAACAAATTAATATGAATTCATTGTGTTCTATCCAATCCATCTTTCTAGGGTATAAAAATATTTTTCTGAAACCTGAATATCATATATTAAGAAAATGGAAGTGGAAGGGAATAAGCATTTATACAGCACTTACTATGTGTCAGACATTGTGCTGAGTTATTTTTATAACTGTTGTTTCATTTGATATAGGTGACCATCTGATCAGATTTGATTGTTTGATATAGGTGCTATTTTTACCCCCATTTCACAGTTGAGAAAATTGAGACAAAGGTTAAATTAGCTGCCCAGGGTAAGATAGTGATTGAGTATCTGAGACCAGATTTTGAACTAAAATCTTCCTGCCTCTAGGCCCAGAATTCTATCTGCTGCACCACCAACTAACTGCCTTTCTGTTAGTTATTCCTCTGCACATTATGTCATCTGCAAATTGGGTAAGTGTTTCACCAACATCATTTTTAACCTTTTTCTTTTTTAAACAAATTTTAGATACCTCCCAAATGGAAATATCCTATGGTGGAACAACTAGGTGGAACTTTTCTTTAAAGTTCAAATCTTGCCTAAGGAATATATTAACTGTATGACCTAGAGGAGGTCACTTAATCTCCCTAATCCTCAGAACATCACTTATAAAAAGGGGGAAAATAATAGCATCTAATTCCTGCATTTGCTGTGAAAATTAAATGAGATAGGTTTTGCAGACCTTAAAGTTTCATGTAAATTTAAGCTCCTATCATTATGTTTGGTATATTATGGGATTGGGAGGGGGGAATCATTTCATCAAAAAGAGTACTGTAAATGCCACAATATGGCTGTCAAATGCTTGGGTTAAGTATTGCCTTCTGGCAGGCTTGGCTGCACTCATTAATACAGGAGAATACTCAAATTCAGTTGCTTATACTTTACTCTGAGTGGTGGCTGAGTTTATCAGACTGAAGAAATGAATGGAGTCGGTGAAAAACAAAACATTTAAACTTCGCAGTTGCACCAAGGACAGACCTCAGTGTTAGGTGGCCTGCTTAGAACTCTTCCTTCAGAAATCTAGTCTTTCTGGGCCAATATGGACTTTGAATAAGCCAAATAGTTTGGGCTGGGCAAGCCTTAGAAACCTCTTTATGAAACTAAATTAAGTCCTTTGCTCTTATCTATACCCCAATCCACACAGATGACCTAAATATGGCAAGAAGGAGTTAGAGATTCCCTCCAGTTGCAAGTCACTGAATACAAAAACCCTAACCATCAGGACTTGTTGATCTTAAGTTAATGACTCATGCTTTAAGTATTGAGTTTTCAATGCTCCAAACTTCATATGAAGACTGGCCCTATTAGATTTATGACTTAAACATTGAATGGTGGGTTTGTAGTGTTGCCTATACTCCTTTGCCCACTCAGAGAAGAAGCGACTATGGGGCAAACATTGATTCTGCTAGAATTCGGAGCTTTGAAATGTTCGGTGAACTGCCTAAGAAGGGGGAAGATGTGTAGAAGTAGGAGAAATCATGGGCTTGAGCCCATGTTTAAATATCTTATTATGTAATGGATTTATGGCTTTTTTGTTCCTATGCCAAGAACAAAGTATTCTATCCTTTTGAACATCTTGTATCTACTTGAATGCGAAATAGCTTCATTATGCCATGTTGATGTGAGTAGGTTTCTGTGAAGCACAACAAATTCGGGGAAGAGTTAGGATTTTGCCAGCAAGCACAGATCTCAGAACTGATTATTGTTAGCTAAATCCTCACTAATCATATTCTTTGGAAGTGACAAGTCAGCATAGTTACCAAGAAAGAATCAGAATGAGGTAGGTAGTTACTCAGCACTCTTTTGTTTTTTTTAATATGGTCAGCTTAATAGATATTAATGATGCCTGATGTTTAGGAAAGCTAGAATATATATATATATATATATATATATATATATATTATATATATATTATATATATATTATATATATATATATATATATATATATATATTTATATATTATATATATATATATAAATTTTTTTCAAAAGCTGTATATGGAGAAAAGAGGCAGATAAAAGAAGGGATAGGACCACTGATACATAGAATGGGTATGATTTGATGCTCTCTCTCTCTTTCTCTCTCTCTCTCTCTCTCTCTCTCTCTCTCTCTCTCTCTCCCTCTCTCTCTCTCTCTCACTCTCTTGCTCTCTCAGACAATTATCCCAATTATCCTCTGACTGGAAAAGACAATGAAAACTGGCTGAGAGTGAGCTGATAAGCAACATAATTAATGAGAGAAAGAGGATAAGGAAATGCCTAACTGTCCTTGGTGAGTTAAAGTCACTAGGTCCAAATATACTTTGTCCTTGGGAATACAAAGAACTGGTCAGTGTGATTGCTAAGCTCCCAGCACTGATCTTTGAGTGATTGCAGAGCTAAGGAACTGTAGGAATGAAAGGTGAATTTTTCCTTATTTTCCAAAAAGGAAATATAAAAGTAACTAACATTTATACAGTGCTTTCAGATTATAAAGCCCTTTACAAATAGATAGGTGTATAGACAGATATATTTTATCTTCACAAAAGATCAGAATGTGCAACATCAGTGAGTTTGTTTGATTCCCAACAAAATCCTTGAAAGTATTATTAAATGGAGAGTTGGTAAATATATTAGAAGGGAAGTAGAATTGATAAAATCTAGAATGAATGTACCATTTTATGAGCCACATTAGACTTTTCTTAAAAAATAAGTTGAAAGAAATATTTATAGACAGTTTATATAGCTTTTAATAAACCAGTGGAAAAAGTATCTCATCATATTCTTGTATAAAAGATGTAGAAATGTGGGCAGAGCACATACAGAGAGAAAGAGAGGGCAGATGAGGAGAAAGAGAGAGACAGAGATACAGACAAACAGAGACAGAGATATGAGAGAAATAGAGATAGATGAATAGATAATATATAAATACATATGTACATACAAATATATGTGTATGTTATCGTTTACCTTTCATTTTTGAAGAGGACCGGTGACATCACAAGTGATGACAACTTGTGTGTGAATTGGATTTAAGTGAGGCAGAGTTGCACAAAATTGTCTGCTTCGCTTTCTCTTCCTGGTCTTTGAAGTCCAGTGGCAGTACAAAAGTCAAGAGGAATAGTGAGGCCCAGGATGCAGTGGATGACTTTGGCATCTTTCATGCCAAGCACTCCATAGTTCCTACTACCACCACCTTCATGGCAGGGAGATACGTGGAATATTTGTACATTTATTAAACTCTTGTACATTCCAGGCACTGTCCTAAGAGTTTGGCTTATAAATTCACATAGAAAAAGCATTCCTATCTTTGGGTATTTATAGTTAAGTAAATAAAAAATATGAAGGGGAGTTAGAAATGAGGAAATGATACTTGAACCATGGCTTGGTGTAGAAATGTCTGAGAAGTGAAAAGGTGCCTTGGTATTCCAATTTCACAAGCTAAATTCCTCTCTTTACAACTGTCTGCAAACCTGGCTCTTATATCAAGTCCTATTGAAAATGCCACCTTCTGTAAGAAGTGTGTCCTGATCCCTCTTATTTCAAGTGTGTTCCCTCTAGAGATTATTAATCTGTAGCTGGTCGGCACTAAATGCTACAGCAGAAGATAGAAGACAGCTAGTTACCCAGCTGTCAAAGGCCATATCCACAAACACTGAAGACATCAGGAAAGAAAAGAAAGGAGAAGCAACTAATCATGACAATCCAGAAGGAATCAAACCAGATGACAGTCAGTATGCTGGGTAGTGTGAAGAGGCCAAGCTTAGGTCAGAGGTAGATAACAGGGCTGGGGAGTAATTCATTGGCTTTTGAAGGTTGTGGTCAGCCAGACCGCATATAGGATTAGCAAGTTGCAAGAAGGTAGGTAAGATAAATAAAACAAACAGGGATGGATAGACAAAAGGGTAAAACAGCTAGGTTGTGCAGTGGCTAGAGTGCCAGCCCAAGCATCAGGAAGACTCATCTCCTTGAATTCAAATCTGGCCTCAGTCACTTATTAGCTGTGTGCCTTGTGCAAGTCACTGAACCATGTTTATCTTAGTTTATTTATCTGTAAAATGAGCTGGAGAAGGAAATGACAAACCACTCCAGCATCGTTGCAAATGGGGTCGTGAGTCAGACATGACTGAAAAATGACAACAACAACGACAACAACAAAAGTGAAAAAGGTAGTTACCGAGGGATTCCGAAAAGATGGCAGTGGTCGACAAAGCACTGTCCTTCAAAGGCAGAGCCATGGTCCAGCTTAACCAACTTTCTTTTCAAAGAAAGCTTGGGACCAGAAACTCGGTCAGAGGGAATGTGACTATCATTCCAACTCATGTCTTATTTGCTCCATGCCTCTCTCTGCCTGGGGAAGAAAAGGCTTCAGAAACTATCATTTGACATCTAATAAAACCTTTGTCCTTCCAGAGGTTTGGGTTTATTTTGTTAGTTTGTTTGTTTTGGGCCTTTTACATTTTTTACAGAATCCCCAAATCTCAGATTTAGAATAAGATGAACAGTAGTCTCACAATGTCCATAAGAGGGAGCTAGAGCAAATATTGTTATTTCCACTTGGTGAGTGAATAAAAGAAACAAACAAACTACAGAACTGAGGGATAAGTGATCTCCCATAGCAAATTAGTGGGAGATCTGGGACCAGATCTCCCAATTCTGAGGCTAGTGCTCTTTCTCCTCTTGTAGATTTTAAAGACTGCCTTTAGTAGCTAAGACTTGCCCTCTGCTCATCCAGACAGGAAATAAAATTTGTCTTCGGTGCAATTTCATCTTATCCCTTTCCTTTTTCCTTCCTGGTCTTAACTCCCTATCCCTTTCTCAATTTTCACCTCAACATAGGACACATATATTCACTCTAAGTTGTTCATGACCCTGCGTTGGACAGAGCAGGGAAGTAGGGACTCTAGAACTTTAGATTTTCATTCCCTCCTCCCCACTATCAAACCTATTCTCAGCAGTTTTTCTTTGATGAACTAGCAGTGTAGAGTGAATGGCAGATTACTTGTTATGTCTCCCCAGAGGTCTTTCCTGTTACTAATCCCAAAGGAATAAATCTCCAATTGTCATATAGTAGGGATAAATTATGGTGCAGGGGCAAAGCCTTCAATTTGTTAAAGTGATCTAGTATACCACGAATGCCTACTCTTCTTTTGGGAAAGGCTGACTTACTGATACTGGGCAGCTACATGACACAGTGGATAGAGCACAGGGCCTGGAATCAGGTGGATGCATCTCCATGAGTTCAAATGTTGCCTCAGACATTTGCTAGCTGTGTGACCATGAGCAGGTCACTTGACCTTTTTACTTCAGTTTCCTCATCCATAAAATGAGCTGGAGAAGGAAATGGCAAACTGCTTCAGAATCTTTGCCAAGAAATTCCCAAAATGAGGTCATGGAGAGTTGGACACTACTGAAATGATTGCATATCAACAACAAAACTTATTGACCCTTGTTTGCCTCTGTCATCCTCCCCACCTCCTTTAGTAACAATTCAGGGAACAAAATCATGTTTAATTACTTCAGTCCTTCCCACAACACCCTATTCCCAACAAATGACTGGTCTCTCTTCATTACTTACCCTTTTCTAGGTTTCTTTCTTTCAAGCATGAGTGTTGTATAAGTCCCTGGTTTTTATCACATGCCACCTATATTTCCTCTTTTGTCTCATCCTAGGGCCAGCTTGGAGATATATATACATACATACATACATATATATATATATATATATATATATACACACACACACACATATGTACATACATGTATATATATGTGTGTGTGTATATACATATATACACATATATACACATATATATACACACACACACATATACATATATACACATATATACACACACACAACACACACATATATATATATATAATATATATATATATATTAATATATATATATAATATATATATATATCCTCTTCCTTTCATTCTGTCTACTCTAGGAGGGCTCTTTTCACTGCCCTACATTCTTACCATTTGGCTTTTCTATATTTTTTCAGGTTTCTAATATCCTTTTGGAGAACACATTCTATTTACCCGTGAAAACCTGGGAAGGACAGACAGGCTTATAGAATAACATGGAGTATGTTGTATAAAAAAGACCAAACAACCTTAAGCTTTTGTTTATTTATTTATTTTTAAATTTTTAGGCAATTGGGATTAAGTGATTTCCCCGGAGTCACACAGGTACTAAGTGTCAATTGTTTGGTCTGAGGTTGGGTTTGAACTCAGGTCCTCCTGACTTCAGAGCTGGTGCTCTATCCACTGCACCACCTAGCTTCCCTACAACCTTAAGCTTTTAAAAAATCACTTTGTCACCGCTTCACCTTTGGGTCAGGTGCAGAGGTTTCCTTCTTCTTAATGAACCCTGAATTATAGTGAATGCCTCCTGTCAAATCACTAAATTTCTCTATGCCTCGATGTCTTTATCCATAAATTGATGAGGTTGGTCTCCATATTCTTTGATGTCCTTTCCAGCTCTGAATCTATAATCCTGCAATGTTATGATCCCATTATCTAATACACTTTTTGTGTTTCTATAAGGTATTCCTACATATGGACATGTACACATATGTTTTCATGCACGTATGTGTACATAGATCTTTGTATAACTTGAAGTATAATATGAATTCTATTATTTATGTGCACATATGTTTATATACATATACACATGTCTATGAATATGTATGTGCATATGTATATGCACACATTTAAACAAAGGCTTATCCACATAGCTATGCCTACAAGTGTATATGTATATACATTTATATATACAAATATATGTGTATATAATTTTATGTTCATATAAGTGATAACATAATATTAGTACTGAGTTTTAAGGTCTGCAAAGTACTTTATGTGTATTACATCATTTTGTCTTCAAATTAACCCTGTTAAGATGCTGTTATTACCCTCTTTTATAGATGAGGAAACTGGGTCACACAGCTAATAATAATGTCAGATAAGATTCAAACTTAGGCCTTTCTGACTCCAAGTCCAGTGCTCTATCTACTGGGCCACCTAGCTGTCTAACTGAATTAATACCTGTGAGATTCCAAAGGACCCAAGGTACTGTCCATGGACCTGGGACTTGTTTTTTGCACTGCATTCTAAATTTTCTTAATTTTTAGAATCAATTCAAATTGCTGAACCTCTTGTCTGTGTCACTTTTGTGTCTGTATCTTCAGTGCCCTGCATAGTGCCTAGCATACAGTATAAAATTAATACATTTTCCGTAATTGCCATCAGACTCATTCCTAGAGTGGAATAGCTAGGACTTTTTCCCAGGTATTGACATGATGAGAGAGGCTGGGGTGCTGGCAGTGGTGGGTGGTATGAACATCTTTTCCCCCATCAGATCAGAGATAGTTTGAACAGTTCATCAGGCCTTTGCTCTGCCACTTCCTATGGGCTGGTGGCCATATTACCAATAAAGCTGGACTACAACTGGTATGGGGAATTACATAGCAGAAGATGCCTAGTATCTGAATGGGACCCATAAGATGGTAGTATACTCTGGCTACCTCAACCATGTCACACCTCTGGCATAATAAACTCGTATCTAGCCTTTCCTGTCTTTGTCTTTCTGTGTTTAGCATTTCCACTCTATACTCTAGAACTCTCTTCTATTGTTATCAAGGTCCTTTTCATTTCCAATCTCTGCCATATTTTGCTAGAGTGAAACCTAGATTTCTCCTGAAGATACCATGTCTTGATATCTTTAGTAAGACTTACTGCCACTTTTCCTACATCTCCTGCACGTCTTTGTGTAGTTTGTTTGTTTGATTCACCAATTCTGATGTCTTTTCAGGAGAATTACATCTCCTGGATTCTATTACTGGATCTATTTGTAGACCTTGGGATTGTATGAAATGTAAAGTTCTGGGGAATCAGGACTGGCCACTGACCCCGACTCTCTCACTGACTAATAGTATTCTTTAATCATGTTTTCTTGTTTATCCTTTACTTAGAGAAATCAATAAAATTTTTATAACATCTACTGTATGCAAAGCACTATTCTATGCACTATTAAAGCTATAAAGAAGTTTAAGACAATGACTTTTCCTCAAAGGATTTATATTATTTTGGAAGTGGATCAAAGCTATGAAAAGATAACAAGGTGATACATGATAAAGGCCAGAGTAATTGCAGAAAAAAAAATGACTGCTTCCAGTATTTGAATCAGGAAATAACACTGGCAGAAGAAGCCAAGAGTGGAGAAAGGTGAAATATGAACAGGAGTTTGAATTGTGAATTGGTATAGAGGAAGGAACTTTAACACTTATTTTTTCATTCTGCTCTCTGACCCAATTGTTTTGTGAGGAATAGTCCTTTGGAAGTCCCTTCTGAGAGGACACAAGATTCCCTTGTTGACAACTGGGCTCACGGTACTCTCCGCCACCAGTAGAGGTGTGGCTGCCAATAGGCTAAGTTCTCATTGGGGTATCTAGTTTATGTATAAGGGAAGACCTCTGGACCAACTGGAGATGTCCAAGAAAACAACCTCTTAATTTGTTTGAGTGCTGAGAATAACATGTAAAACAGTGGGAATCAGTTCAATAAAAAGCTTTATTGTAAGTAATGGGAAGAGAGAGAAGGGGAGACAGGAAGGAAAAGGGAGACAGGAAAGGGGACCTTACATACAACTTAGGTATGCACACTGAACAGTATAACTCACATAAAGACAGTGCTGCATTGGGGAGCACAGAGACACTGGTCCATTTAACAGTTTACAAGGCCCTAAAAATCACTTACCATTCTTTTATCCTTTTTTTGTTCAAATTAAAGCTACATCCTTCCTTAAGGAGAGACTGTAATGGTGGTCTCAAGATCACAAGGCCCAATCTTATAACATCTATTAAATAGAAAAAAATTGACATGACAGAAAGCTCGTGTGTCTACCCATCAATCAATTAAGCATCCAGAATTTATCAAGCTCGACTCTGTGCAAGCCACTGTGCTAGGCCATGGAGATTCAAAAACAATAAAAAAGCCTTTGCCCTAAAGACAATTACACACTAAGTTATTTAGGTGAATGATGGTAGATGAGGACAGAGATACTGGGCCACATCAGAAGAGTTTTTAATGCCTAGTCTAAGGAGTTTGAATTTAACTCATTAGCCAATAAAGACTCATTGAATGTGGACTCAGAGACTCCAGATTAATATCCCACCTTTATGATATAGTAAGGGCAGCTAGGTGGCACAGTAGATGGAGTGCCAAGCCTGAAGTCAGGAAGACTCATCTTCTTGAGTTCAAATATGACCTCAAACATTTAACTAACTGTGTGACCCTGGACAAATCACTTAATCCATTTTGCCTCAGTTTCCTCAACTGCAAAATGAGCTGGAGAAGGAAATGCCAAATTACTCCAGTATTTTTGCCACGAAAACCCCAAATGGGGTCATGAAGAGTTGGACATGACTGAAAGAATGGAATAACACTATGATTTACTAACTGTGTGGTCTTGGGCAAATCACTTATATTATGGGCCTCAATTTGATTATCTACACAATGAGCAATTTATAGTTAATGATTTCTATGCTCCCTTCAACGTATAAACTTTGACTCTGTTATAATGACAGATTGGGATAGTCCTTGTTTCCTATTGCCATTGTCTGATCTTTCTCTGTCTATGCTTCCTCAAGTTCACTCCATCTGGTCCAAATCTTACTGTTTTCTATCAACCTCTAAGCCACTGTTCCTTCTGTCCAATTAGTTCAAAAGCTGGCTGTTTTATTCTGTATTCTAATCCCATTCTACTCATAACCCTTTGACTACAAGATTCTCATCCTCTTTACCTTCAATGACCTTTTCTACAAGCTATTTCAGGACCCTTTCTTCCCAAATGAATTTGCCCCAGCTACCAAGAATAAGGTATAACTTTTATTCTCCTCTGCTGACACTTTAAGAGGACATCAGATTGAACATTTGTATTCGTTTACCCTTCAAACCAATGTTAACCATTAGAATACATTTTCTCATCTGTACCTAGAACAAAAAATATATAAATTCTAAAATAATGCAGGCTATGGTAATTAGAAGTACATATAAAAGACAACTTTCTATTCAGTCTAAGCCTGAATGGTGTTAAATATTCTGATCCTGTTTATACTGTATTTCTTACCTGGCTGCAATACTTTGGGACTCCTTTGACTTTTCCACTATGCCCTAGGAAACTCATTATTGGGAAAATCTCATTATCTTGTAAGATCTAATCACTTTTGGGAATCCACCCCTTCACCATCTACCGTCTTTCTGATTGGAGGACAAAGTCATGAACTCCCAAACCTCCATTTAAGAAGGAGCCAAGTTCAAACATTTTCTCATTTTTCATCTGAGTATACCACTTTGAGATTTCTTTGACTTTTCCCCTGTGCTCCTGCATCAAGTACCTTTACCAGTCCCTTCCCCACCCCATCACTATTATTTAGATTCTAAACTCCTTGAAGGCAGGGCCTGTCTTTCTTTTTTCCCCTCTAGCACTTAGCATACTACTTGGCACAGTGTAGGTGCTTAACAAATGTTTATTGGCTAACATCCACTAAGTCTAATCTGGTCTTCAGTGTATTCTATAGACAACTAACACATTTTGGTCCCCAGTCTGTCTCAGCCTACAATTGCTACTTCTGAATACTTATGCACAAATTTGTTATTTGTCTACTTATGTAGACTGAATCAAGACCATTTGCCCATGCTGTAATCCAAGGTTAGCTCTCAAGCAATTCAGGATTTCAGGCTTCTCTTTTGGGCTCCACCCATATGCCAATATAATAAGCCAGCTAGATATTTTCTGCAAGCTAGATTTTCCCTTTATATCCCATCAACTTTGGGACTTCTTTGTTTATTGAGAGAGAGAAAAAAAGAAACCTAGTCCATTGAAGATTTGTTATTGACTGAGCACAGCTGATTTTTTTCAAATATATCTCAACCTCCACACCTTACATAAAACCTTAGTAATCTATCCCATTTATTAGGGTAATTATAATAGTTACCGTAATAGTTAACACATCTATGGTGCTTTAAATTTTATAAAGCATTTTTCTTACAGATGGGTTGGGGGGAATGTTATACCAACTTTCATGCACATTGCCAGTTTAGTTACCTACAAGGTAAGGAGATACGTCACTCCCTCAGGATTTTATAGGTATGCTTGTGGGGCAATGCTATTCTTCTATTGCTGTCAGATAAAGCCTCCATTCTAGGATGTTGTCCAAATATCAATTCACCCAGAACCATATAATATATCTTCTATATTGTTGATTGATTTGGTGATTAGTTTCCCAATATTATGTTGATTGCTTTTATTTTTCAATTGAATTTTATTGTAAAAGATGTATAAGCATTTATTTATTTATTTGTTTGTTTTTTGCTCTCATCTCTCTCTCCCTTCCATGGAGAAGAAAAAAAAAAGAAGATAAACATAACTCTTGTAAGCAATATTCATAGTGAAGCAAAGTCAAGCAAATTCCTGATTTGGCCTCATTCAAGGACAAATGTCTCATTGTGTATATTGAATCTATTGTCTCTCTATCTAAAAGTGAATAATATTTTTTATGATTAGTCTGCTGGAATCATGATTGCTCATCGTATCGATTCATTTTTATTCATGAACATGAATTAGCTTTTCACAGAAGAATATTTACTAAAATTATCTCAAGGAAATACATTGCCAAGCATTTCCCTTAAACATGAAGAGCACGTTTCCCTCTCTATTAATTGAGTTCCTGGGTAGAGTGAGCTCAAACTTAACGTGGTTCCTAAAGAGCATTTGCACACCAAATTCATTCCTTCATGCAGTATGATCTATGTATATATCACTTCCTTGATTCAGGACAGGAGTCTTGAGTATAGGGTTATAACATTTCTGGGCTAGATAAAACAAAGTAGTTAATTTAATATCAATCACTAGAAGGGTGACAATGAAACTGACATCACCATTTTACACAAGAGAAAGTGAGGTAAAGAGAAACAGCATGAAGCAGTGGATAAAGCATTGGACTTAGATGCAGAAAATTTTAGGTCTTAATCCCACCTCAAAAATTTATTAGCTGTATGAGACTGACCAGTAGTGTACTGACATGTGTAAATCATAGGCTCAAAAGATCATAGATTTACAACTAGAAGGAATCTTAGAAGGTTTCTAGTCAAACCTTGTCATTTTATAGAGTAATTGAAGGAATATGAGTACATAATTGTTATTCAACATAGGATCCTTGACAAATAATTAATATGGACAATACCATATTGAAACTCTTGTCACAAAGAAAGACAAACAAACAAAAAATCCACAAAGAGAAAATGGAAGTAGGTCTGACAAATTTTCTCCCAAAGACAAATAAAGGACTTGACTGGGTTGGTTTTATTATATGCCCTAAGCAGTAAGAAACGTGGGATCATCTTGCCTTGTAGCACTGATCATACTAAAATAAACCATTCTGAAGATAGTGTAGCTCATGGGGCAACTCTCTCAAGACTGTAATAGTAACTTTTGTGGATTTCTTACTACTTTTTTTTTTCTGTATTACATGAGGACCCAACGTTACGTTTCCAACTTAATAAATTGGCTATCTGACTCAATCAACCTAATTAAAACATAGTAAATAGTTAATAAAATGCTTTAAATACTTACTATGAGCCAGATATTGTGCTAAGGACTGAGATAAAAATACAAAATCATGATTCTGCTACTATCTCTTGCAATGTGGGTAATGAATATATAGAGTGAAAATGTAATGCCATAGCAAGACAAAAATATGTATGCATGAACTCTGACACACAAATAAACAAACAGTTATATGCAATAATGAGAATATACTCATAACTAATGCTTGGTATATAAATTGATATAATTGCAATCCAAATACCCATATCCAATAGCACTAATGCCCAAATAAAATTTGTGTGCAGTGACATATAATCACATATGAAGATACACAGACACAGTACTGACATACACAAACATATAGGTACACCTAATCACATCCAAATACCTCACCTACCCATACAATCAAAAAGGCATGCAGACACAGATCTCTCTCTTTTTTTCTCTCATTTCTTTCTGTTGATCTGTCTGTCACATACATATTTACATATAGAGCAACATGCACAGACAGTAAATAAGACTTTCTGGAGTCAGGGAGAAGGAAAAATGGATGTAAAACAAACATAAAAACCTACCAGCATGCCTCTGACTTTCTTCATCTCAAACTAAATACCAATACCATAGGGCCTAGGCAGGATTTTTTTTTGCTTTTGTTTTAATCACTTTGTTCATTACCCACATTGTAAGAGATAACACATCTCTAGACAATTTTTTTTTCTATGGATTTAATATTTTGTGTAGAGTCAGCATGGTAAAGTAGAAATAACACAAGACTTAGTATCCAAGGATCTGGTTTCAAATCATGCTTCTGCTACTATCTCTGTGACCCTAGGCAAGATATTAATCTTGTCTGTGCCTCAGTTTCCTTATCTAAAACAGGATGGAATTTGACTAACTGAACTGTGAGGTTCTTTACAATTCTGAATCCTGTGATTCATGACACATACATTGAGAGATACTTAGAACCTAAAACACATGGATAGGGCAGCTGGATAATGAGAGGATTAGCAACCATGACATTTGAAGAAAGGGTAAACAATCTGGACATGTTTAAGCAGGAGAAGAGAATATTGAGGAAGACATATTAGCTCTCTACATATATTTGAAGGACTATCAGTAGTTGGATAATTATGCTGATTTTTCTTGAAGACAAGGAACAGAAGTAAGAACAATGGTTGAAAGTTAGAGAGAAATAATTAACTCAATAGGAAGAACATTTTAACAATAATAGATAGTCAAAAGTGGAATAAGTTGCTTCTACAGTAAGCAACACTCCATCTCTTGGCCCTGGGCATTTTCATTGGCTGTCTCCCATCCCTGGAATTTTCTCCCCTCTTATTTCCATCTCTGAGTTTTCCTAGTTTCCTTCAAATCTCAAATGCACTTTTTGTAAGAAGTGTTTCCCAGTCCTCTGTAATCTTGGTGTCTTCCCAATGATCCCACTCCAATTTATCCTGTATGTATCTTGTTTTTACATAGTTGTCTGAATATTGTCTCCCACATTAAGCTATAAGGTCTTTGGGAACAGACTGTTTTTTGCCTTTATGTCTTTCCCCAGCATTTGTCATGGTGCTTAGCATATAAAGTGTGCTTAATAAATCATTATTGATTGGATTTTACTTGTTCTGCTTCATCCTAAAGGGTAGACGTATTACAGAAAAATTGCCAAAGCAGAAAGGAGACTTTTGTTTTATCCACTACTTCAAATAATTCATTAATGAAGATAACTAGCAGGGTAACTATTAGGTTCAGTGTGGGGGTAATTACCGTTCAATCCAAATATACTTTCAAAGCAGGACAGGGACCAGAGAACAAGTTATCCTGTTGTATTTAAAACAAAACAAAATACCATAAAAATATTAACAACAGGTAACAACTTCTTTCCCAGATTCTCTGCCTCAGTCTACCCCTGGTGATTGCTACTCAGTCTCTGCATAAAAATAAACTTTTTGATAATTGTCTGCCGTATCTGCTTAGTCTTAACACTGTAAACAATGGGGTTCATGAGAGGTGGGACCAAAAGGTAAACATAGGACATGAGCAAGTGGACAATGCGGGGTAGATGCTCACCGAAGCGGTGCACAAGTGATAAACCAATCATAGGGATATAGAAGAGAAGCACAGCACAGATATGCGAGACACAGGTATTGAGAGCTTTGAGTCGCTCCTCACGAGAAGCAATGCTCAGCACTGTGCGGAGAATTAGGGCATAGGAGAGAAAGATGAGCAATGAGTCCACACCCACTGTACAAGCCACCACAAAGAGGCCGTAGATATGATTGACTATGATGCTGGAGCAGGCCAGCTTCATGATCTCCAGGTGAAGGCAGTAAGCATGGGCTAGAACATGAGAACGGCAGTAATGGAAGCGTTTCAAGAGAAAGGGAAGAGGAAGGATGAGCAGTGCACTGCGCAGTACGGAGCATAGCCCCATCTTCACTATCCGGCCAGGTGTCAGGAGTGTACCATAACGAAGTGGGTTACAGATGGCCACATAGCGATCAATGGACATGGATAGCAGCACTGAGGATTCCACCAATGATAAGGTATGAATAAAGAAGAGCTGGGTGAAGCAGGCAGGGATACCAATCTCTCGAACATCAAACCAGAAGATACTCAGCACTGTAGGCAATGTGGAAAAGCACAAGCCTAAGTCAGTGAGAGCCAGCATAGCCAGAAAGTAATACATGGGCTCATGGAGTGTTGAATCTGTGCAAATGACATGGAGGATGGTGATATTTCCCACAATGACTGTCAAGTAGATGGTGCAGAAGGGAATGGAGATCAAGCCATGTAGATTTTCTAGGCCTCGGAATCCAGTTAAGAAGAAGGAGGTTGATTGCAGGCTGTTGTTCCCTGCAGCCAACATTATTCTGAAGACTTGGTCTGGTAATTCTGAAAAGTAGAATTTGACTAATGAAAAAATGGAAGCATATGTTCTCACTTACTTGATGTGAGTGGAGTAGTTGCTTGTTCCTTTGAAAGGTGTACCAATGATTCAGCTGACTTTTTAACCTTTCTCCTAGGTGAAAGGAGAATTAGGAACTCCAGTCTCCTGATGTTGTCCAGTGGCCCAGCCACCCACGATTGCTCACCTAGCCCAGGAAAGTGAGAAAGGTATGTTCAATTGATGCTGACCTTATGGATGTGACTTAGAGTATAAACAAGCCAATATCAAATCCTACTGTCTTTTAGCAGGCCTTCCTGAAGACTTAATCTACATGGATTGCTGAACTTCCCTATGACACATGACAGTTTATACCAAACATTTTGTTCTTGATTCTTATTGTATTATTTGAATGCTCATCTTGAATAATTTCATATGTGGGTAGTGGGTGTGGGTGTGCATATTGCACGTGCATGCACAAGTATGTGTGTGCCTTATGTCTCCATGAGAGAATAAAGGCAAGAAAGTATGGAGTGAAAATTTGGAGTGCTCTTTTCTGTAGAAGACTTGGGTCAAAGTCATGGTTTGAATTACTGGATGAGCTTGAGAAAGTCTCTGATCCTTAGTTTTCTTCCTTTAAGGTAAGGGGAATGGACGTGATACTTGCAAATATTCTTCCCAATTTTAAATTTTCATGATTCTGTATGTAAACTACTGATTGCAAGTCTAATATTTCCTTGTTCCCTCCTCCCAATGCCCACTTCAAGACCCAAAGGATCTAAAACATGACTTAGTATATAGAAATTGCTTAATATCAGTAAAGACCTTTTGAGTTTTCTGACTAACTTGTGCGAAGGAGTAGAATTTAGTATGGTGGCTGTATCAAGCCCCCACTCCCTGGAAATAAATTATTACAACTGAACAACCCCAGAAAAGCAGGATCAAAGCATACTAGGGGAAGCAGAAAAGTTCAAAGATGGAAGGAAGAGGAGAAGAGAGGAAAAGGAAATGATGGAAGAAGTTTAGAACATTCCTTATTCCCTCACTGGTAAATTGAGTCACCAGACATCAGTTATATACTTTTCTGCCTTAGGGTTCTATCACTGGGTAACCCTGCAGGTTTGGGGTTGTCTAAAAATATAATTTATAAACCCTATCAAATGAAGTTTCCCTAATATCAATCAACCAGTTAATATCAATTAGCTTTTTGAAAAAAGGATTTAATTTCGAGGATGAATGTTAGAAAAATGGTCTCCTAAATCCAAGGGAGAACTCTCTTCTGCCCACACTAGGTCTCTGGGGAGTGTGGGCTAAAACTTAGGCTACATATTAGTGAATTACCCCTCCTCTACTTCCTTCCTTTTCTCTCCACTTGCCTCATAATTTCTGGGGTGGGAATCCTTTTCTCCCTTGACAGAGTTCCCACCCTTGCTGAGTTGGGCTGGTTTCTCATGGGGCTTGATGTCTTAGATAATTGCCCAATGCACTGTTAGGCTGGGTCAGATAGGTCCCTCCTATACTGGCTTCTTTCTGGACTTAGATCCCCATGAAACTTGCTCCACTGGTTTCTGCTACCAAATCCAGTTATTGAGGGGACTCCTAATGGCACTTCTAACTTTTTAGGCTTATCAAGAAACATGACATAATCAATTCCATCTCTGGAAACTCATTCATCTAAGATCAAGGAAGGATAAACATAAACACAAACAACAATAACAACAAAAAGGCTTTTAGATCATTACATATAGTGATCATTTGATGAGATATGGGAGCTGTTGCCCCTACTTAACACAGCAGCTTTCTTCTCTAGGAAGTAGCCAGGGAAAAGTGTTATCTATCCTTTCCTAGATATTTTTGTATGTACCCTCACTTCTAGTTCCTTAGTCAATTACTAGATGCTTCCTTGTCATAGCTGCTATGTCATTCATAACTAGAAGTAGGGTCACCAAACCTTTATATGTTGTATTGGAAATAAGTAAGGAATATTATTAAAACAAAAAAGAGCAAATTCATGCATGGTCTAAGGTCTGGGTCCTTATTGACCTCCCATATTTAAATGAGGTCTGTAGATCAAAAATGAGTTAGTGTTCTGAGTGTCCAGGGTCCTCCTGGCCTTTAAAATTAAATGAGGTTTGGAGACCAACCCTGTCTAGAGGGCACCTCAATCTATATTGTATAAGGAATATGTGCCCTCAATCATAATAACAATGGAAACATGAGAGGTAGGAACATTTAGACTTTTAAGAAACAGGCTTAGAAGAGTCCTGTGCTAGAAACTGAATGGATTCTACAGGTTAGACTGAGAGACCTAAGAATAAGTGGTCATCTGGGATGGACAGAGATATACTCTGTCTCCTTCTGTCCCTATAAAAAACAACTGGTGCTTTGATCCAGCTTCAGGAAGGAAGATTAACCTTCTGTTGACCTCAAGAGAACTGAATATAGAATTCCAGAGAATAGCAAGAAAAGATTTTCTTAAATGAACAATGAAAAAAAAATAGAAGAGCACAATAGCATGGGGAAGACAAGAGATCTCTTCAAATAAATTAAAGATATCAAAAAAAGGTTCATGCAAAACTGGACATCACAGAAGACAAAATGATAAAAGCAGAAGAGATCAAGAGGAGGTGATATAAATACACAAAAGGACTATATAAGAAAGATCTTAACATCACTGATAGTCAAGATGGCATGGTTACTGATCTAGAGTCAGACATCCTGGAGAATGATGTCAAGAGAGCCTGAGGAAGAATTACTAGCAATAAGGCTATAAACATGTTGGAATTCCAGCAGAGCTATTTTAAATCCTAAAAAAATGATGCTGTTAAAGTATTGTACTCAATATGCCAGAAAATTTGGAAAACCCAACAGTGGCCACTGGATTGGAAAAAGTCAGTTTACATCCCAATCCTAAAGAAGGGCAATGTCAAGCAATGTTCAAATTACTGAATAATTGTTCTGATTTCACATGCCAGTAAGTTTATACTTAAGATTCTGTAAGCTAGGCTTCAGCAATATGTGAACCAAGAGTCACCAGTTTTTTAAATAGGTTTTAAATAGGCATTGGAACCAAAGACTGAATTGCCAGCATTTACTGGATGATGTAGAAAGCAAAGGAGTTACAGAAAAAAAAAATCTACTTCTGCTTCATTAACTACACTAAAGCTTTTGACTGTGTTGATCACAACAAAATGTGGCAAGTTCTCAGAAAGATGGGAGTACTAGATCATTTTACTTGTCTTCTGAGAAACCTGTATGCAGGCTAAGAACAACAGTTAGAATAAAATATGGACCAACTTATTGGTTTAAGATCAGAAAAGATGCACAACAAAGCTGTATATTGTCACCTTATTGATTTAACATATATGCTGAGTACATCAGGAGAAATTCCAGGCTGGATGTTTCAAAAGTTGGAATTCAGGTTGCTGGGAGAAATAGCAACAATTTCAGACATGCAGATGACACTCTGATGGCAGAATGTGAAGAGGAATTAAGAAGTCTCTTGATGAGGGTGAAAGAGGGGAGTATAAAAGCTGGTTTGAAGCTATATATATATGTATATATATATATATATATATGTATGTGTGTGTATATACACATATATACATATATATGTATATATGTATATATATATACATATATATATGTATGTGTGTGTATATACACATATATACATATATATATGTATATATGTATATATATATATACATATATATATGTATGTGTGTGTATATACACATATATACATATATATATATACATATACATATATACATATATATATGTGTGTATATACACATATATACATATATATATACATATATATATATATATATATATATATATATATATATATATATATATATATATTTTTTTTTTTTTAATTTTAAACTAAGATTTTGACAACTGGTACCACCACTGCCTCACAAATATAAGGAGAAGGAATGGAAACAGTGTCATATTTTACACTCTTGGACTCAAAGATCATTGCAGATTGTGACTGCAACCATGACATTAAAATATGTTTGCTCCTTAGAAGGAAAGCTATCACAAATCTGGATGGCATACCAAAAAGCAGAGACTTCAGCTTGCTGACAAAGGTCTGTATAGTCAAAGCTGTGGTTTTTCCAAAAGCAACATATGGCTGTGAGAATTAGACTATAAGCAAAAACTGAGCACCACAGAATCAACACATTTGAATTGTGAACCTGGAGAATGCTTTTGAGAATCCCTTGGATGGCAAGGAGATCAAATAAGTCAATACTTAATAAATTAATTCAAACTATTCACCACAAGGTCAAATACTGAAGCTTACTTTGGCCACATAACAAGATGAGATTCATTAGAAAAGATCCTCATGTTGGGAAAGAAAGGGGACAACAGAGGATGAGATGGATAGATAGCGTTATAGAAGCAGTCAACATAAGCTTAGACAAGTTTCAGGAGATCGAAGAGGATAGGAAGGCCTGGCATGCTGTGGTTCATGAAGTCATAAAGAGTCAGACATGATTGAACAACTGATCATGAACAAATTGACTCCAAAATCTGTGACACAACAACAACAACATATAGCTGTCATGTACTTAATCATCACTCACAACAGAACACAGAATTCAGCTAATTGTTGTCTCAATAATAACCAAATTGTCTAGCTTGATAATTAGATCATCTGAGCTGATCTAGGCTTTTTTCTGATTTGTAAATGGGGTAAAACATTTTAAATCTGGGCATTCTTGGAACTCTAATATGTACTATCTCTGATACTATGTCTTTGGGATATAAATCTAATATGAAGGCAGAATATCTGAGCCTCACAGAGAAACTCCCAAAGGGCAGATGGTCTATAATGTAGATAATTATGAGTTAGTAGAAAAGGTTTCAAGATTTGAGATCACAAGACTGGGCTTGAATTAGGCATATCACTTCATTTCAGTTTTTTTTTCTATCCATAAAAGAGGTGGTGGTGTTGGGTAGACTAGTTTGTTTTTAAAATCTTTTCTAGCCCATATCTATCCTCCTGTGTTCTCTAATAGTCTTGCTGTATTGAGACTTAAACCAACAGGTCATTTAGAAGGAATCTTGGTTCTTGAACAGAATCATCTAAATTACAATGCCAATAAAAGTGTATCTAGAAAGGATTAGAATTTGAGTGCTTTCTTATGGAAAGGTGGAACTAAATTTCTCTGATAGTTTGCTTATACTCAGAAGCAAACATCAGTTTGATACTGTTTGTAGGAAAGGAGGAAACCAGCATTTATCAAGCACCCAATAAGCACCTACTATGTGCCTATAGCCTCACTCTGCTGAGAGCTCTAGAAGTATTGTCTTATTTGGTCCTCACAAAGTTTGGTGCTATTATCGGCTTTATTTTGTAAGCAAAGAAAGTGACACCAAAAAAGGTTATGTGAAGTGCCCAGGACTGCACAGCTGGTAAGTGTCTGAGGGTGGATTTGAATTAATTTCTTTTTGACTCCAGGCCCAGCACTCTACTCTGTGCCACCTAGCTGCCTCTTTTCCTTTATAAATATCCTATATAATCTTAGGGAAATCATTTCACAACTCTGGGCCTCAGTTTCCTTATTTATAAAATGAATGGGTATTATGGATAATCTCCAATGACCCTCTCAGATTTGTTAAATATTCTCTCATTGTAAAGTACAGGCTGAGAAGAGTGGGAAGGGAATAGAGGCCTTTAGAAAGTGAATAGAAAGCAAAGGGGCTGGGAGGGGATCTAGAAGAGTGAACATAAGAGAAGAAAGAAGCAGGAGCAAGAGCCAAGCAGCAAGAGCACTGGTACTCAATTGTATAGCCATCCTATTTATTATCACAGCCTATTTTTAGCTTTGGCTTCCATTCTCATTGCCCCACTGTAAGAGGGATAAGAGGATGTGAAATTAAAATAGAAGAGATTTTGGTGAGACACAGTGAGCATTTTTTTTGGAATGATAAAAATGCTGGATGTCTAGCTGATTAGTGGAGTAAGGTCTTTGTTCTTGAAGATCCAGAGGAAAAGAGAGTGCTATTTCCTCTTTGGAAGTTAGTGAAAGACAGGAACTGGAATCAATGACTTCTCTAGGTCTTTCTATTTTATAATACTACCATTCTAATTCACTGTTGACCACTTTATTATTCCTATTCTCCTGGTTAGTTCATAGATAATTAAAAAATGAAATAATTCTTAGAGTTCATTGTAACCATCCCCCTAACTTTGTAGAGGGCTGCAGGCATCCCTTTGAATAGTAAAAAACATGAAAATCTTTCATTTTTTCCCAAAGCTAAGATTTAAAATCTCCCCTTTAATCCAGTAGAATTTCTTTGCCTCTTAAATCATGTCATATCCCAGTGCTGAGGCTGCATATAATGTGTGTGGGTACATAAACCACAATTATGGACACATATGTTTATCTTCAACTCATTAATCAAATATTCACCAAAAATGCTCACATGTGGTGAAGCTGGATCAACAATACGTAATGGCTCCTATACTAAATTTCATACAGCAGTCCCTACTCCTCTCTCCCATACTGTTGCAGATTTCATAGGGCATCTTGGTTCTATATAAAGGGACTGAGGAAGTAGGAGGTAAGATCAGTCTTCTGGACATGAATTTAATCTCAATTAATTAGTCTTACCTCTTGGAAGTGGCATTCTTAAAAAGAAGAATTTGTGGAAAGAATATTGAGAATGGAGTTTTAAGTCCTGGTTTTGAATTCTAGGTCTGTGACTTATAAAGTTGTGACATATAAACTTGGGTAATTATTTAATTTATTTATGTTCTGTAGAATGGAGATAAGAATATTTAGCCTGTGGATTGGACAATAACTGAACCTGTCATTGCACTGAAATAGGGAACTTGTGGGTAAGGAAATTCTATCTGAAATGCAGGTAAGTATCTTCTCTGCAACTTAGTTTTAAAGAGTTACCCAGAGTAGAGTTGTCAAACATACTGCCAACCAGTGCAGCCAGGAACAAATTGAAATGTAATTGGGAAAAATTTAGCAAAATAAATTAAAAGAGAACAGAACATAAATAATGTTAATATGTGGTTTTCTAAATAAAGATTCAATATGCTATGGTTGTAAAAGAAAAGCTATGAAGAGTGAGAAGGAGATGGGGCCATTGGAAGGTGAATAGGGAAAGCAAAGGGTCTGGCTAGGGAGCTAGAAGAATGAACATAGAAGAAAGGAGCAAGGAGAAGACATAAGCAACAAGAGAACTGTTACTAGTTGTATAAACACCACCTTCAACATTACAGCCTATTTTTACCCTGTTATTATTCCCACTTGCCTCGATGTAAGAAGGATAAGAGCACATGGACTTCAGATAGGAAAGATTTTGGTGAGACACAGCACATGCTTAATAAATATTTATTAACTGAATAATTGACTTTTCTTTCAGTTCTATGAAGTAGGGAGAGTAGGTTTATGATCTCATCCCCTGGATAGATGAACAAAATGAAAAGCAAAAAGTCAAAATGACTTACTTCGGTTTGAATAGCAAGTTAGGGACAGAGAAAGGCCTAGAACTTGCAGTTCTTAATATTGTAAATTTAAAACTAGAAGAGATACTACACATCATCTAGCCCATTTTTTGGCAGCTAAGTGGCACAGTGGATAGAGTGCCAGGGACTGGAGTCAAGAAAATTCATTTATCTGATTCATATGGCCTCAGATTCTTATTAGCTGTGTGACCCTGGGTAAGTCACTTAATCCTGTTTGTCTCAGTTTCCTCATTTGTGAAATGAGCTGGAGAAAGAAATGCAAAACAACTTTAGTATTTCTGTCAAGAAAACACTAAATGGAGTTGTGATGTTTCAGGCATGACTGAAGCAACTGAACAACAAGGAGCTTAACAATTATTGTTGAAGTTAACACAAACACACATAAATATACATATATAATGGGTCCATTTCTTCATTCTCTGAAGGAGCAATAATATTTATTTATTTAACACTTTAAGGTGTGCGAAGTATTTAACTACTACTTCATTTTATTCTGACAACAATCCTGGAAAATGGGTGCTATCCTCATTTTATAAGTGAGGAAACTGAGATATGAAGAGGATAAATGATTTGCCTGTAACCAATACACCCAGTATCTGAAGTGGAATTTGAACTCTGGTATTCCTAACTCCAAGTCTGGCACTCTATCCATTCTGTCACTTAGCTGCCACAAATGTATTCTATCCCCATATCTGATTTAAAAAGAAAATTTAGTCTAGAGAATTGCAAAGGATTGTTAGGGTATCAGTCCTTCCAAAATAGATTGATACTAGACTAAGATTCTTATTCAGTGCTCATTCAGTCTTTCCTTCTGCTCAGGCAGAGCTGATATTTACACATGATCTCAAGATCTATAGTCAAATATTTTTCAACCAACTTATCTGTTGCTGGTTATACCCTGATGCTTTCATCTTTACCTGCTTTTCTCTGAATCCTCAAAAGTCCTGGATGATGTTCTTCATGGCTGGTTGACCCGAGTATAAATTTCTGAGGGCTGAAGTCATTGGTTCTTAAGCTCCTTTATGTAATTGATCCTTTCGGCAGTCTGTTGAATCTCATGAGCTCCTCAGAAGCTTTTAAATGTATAAAATAAAATTCATAGGAAAACAATGATACTGAAATACGGTTATCAATTAAAAATATTCATACACCCTAAGTTAATAACCCCTCAACAACTTTTAAAGGTCATGTTATCTACTCTTCTCACATGCCTCTGTCATGGAGCATCCAACCCATCTGGATCCTCCCTCAACTGAGAACTACACTCCCACCAGCCCCAAACCAGAATATCCCATTCTTCAGAACTCCCTCCCCTATTCGATGCAAGCATTAGAAAGAGAGCAAGGAGGAGGTTAGTGTCCAAAGAATGGAGATTCTCACTTTTCAGTTAGCTCTGTTGTTGGCACTGTCATCCACGTGGCAACTTTTTTCCCAAGAATCTTGAACCTCTTTAGTCCAGAGAGAACTGAGAGGGAAGTACTTTCCACTTAAAAAACAGGGGAAAGATAATTGCACATGCCGTGTTGATGCTCACAAGGGATTCCTAAACTATGAGACTTTACAAAGATCAAAAGACTATCCTGAGAAACCTCTCCCTAGTGTGAGAGTTCCCTTGCTCCCCACATAACATTCACATTTGTAGTGGCCCCCCAAGGGTTCAGTAAAATGTAGGACCCATGAGTTTGCTTTCAAATTCTTTTCTCATGAGTGTCTGTTAAGTATATAGTACTTCCTTAACTATCATCATATACTTCTAAGTTTTGTTCTATTTTAACTTATTTTGTTAAATATCTCCCAATTACATTTTAATTTACTCCACTGGTGAGCAGTGTGTTTGACATCTCTATTCTAAGTAATTCCCAAGATTAAGTTGTAGAGAAGATACATTGCTACACATTATTATTATTTTTTTTATTCACAAGCTTCCTATTTGAATGGAATAACAGGTTCGGTTAACTGTCCAATCCATAGTTACTTAACCTAAATGATAAGTCACTTAAACTTTGTGGGCCTCAGTTTCCTCATCTTGTAAAATGAAAGGGTTGGATTTGATTATCTTCAAGGCCCCTCCTGGTTTTAAATCCAGATAATGTGAAATGCAAGTTCTAAATCTTACTCTATCTCTTACTTGCTAAGTGGCCTCAGGTATGTTATTTATCCCTCTCTGGATTTCATGTTTCTTCATCTATGGAGTACAGACGGATGGATGCAGTGATGTCCATAGTTCATGCTTTTTCATTTTTTGACCTGAGCAGAAATGTTCTAATCAGATGTGGGACCCTGGACCTGAGATAGCAAGAAGGCTAAAAATAACAACTGTACTTTACTATTAGAGATCTTTAAATTTCACATAGTTTTTTTTTTTGCTGTTTTTTAATTTTTAATTTTTTTAAATTAATTTATTTTGATTTATCACAATCACTTCCATATGCTTTTGAGTTGAAAATTTTTCTCCCACTTCCTCCCCCTCGACCTCCCCAAGACAGCGCACAATCTGATATAGTCTTTACATTTACATACCCATTAAACATATTTTCACATCAGTGAAGTTGTAAGTAAAAATTAAAACCAATAGGAGGAACCATCAGAAAGATGAAACAAAACTCAACAGAAGGTAAAAATAAGTGATAGCGATTCGACTTCCATAGTTCTTTTTTTGGATGTGTACAGCATTTTCCATTCCAAGGCCTCTGGAGATGTCTTGATCCTAGTAATGCTGAGAAGGGTTCAGGTTTAATAATTTTAGTCATTGCATAACATGACTGTTATTTTGTACAAAGTCCTCTTGGTTCTGCTCACTTCACTCCGCATCAGACCATATAAGTCTTTCCAGGTTTTTCTGAAGTCAGCCTGTTCATCATTTCTTATAGCACAATAGTATTCCATTACATTCATATACCACAACTTGCTCAGCCATTCCCCAATTGATGGGCATCCTCTCAATTTCCAATTCTTTGCCACCACAAAAAGAGCTGCTATATTTTTGTACATGTGGGTCCTTTTCCCATTTGTTTGATCTCTTTGGGATATAGCCCTAGAAGTGCTATTGCTGCATCAAAGGGTATGCACATTTTTGTAGCCCTTTGGGCATAGTTCCAAATTGTTCTCCAAAATGGTTGGAACATTTCACAACTCCACCAACAATGTATTAGTGTTCCAATTTTCCCTCACCTTCTCCAACATTTATCATTTTCCTGTTTTGTCATGTTGGCCAATCTGATAGGTGTGATGTGGTACCTCAGAGTTGTTTTGATTTGCATTTCTCTAATCAATAACGATTTAGAGCATTTTTTCATATGACTATAGATGGCTTTAATTTCTTCATCTGAGAACTGTCTGTTCATATCCTTTGACCATTTATCAATGAGGGAATGGTTTGTGTTCTTATAAATTTGTCTTAATTCTCTATGTATTTTAGAAATGAGGCCTTTATCAGAGAGACTGGTTGTAAAAATTCTTTCCCAATTTTCTACCTTCCTTCTAATCTTAGTTGCATTGGCTTTGTTTGTGCAAAAACTTTTCAATTTAATGTCATCAAAATTATCCATTTTGCTTTCCATAATGTTCTGTATCTCCTGTTTGGTCATGAATTCTTCTGTTCTCCATAGATCTGATAGGTAAACTATTCCTTGTTCTCCCAGTTTACTTATGGTATCAGCCTTTATATCTAAGTCATGAACCCATTTTGACTTTATTTTGGTATATGGTGTGAGATTTGGGTCTATGCCTAGTTTCTGCCATACTCTTTTCCAGTTTTCCCAGCAGTTTTTTTCAAAGAGTGGGTTCTTATCCCAGAAACTGGGGTCTTTGGGTTTATCAAATAATAGATTACTACAGTCATTGACTACTGTGTCTTGCATATTTAACCTCCCTATTTCTTAACCAGTACCAAGCAGTTTTGATGATTGCTGCTTTATAATACAATTTAAGATCTGGAATTGCTAGGCCACCTTCCCCTGCATTTTTCTTCATTAGTTCCTTTGATATTCTGGACCTTTTGTTTTTCCAAATGAATCTTGTTATTATTTTTTCTAACTCTATAAAATAATTTTTTGGTAGTTTGATTGGTATGGCACTGAATAAGTAAATTAGCTTAGGTAGGATTGTCATTTTTATTATATTAGCTCAGCCTACCCATGAGCAACTGATGTTTTTCCAATTATTTAGATCTGATTTTATTTGTGTGAAAAGTGTTTTGTAATTGTGTTCATAGAGTTCCTGGGTTTCTTTCAGGAGGTAGACTCCTAAATATTTTATAATGTCTACAGTAAGTTTAAATGGGATTTCTCTTTCTATCTCTTGCTTGGGCTTTGTTGGTAATATATAGAAATGCTGATGATTTATGTGGTTTATTTTATAGCCTGCAACTTTGCTAAAGTTGTTTATTATTTCAAGTAGTTTTTTACTTGATTCTCTAGGATTCTCTAAGTATATCATCCTGTCATCTGCAAAGAGTGATAGTTTCTTCTTTGCCTATTCTAATGCCTTCAATTTCTTTTTCTTCTCTTATTGCTAAAGCTAAATTTCCAGTACAATATTGAATAACAGTGATAATGGACATCCTTGTTTCACCCCCGATCTTATTGGAAATGCTTCTAGCCTGTCCCCATTACATATAATGCTTGCTGAAGGTTTTAGATAGATGCTATTTATTATTTTAAGGAAGACTCCATTTATACCTATGCTTTCTAGTGTTTTTAATAGGAATGGGTGTTGTATTTTATCAAAAGCTTTTTCTGCATCTATTGAGATGATCATGTGGTTTCTGTTGGTTTTGTTGTTGATATGCTCAATGATGCTGATAGTTTTCCTAATATTGAACCAACCCTGCATTCCTGGTATAAATCCTACCTGGTCATAGTGTATTATTCTTGTGATAAGTTGCTGCAATCTATTTGCTAGTATTTTGTTTAAAATTTTTGCATCTATATTCATTAGAGAAATTGGTCTATAATTTTCTTTCTCTATTTTGACTCTTCCTGGTTTAGGTATCAACACCATATTTGTATCATAAAAAGAATTTGGTAAGACTCCTTCTTCACCTATTTTCCCAAATAGTCTATATAGTATTGGAATTAATTGTTCTTTAAATGTTTGATAGAATTCGCATGTAAATCCATCTGGCCCTGGAGATTTTTTCCTAGGGAGTTCATCAATGGCTTGTTCAATTTCTTTTTCTGAGATGGGGTTATTTAAGTATTTTACTTCCTCTTCGGTTAATCTGGGCAATTTATATTTTTGTAAATATGTATCCATTTCACTAAGATTGTCAAATTTGTTGGCATATAGTTGGGCAAAATAATTTCTAATTATTCTTTTAATTTCCTCTTCCTTGGTGGTAGCTTCCCTTTTCATTCTTGATACTAGTAATTTGGTTTCTTCTCTTTTTTTTTAATTAAATTAACCAAAGGCTTATCTATTTTATTGTTTTTTTCATAAAACCAGCTCTTAGTTTTATTTATTAGTTCAATAGTTTTCTTAATTTCAATTTTATTAATTTTTCCTTTGGTTTTCAATATTTCTAATTTGGTGTTTAGTTGAGGATTTTTAATTTGTTCTTTTTCTAGTTTTTTTAGTTGTATGCCCAATTCATTAATCTCCTCTTTTTCTATTTTATTTATGTAAGCATTTAGAGATATAAAACTTCCCCTAAGAACTGCTTTCACTGCATCCCATAGGTTTTGGTATGTTGTCTCATTATTGTCATTCTCTTGAATGAAATTATTGATTGTTTCTATGATTTGTTGTTTGACCCAATCATTTTTTAGGATTAGATTATTTAGTTTCCAATTATTTTTTAGTCTATCTTTCCATGGCCCTTTATTACATATAATTTTTATTGCATCATGATCTGAAAAGATGCATTTAATATTTCTGCCTTTCTGCATTGGATTGTGAGGTTTTTATGCCCTAGTACATGGTCAATTTTTGTGTATGTGCCATGTACTGCCGAGAAAAAAGTATATTCCTTTCTATCCCCATTCAGTTTTCTCCAGAGCTCTATCCTACCTAACTTTTCTAATGTTCTATTCACCTCCTTAACTTCTTCCTTATTTTTTTGGGGGGTTAGACTTATCTGGTGCCAAGAGGGGGAGGTTCAGGTCCCCCACTAGTATAGTTTTTCTGTCTATTTCTTCCTGTAACTCCCTGAACTTCTGTAAGAATTTGGATGCAATACCATTTGGTGCACATATATTTAGTAATGATATTACTTCATTGTCTATGGTGCCTTTTAGCAGGATGTAGTTTCCTTCCTTATCTCTTTTGATTAGATCCATTTTTGCTTTTGCTTTGTCTGAGATTAGGATTGCTACCCCTGCTTTTTTCACTTCAGCTACGCATAATATATTCTGCTCCAGCCTTTTCACATAGTTTTTAATTCACAGCAAATTCATGGGATTTCTCCTATAAGTAATGGCATTTGATATGTATAGAAATTGAAACTGAAAGAAGGGAATTGATTTCCATAAGGTTACGCAGTTTATAAGTGGGAGAGTCAGGGTTTGGACTGGGTCTTTTGTCGGGGTGTGCTGATAAATGTTCAATAACTGGTTCTCAAAAAAAAAAAATGAAAGATAGGAAAAAGAAAATGAACCCATGACATACACATAAATTTAATCTGCATTATTAATATATTGCCCATCACTTTTTAAAATCTCAACCATCAACAAAATAAGGTCAAGACTTTATAGAATTGCTCAAGTCTCTGAGGTATAAATACTCACACTGAAAATTTTACATTTGTTTTTTGCAGACCAGTTAAAGCTGGCTCTAGCATAGCATAGGAAAATGGGATAAACCATAGACAAAAAATGAGAAGACTCTCATCATTTCTTCCTTCAAAGATTTTGTGAAAAATTATTAAAACACTTTTGATTATACTAAAATCCATGTTCTCAGTTAACTAGAAAATGGCCTGGACAGGTGTTGTTCCTTGGCCAAAGATAGAGGAAAAGATGAAATTAGTGAGGTGTCTGATACCTAGTCCGAAAACATGGATCATAAGGAATCTGTGAATTGCTTCCTAAATGTTCCCATCTAGGTCATTGTTTTTCAGAAGCTGCACCTGGATGAGGATAGTAGGAATCACGGAGAATAACAATGTCTTGCCATAGCATATTTATTTTTGATCAATTCATCATTCCAAAACACCATTTTTGGGGGAGTGAGGCAATTGGGGTTAAGTGACTTACCCAGAATCACACAAGCTAGTGAGTGTTATGTGTCTGAGGCTGGATTAGAACTCAGGTCCTCCTGACTTCAGGGCTGGTGCTCTATCCACTGTGCCACCTAGCTGCCTCTAAAATATCATTTTTATGTTCCATTTCCCCAACTCCCAATGGCCTGTACTTGACTTCCACAATTGCCTCTAATCAATCTTGTGACTTCTACTTCATAATGTGAACCAACCCTTCCAGACAGGTTATTCTTTCCCACCCTTCCTCCTTCCAGTCCTAAGAACATGCTTCATACTTTCCCACATCTGAGGCTCTAAAAATAGTACTTTCCTCAATAATTCTTCCATTTAAAAAAAAAGTATTTCTTCGAAAACAATCTATGAGGCTTGCCTGTTAGACAAGGGTTAGAGAATACAAGGGTATATTATATGGCTTGACTAATGTGGCCCCTTAAACGAGAGCCAATATAATTAGACCTATCTAGAGGAACCTCTAACAGGCCCAAATATAATAATTGCCTTTAAGTGGAGAAGTGGCAAAAGGCCCAATAATGAGAGATGCTACTTATCAAGGCTGAGGTTTCAGACTGTCAGTGAAGGCTTGCTTCCTCAGAATCCACTTCATTACCCCATCTGTCGCTATTGGGGCTATACATAGGAAGGGTAGAGAGACAGACATGAAAAGTTCACAGAATTATTCCTCCTAAAAATATTTAATCACTTTTCAAAAAAAGAAAAGTCTCCATGCCTCCCCCAACCTTCAAAATTAATTAAGGGACGAGGGTTAGGATGTTGAACCTAAGTCCAGGGGTTAACTATCCCAGTAACATTATGTTTTATTTCAAGTTTTACTCCATAGGCTCCATAGGCCCTCTTACTGAAGGGGCCCTTTGTGCACAGTTGTAGTTTGTGGTTAGACATAATGCTGTTTGTGCATTTTTTCAGCTTTTTATCGTCTAAATATTTAAATCTGTTTTTGTATATTTGTTGAGCTGTTAATAAATTGTATAGCTGATACCATTAATGCTTACCTAACAGTGACAATGGATTTTGATAGTGAAAGATACTTAGGCTTCCAATATATTTTTAAATGACACAGTCCTTGATTTCAAAAAGATTATTTTCTATATTGGTGGTGGTAGTGATTCTGAATATCTACCTTAGACAGTTAAACATAATACAGTATAGAATGTTTTGGAAAGAAAGGAGAATTCAGAAAATACTACCCATTTTAAGAAATGTGGAGAAAAGAAAGATCACTTTCATATAAAAGGATATGGGGAAAAGTTTCATGATGAAAAAAAGGCTGAAAGAAAGATTTAAAGTTTACTCAAATCCACTGGTGGACCTTAAAGGGGTTTGCAGGCTAAAATAGTCATAGCAATGAAGACATATGTGTTGGCATATACATGGAAAAATAACAGCATCAAAAAATTCTGTTTGACAAATACTTATTAAATACCTGCTATGAATGGAGCACTGATATGAGAGATGATCAATCAATAAACATTTATTAAGCAAGTACTGTTTTATGCATTATTCTAAGTGTTAAATAGAGGAAAGAGTGCTGGTTTTGCAGTTAGAACAACTGGATCCCAGCCATGTTACATTACTCCTGTGACTCTGAGAAAAGCATGTATCTTCTCTAGGACTCAGTTTCCTCAATTGGCAAATATGGGAGTTGGACTGAAGTGACTTTTAGATTTAAATAATAGGATCCTTTAAAATTGTAAGATTTTATACAGCTAAAAGAGATCCTAGATAGTAAAACCTTCATTTGACAAATAAGGAAATTAAGGGCTAGAGAAGTTAAAAGATCATACAAATACTGAGTTGCATAGTCAAAATTTAAACCTAGGTCTTCTGTCTCTAAATTTTTCATCTCTTTCCACTATAATATTTAAACTACACTGTCTTTTACCTTCCTACTTCAAAAAAGTGAATTTTAAGTAGTATGAAAGCTGATTATTTCATTGGTGAGATAGGGAAGAGCATAGAATAGGTAAAGCATTCTCAAGAAATTAGTTGAGAACCTGCTTTATGCAAGTTTTTGCTAGATAAAGACTTTCCCTCAGAGTTTTATAGTCTAGGAAAAAAGTATATATAGATACAAAAAAATAGTTCAAGTTGATATAGAAGAATCCTTAATAGGTTCTTCCGAAGTAAACATCTACTTGACATAGGAACAATTACCCAGAGGCCAGGTATAGCCTTGGGAGCCTATTTCTATTACTATTGTCTGAATTTGGGATTTTTTTCCCTTCTTTCTATCCCATTTTATTTTCCCTTTTCTCTCTTTTAGTTGATCCCTGGATTTCTTGAGATCCCTTGAGAGTCTACTATAGTCCAAGGTGGGGCACTGAATGTTTAGGATTACTGTGGCAGAGCCAATCATTTCCTGGGACCCATGAAAAAATATAAAGGGGTGTGTGGGTGGGTAAGTAGGGAAGGCTCTATAGAGGGAATTGCACTAAAAGTAGGTCAATACCCTTCAGCAGTTTTGGCACCTTGGATTTCCTGTTACTGCCTCCCAAACTTCATCAGCCCCCATCCAAGTCCTTACCCCCAAGTACTGATGTAGTACTTGCCAAAGGCCATATGATCTATCCCAATATAACTTATATTTCATTGAGTCTTTTATCACAATTCAATGAAGAGAGATATTCCTGGCATGAAAAAAAAGTTATTTTTGGAAGGTATTTTCTTATAGAAACATCTCACAGTTTTGAGATTCTTGAGTATCATTAGGAAAATATTAGTTCAATGAAAGACTGTGGTATAATGGATAGAAGGAAAAGTTTGGAATAAGGAGCATCTGGATTCAAGATTGGTCTCTTAAACATATTGACTGTCTGTGTGGCTCTGGTCATGTCATTTAACCACTAAGTGTCCCAGACAAATCTCTAATACTATACATTGTAGAACAGTTACTGATCTGCATTAGTAGAGGGAGTTTCCTTACAGGGAGGACCCCAAAACAATGCAATCACAGGTCTGGGATGAAACAAAAGGGTTAGAATGACAATAAGTATACTTTTTTAAAAAATAAGTATACTCCTATGGGTTGGCCTGAATACCTAGGCCCCATATATTACATACTTTCTATGGGAAAATGTATCTCAATTTCCAAAAAAAAAATATTGCCTTACAAATGCATTTGGAATCATTAGATCATAGATTTATAAGTGAAAGGTACTTGAATTGTCATTTAGTCTAGGCAATCCTTTTATAGACAAAAAAACAAGGCCCATAAAGCTTATATGATTTGCCTAGGATCACACAGCTAAGAAGTATTTGAGGTAGAATTTGAACCCAGGTCTTCTGACTTCAGAATTAAAGATTTATTTACTGTACCACATTTTTATCTTTTATATGAAAGTAAAACCCTTTCATAAAGTAGGAGTTGTCTGGGCATAGCTATATGTGTATGGTAATAAGTATATCAATAGATGATAGATGGATAGATAAAGTTAGATAAATAGATTAATAGAATGGTAAATGAATGAATATATGAATAGCAAATAAATCTTTTAAAAACACATAAAATGATAAAATGCTATGGGAATTCATAGTAACTAATTACTTCATACAAGGATGGTCAGGAAAGAGACAATGACATTTACATTCAGCCTAAAGTGATGGAGAGGTGAAGAGGGGTGAAGTCATCTCTTTCATATTCATTTTGGAAAGGTATTATGGGAAACATGAGATTTTCAGGTGTTCTTAACATAATTAATGACAGCTGTCTTGACCAGTAGACAAATTATGTAGAAGATAGCATTCCAGATACTCTTTGAGTTTCAGAAAGAGTTGAATAAAGAGGGAAGTGTTGACTTGGGAGAGAATGATTTGTCATGATCTTTGGTGACTTAGAGAGAAAAGGAGGTATGCTATAGAGCTGAAGATTAACAATGTTATAATTTTCAAAAAGAAATAAAAAGGAGAAAGGTAGACTCCCTAAGATATGGGAGAGAAAAACCACAGAGAAAAAGAAGTCATTTGCTGTAATCCTCAAACTCATCTAAACGTTTGAGAAGGGTCTGTGCCCTAAAGCCTTCCTGGGAAAAAGAGTTTACATCTCAATCACTTGTCTTTATGTTTAACCTACATTAATTTTCTTGACCCATCCTCTTACTCCTATTATTGCTTTCTTCAGTAAGTAAGGGTTACTAATAAGCTTTTACAGATGAGAAACTTGTGAACATTTCCTTTGACTTTTTGTACTTTAACATAAATCAACATTGATTCCCTATCCCTTCTTTTTATTCCCTCTCTTTATTCATCTTCTCTTCAGACCCATCTTCTCCAGGATCTTCTCTCGGATCTGCTTGGTCTTCACACAATACACAATGGGGTTCATGAGGGGTGGCACCAGTAGGAAAACATCAGCCATGAGGATGTGGATCAGAGGAGAGATATGCTGAGCAAAGAGATGGAGCATTGCCACACTCAGCATGGGCACATAGAAGATGAGAACAGCACAGATGTGGGAGATGCAGGTGTTGAGGGCCTTGAGCTGTTCTTTGGGGGCTGCAATGCCTAGCACTGTCTTCAGGATCATAATGTAGGAGAAAGTGATAAAGATCAAGTCAAGCATGGTGGAAAGAGCAGCACATAGACCATAGATGACGTTCACCCTGTTGTTGGAGCAAGCCAGCTTCATGACATCCTGGTGGAGACAGTAAGAGTGAGAGAGGTGACTCTTCCGACAGTATGTTAGCCGTCGTAAAAGGAAGGGAAGTGGAAGTATCAAGACAATGTTTTTAGCAACCAGCACAAGTCCTATCTTGGCCACACGTGAACTGGTTAATATGGTGTTGTATCTCAGAGGGTTGTGGATGGCCACATAGCGGTCAAAAGCCATGATAGAAAGCACTGATGCCTCAGTGACTGTGAACAGGTGGATGAAGAACTCTTGGGTGAAGCAGGCAGTGGCACAGATCTCTTGTACATCAAATAGTAATATTCCCATTGTAGTGGGTAAGGAAGAGAGAGATAGACCCAAGTCTGAGACAGACAGCATGGAGAGGAAATAGTACATGGGCTCATGAAGGCTGGCTTCAGTCTTGATAAAGAAGAGAATGGTGCAATTGCCCAGAATGGCAACAATATATACTGAGGAAAATGGGATAGAGATCCAGATGTGGACATGTTCTAGTCCTGGAATCCCAATCAGGAGGAAGGTCAAATCATCATAATTTGTAGCATTTACAGTGGACATGGTAAACACCAAGAGGGATAGGTTCCTGCCTGAGGAAGTTCCCAAAATGAAGTCAAGGCAAGAGATATGGAAGGTCTACTACCTCACAGGGATGAAAGAAGCTTCTTGAAGTCATTTAATCCTTCTCTTCACATTTGAAATTAACTAAATGGTGAATAAAAACAGAAATGAAAATCAAGCAAAGAAGTAAATCAAAGGGAATACCTTTTCTTCTCTCAAATACCTATTCCACTTTTTGATCATTGTCAGATGACATAGGATCATATAGTAAGAGTTGGAAGGTATTTTAGAGACCATTTAGCATAACCTCTCATTTCACAGATAAGGACATTGAGGTCCAAGGAGGTAAACTGACTCGCTGCAGAATCCAAAACCAATTCTTCCACTTGGAGAGTCAGCACACTTTCTGGTGCAAAAAAGAATTGCCTCCAAAATTAATCTCTGTTGAAGAATCTGCAACAGCCTCCTGGTTAAAGGCTTCCTCTATTTGGACAAGGGTAAAGTAGTGTTGATAGGAATAAGTTTTACCCTTAGTGATTCCATGACCATGGAGAGGAGTGGCCATAGAGGACAGAACACAGGACTTAAGAGTCAACAAGTGGTGCATTTCACCTTTGTCATTTAATACTAAGATAACACTGGGTGAATCACTTTGAGAAATAACTTTCTCATCTATAAAATGGGGAGACTAGTACCTATCTTACAGGATTTTTGTCAGAATAAAATGAACTAAAGTATCCAAAGAGCTTTGAAAACCAAAAATTAAATATAAATATGAGCAACTATTATAAACACATCTATTTCAAACTCTGATCTCTTTTTTTTTTTTTAAGAAAAGGCAATAGATTTTTTTTTTAATCAGGAGTGTCAATGGACATTTAATCCAATTAGTCAAATTCAGCGAAGACATATTAAGTACCCACATTATGCAGAACATTCTGCTTGAGAAGAGAATAGTTAGAGGGGAAAAAAACACTTAGTTTAAAAATATGTGAAGGATGATCATATGAAAAGGAGAATAGATTAGTTTTTATGTGTCCTGAGTGAGCAGAAGGTCAAAGAGTGGAAGTTACAAGGACAGGTTCAAGTTTGATATAGTTTCTTAAAAATTAAATCTGACTCCATATGGAATAAATTCCCTATGACATTCCTGCCACTGGAGATATTAGAACATGGTTGGTAGACCACTTGATTTGTGACATTATAAAAGGATGTTATGCTTTAAGTGAAGCTGTATAAAATAATAATAATATTGCTGGTGGCAAAATTTTGATGCTTACTGAATACCTAAAAATAAAAAATCAGCTAACCAGAATTATGCATAACAATACTGTAGCATTTTGTAAATCAAGAGATGACCTATTCTGTCATTACATATGCAAATCCTAAAATACTCTTGAGAATTCAAGAAATAAAATTTACTTGGAGAAGACATCATTTCAGACAAAACTGTTGCCCCTAATCACCTAGACATAATATTGAACCATAAAAAAAGAATAATGTTTTAAATAGATGTTGCCATATCAATCGCTCTAAAATACCTTCCAACTCTTACTCCAACTCAAAAAACAGTCAAACTATGATGAAATGAAAACCTTCCAAATCATAAATGGACTTAGAAGAAGAAATCAAAGCCATATGGGAACAGGGTGAGAAATGAATATACAGCAAATTGACTTACATCCCCAAAATTGTATTTGATTACAAAAGGCAATTATTTTATTCTCATGAGCAATGGTTTAGAAAACATCAAAGGTTTAAAAAATTGTAAGACATTGCATTGTCTCAGGATCACTTCTACCTATACTACATCCAAAGGAAAAGAAAATTAAAATAATAATGTCAATAACATTTTATAGCATTTAATAATATTTTATAAATATGGTTTCATTAGATCCTCTCAACAACCATGAAAGAGAGGTGCCAACATTTTCCTGATTTAATATATGAGGAAATTGAAATTCAGAGAGATGATTTCTTAGGTTTCCTCTAACTCCTGTGATTGCTGATTCAAACACAAATACTGTTCCAAGCTCCTATGATTTCTATAATAAAGGGAACCATGGAGTCATAGACTCAGAGAGTGCCAACAGTCTTTTGAGGTAAAGCAATCTACACCATCCTTTGACCCAATTCAAGAATTCTGTCTACTTTATTCCTCTCTTGTGGTAATCCAGTCTCTGTTTCTGTACCTCCATTGATGGGGAACCCAGAGACTTGCTCAAAAATCTATTCTACTTTGAGATAATACTGGTTATTAGGAAATTCTTCCATAGACAAAGCCTGCTTCCTTGTAACTTCTACCCTTTAACTTCAATTCTCTTGAACAGGACAAAAAACAAAATCTACTCCCTTTCCCTGGTTATGTATCACACCACAAGTTTTACCTTCTTTAAATTCAACATCCCCTTGTAGTTAACAGAATTAGACATGATATTGTCACATGGTATTATTCCAGTACAAAAAGAGCAGACTATTACTCCCTATGTGCTCTATGATTTTGTGCTAATGCAGCCTTTTTAATTTTTTTTTTCTTCAGAGAATAATTGCACTGGTTTGTCCTTTAAAAAGTTGTCATCCTGTGATTCACTGATCATATAAACTATATTATAAGGGTCATCACTATCAGCACGTATAAAATCTGTGGTTAATTAGTCATTCAGTCAACGAGTATTTCTTTGAGTATTATACCACATTGAAAGATTGTCAGTCTTTTGGATGAACACCATACAAGGCTTTAGCCCACTTCCCTCCCTACATGAAAGGTAATGGCATGGAGTGGAAAGAAAACCAAATTTAAAGATAAAAAGTCCTGTGTTTGAGTACTGGAGCCAACAATCTGTGATATGGAGGAAAGGAAAGGAACAAGAATTTATTAAGTGCCTACTATGTGTCAGGTATTTATACTAAGTGCTTTGCAAATGTCATGCCACTGGATTTTCACCATAGTTCTAGGAAGCAGGTGTTATTATCCTAATTTTATAGTTGAGGAAACTGAGGCAGACAGAGATTAACTTATTTCCCCAGGGTCACATAGCCAAGAAGTATCTGAGCCTGGATTTCAAATAAGGTCTTTCTGAATCCATGTCCAATACTCTATCCATTGTGCTTCTTAGATACTTCTGATAGTGAGTAAATAATTTTCTTACCTTTTATGATATAGATAAAATACATGTAGAAAAAATACTTGTACATAACTCTAAAGTATGTTATGAGGAAAACACTTTGAAAATTTCATACAAATGTTATTGATTTAATAAACTAGAGAAAAAAATTTCCTATACTTGGTGGTTCATATTCATATGTATATAGATATGTATGTCTGTATATATGCATACATTTATGCATACATATATACATATTGACTCCAAGTTCAGTACACTTTTTTAAAATGACAGTTTATTAAAATAATTTCTTGTTTGTAACCTGTTTCATTTTGCTTCCCACTCAAATGGGAATGGGATTGGCTTATGACTTCGCTGATATAGGAAACTTACTCTACCAATGATCGTCACTTTCTATGCAATTTATATTCATTACATGAATATGTATATATATATATATGCATATAAGCATATTTGTATATATTATAGTTTAAACACATAAAATACATATAATCAAACATCACAAATACTGATTATACAGTTTATTACAAAGGAAACAAATGATAACATAAATGTAACCTTAGTTCCAAAGCCCATTGGTATGAGATTTTCTCCTCTTTGATGGAGATGACTACCCACCCCTGCATGAAAAGGAAGGCAGAGCTGGTGAGAGTGAGAAGGGAGAGCTTTTAAGTCACTTCAGTTCTCTTTATTCTTTAGGGTTATATAAATAATTATTTACAACATTTTAGCTATGAGAAGGATCACAACTAGACAGTCATATCTAACCTAATTGTTGTTGGCTCTATCAGGTTAAAGACCATTTTCTTTTACTTATCTAAACTTTGTATCTCTACCATACCTGGCATAACGATTTGCAATGCTTAATAAATATTTGTAGAAGGAAAGAAGCAGGGAAAAAAGGAAAAAAAAAAAAGGAAAAAAGGAAGGACAGGTGAATTACCCTTATGTAATATGTTACATAAGGACATGTAAGAAAGTGAAGGGAAGGTAATAATTTTCTCTTAAACACCAACTATGTACCTAGCAGTATGCTAAAGATTTTACAAATAGTATCTCATTTGATCTATTCGACAACTCTATGAGGTTGATGCTCCCCATTTGACAGGTTCGAAAGTGAGACAAGTACAGGTTAAGTGACTTACCTTGGATCATCCAGCCAGTATGTGTCTGAGGCTGGATTTGAACTCAAGTTTTCTTAACTCTAGACCTAGCCCTCTATTAACTGCACCATTGGTAGTTTCACTATAAAAGGCTTACAGCTATGAAGTGTTATAGAAATGGTAGTTATTTTGATTTTATGGCAGAAAATCAAACCTCAATTTTTTTTTCAAATTATAGACATATTCTATCTAAGGATCAGAAAACTTACCTTAACTGGCTGGCAGTTTAATAATGACTGAACTACTCAGAGGCAGTCTATGCTTCTGCAGCTTTTTTTTCTGTTCTGTCCTTTAGAGACTATAATAAGTTCAAAGAGGATTCAATGTGGAGACTTGGGGTTAAAATGAGTTTGAGCATCAAGGATCTTGGAGGAAGGAAGGACAAACATGGATTATAGGCAATATGAGATAGTAGGTGGGAGTCAAAAGAGAGGAGACATGGATGAGTTGAAATTCTTTATTTTCCTCCCCCACAATCTCTCTTACTAAGGGCTTTCCTACAATTTCCAGGAAGGAGCTCAGAGAAACTTCATGGTTCAACTCTTGGTCCCTCCCTGTCCATTCTCACTCAACTTCCACTCAATACCCCTATTCTTGGAGTAGCATAATGTTCTTCCAGGAAAAAAATCAAGAACTAGATCCTGATAAGAGTACCACAATAATACTATCAATAATCCCCACCTCCACATATTATTTGTGGTGTCTCAGTTTTCTTGCAACATCATTATGAGGTAGGTATTGTAAATATCACATCATTATTTTAGAAAAGAGGCAGAAATGAGGCTCATTGAGGTAAAATAGCCATAAAGCTAGTGTCAGAGACAAGATACGAACCCAAATCCCAAGTTGGTGGAACTTCCCATGATCTCATATATCTCTTTAATGCCTTTGGATAATTGCACTTTGCTCACTTTGTCAGGTCTGAGACTAAAGACCTAAAGAGAAAAACAGGCATTGTCATACTCAGAATTTAGTCCCCTCTCTGTCCTTTCCCTTCAACTCTATATGCTCTTTTGCGTCCTGAATACAGATATATCTCTATCTAGATCATTCTGTTTCATTCATTTCTCTATTTGTTACCTGCTCAAGTCACTAAGAAATCAGCAGGCCTCAGTAGAGATTTGGAAATGCAGAGATTTCATGCTCTGAGAGTTCTGTGTCCCCATCCTTACCCATAATCAGTGTTGTCCCTAAGAGCTTGGATTTATTTTCTGTCTTTCTCTAATATTGAGGAGTCCACAGTTGTCTGTCAACCCTCATGATTTCACCAGGGATGTGATTTATGATTCTTTATGTTTCTTCCAGCCAGTCTTTAGCTCATTTGGTCTGGGTTTCAAGGCACTGGATTTCCTGAGGAGCTCCCTAGACAACACACAGTTACTTACAAACATGAGGTGAGGGGTAGCATGGGATGAAGTTTGTCCAAAAACTTGACCGGTGTTTGTTATCTTTCATGGATACATTTATCATGAGGCATATGTTTATTTTGGAATCAAGCCTTGGGCTACAAGATCCTCTGGGGATGAAAGCAGCCCAGTTCTATTAGGTAAGTAAACATTATATGGAAGTAATGAACTCATTCAAGAGGAAGGAAGAGCTGACTGGGGAATAGGAAGCACTGAGCCAGGGCAGAAAATATACTTTAAAGAAGATGAATTCTGAGTAAATTTTTTTTGGGAAAATTGATAGGTAATGAAGCATATTTTCCTCTTCTTAACACAGCAATGGACAACCATAAGGACAGAGTAGTGTGTGCAATTTCAGATGTTGTGATTACATTATGTCTTTCCATTTTTCTTAATTGATTTATAGGAAAAGGTTCAATCTGGAGGGAATAGAGAAGCTTTCCAATCATAAAAATAACTACAGTAGATATACAAATAAAACAGAAATATTTCAAATATTACCATTAGAATAGAATTATGTTATATTTACAGAATTGTAGTGTTACAATTACAATAACAAATGCAATAGAAAGAAAAAGGGTATCAATAATGAGTATTTTAAAATTATAAACAATTATGTCATTTTCCATATCATTGTTGCACTTATAAGAATGCCTAAAAGTATTTAAGCAAATCAATATATTTGATTCATTGTCTTTCATCTTTACCTAAGATAATGCCAGATTCTTGATGCTATAAGTTTTCAATAAAACAAGTTACTGAAAAAAATGGAAAAACAATTTTAGAGAAAAAGAGGCAGTAAGGTATAGTATGTAGAGAGCTTGCCCTGGTGTGAGAAAGAGTTGTATTCAAGTTCTTTCTCTGATACATAATGACTGTGTGATTGTGGATGAGTCACTTAACTCACGAACGCCCTAGACTCTAAAAGTAACATTGTAGAGGAGCCAACGATTTGCATTGGAGAGGAAGTTTCTTATATCAATGAAGACACTGACTAATCCTGTCCCTATTAGTATGGGAAACAAACAAAAAAAAACAGCTTATGGACAAGAAATAATTTTAATAAACTGTCAAATATTTTAAAAAGAGTACTGAAATTGGAATCAAGCCATATGGGTTTCAGTATTGACTTTATAATTTATCAGCTGTATGGTGTTAGTCAAATCACTTTATGTCTCTGGGTCTATATCTTTATTTGTAAAATGAAGGGATAGGGTTACACCATCACTAAGGTCCACTTCATTAGAGTGGATCACAGACCTTTTAATAAAGTGCCACGGGCTCAGAACTCTGCCTCAGTCTCCTTTATTGCAGGTTGGCCAATTTTAATCCCCAGAATATGGAGCGAGGGAGAGTAAGGAATTAAGCATAATGGTGCAGTTGCTAATCTGGAAGATTGGAAGGATGATAATGACTTCAATAGAAATAAGGAAGTTTGTAAGATAGCAGTGTTGGGATTAATTTTAATCATGTTAGTTTCACTATTTCCAGGACATCCAGTTTGAAAGGGCCAATAGGCAACTGGTGATGTGGGACTGGAATTTAGGGAAGAGACTAGCTCTGGACGCATACATACATACACACATGTATGTCTACTTGCACATATGTGTACACACAGAAATATACACACACATTTACACACATGTATAATATGCAATGATGTACCAGAGTGTTTCGAATATCAGAGGAGAGGAGGCACATACTGGAGGTGTTATGAGGTAGAAACAACAGGATGAGACCAGTTGTTGGATATGTGAAGTGATAGTTTGGAGTTGAAGTTGCTGGCCTAGGTGATTGGGAGATAGTGTTGAGCTCAACCTTGACAGGAAAATTAGAAAGAGAGGAGAGCTTTGGGTCAATGCAAAATAACTTGGGTTTAAAAAGCCTACAGTTTAAGGTTTCCAATAGGGAGCTAGAGATGGGAGACTTTAGGTCAGGAGAGAGGTTAGGACTGAACACAGGGATGTTAAGATGTTCATTAAATCTATTAGTTCTGATATCATGAAACAAAACGACAGAGAAAGAGAAAAGGGACCGAGACAGAGCCTCAGGAACACTCATGATTAGTAAGCATGTCCTGGATGAAGATTCAGCAAAGAGTAGTGAGAAGGAAGGAGAAGGACCAGGAGAGAGTAATGTCAGGAGAATCCAGAGAAAAGAAAGTATGCTGGAGATTAGGGTAATTCATACAGTCCAATACTGAAAAGAGATTAAGAAGGATAAGATGGAGAAAAAAAATAACATTGGATCTGGAAATTAAGAGGTTTTTGATAATTTCCTAGACAAGCATTTCAGTTGAATATAGAAGTTGGATGACCAATTACAAAGAGCCACCAATTGTAAATGGCTTCCTCAAGGAGCCCCGCCATGAAGATATGACAAGAGCTAGTGGGGATAGGTGAGTATTGTAAACTTTATATTGCTCCATGTTATAGACATGGTCTAATATTATATTAATAATTATAGGACTCCAGTATGGACATATTTATGCTAACTGGTCCTAATGCCCTTAGAAGCATATAGGAAATACAGACAGTTTGGACTTTTCCACTGTTAATTAATTCAACGTCAGGCAGATGAGGCTTGCAGCCTTTTGGTTGGAATGAACTTGCCCTACTGCAGGAGCCTGGGGTCTTTTTTCTTCTGCTGCCTTAGATAGTTAGATTCAGATCCTCCCACCAATTTGTGGTCCTGATGAAGGAGTCCCTCTACACAAACTTCACCTGAACCTAGTATTGCTAAGGGACCCCAGGAATCTTTCCATCACATCTGGGTCTGATTAGCAATGACTCCTCCTATATCTTACACTGATTACCTGTTTTCAACGAAGCCCATTCTCAGAGTATATAATTTTCCCACCTGAACT
Organism: Phascolarctos cinereus; assembly: GCF_003287225.1. Lineage (NCBI taxonomy): Eukaryota > Metazoa > Chordata > Mammalia > Diprotodontia > Phascolarctidae > Phascolarctos > Phascolarctos cinereus. Next base: position 350,505,827 of record NW_027556098.1, read on the forward strand.
TCAAGTTTGAGTGTGTTCCCTCACCAACATGTCTCCCTCACCCTCAGGCTGAAACGAGTTTCTTACATGTGGCACAAATCTTTGTATATTTATATTACCATAGTGTGTGTATATGCTGTATTTACCTGCTTGCTGTGATACAATAAAACTCATGATTGTATCATTTTCCTGAGTACCAATTTTCTAGAAAATTTTGTACCTAGGTATTCGCTTTAACTTGAGTTGTGAGGTGAAATAAAGTAGGAGAGATTGATCAAATGAAAAGTTTATTTTTTTGCCTTTCAGAAACATGTGTGTGCTTGTAATAACAGCATTTATATAGCCTTAAAGAACTAGATTTAAAGTAGTTCCCATCTATTTGGGAATGGCTAATGAATGTTATGGAATTTTATTGATTTTATTGATACTTTATTGATCTGTGAGAATTGATCTATGAGAAATGATGAAACAGAAGTTTTTGGATTTTAAAGAAGATTCATCATATGAGGGCTCTTCAAGACTTCCCAGGACACATCTCATGCCGAAGGGAGGGAGGCTTTCAAAAGATGCAGTCAGGGTCTTTTGATCCAACTAACAGATCTATGTTGACCGATACATGTTCTATGATAATGGTCCTGCATGACTTTGAGAATATGTGCTTGTCTAGATCTTATAACTAGATCAATAAAGCCCTGGCTGCCTCTTCTCATATGTATTTTGTTTTCAGGCATCAGTTAGTCAAGAAGCATTTATGAAGCACTTACTATGTTCCAGGCACTGTGCTAAGGGTTTGGAATACAAATTTAAGCAAAAAGAAAGACAATCCCTGCTCTATGGGAACATACATTCTAATGAGAAAGACAACACATAAAAGGAAGAATCTAACATGGACACATGATGAAGAAGCTTTCCAACATAAGTATTACTAGAAGTATTATAATGGAGAAGTCCAGAAGAATGTAGTCTGGTTGGACATAAAGAGATGACTAGCTTGGATGTTTTCTTTAAATGGAAGGTTCTGGGAGGATCCCTCTACCCTCCAGTCAGAGAGAAGGGCCCTTGTGCAAGTTCCAGGGATAAAGTGAGCTTCCAAGATAAAAAGTTTTCTATGGTGTGACTGAGTAGTCCAGAAGAGTTCAAGCCTGTGAGAAACGAAGAAATGTAAGAATAATGATAATAAGATGAACTTTGGGGGAGTGGCTTTTAAGGAGTTTAGAAGTTCTTGGGGTTCTTAATCCCAACTGATGGAAAGCTGCAAGAGTTTTATGCAACTAGCTGCTTTTTGAAGATGACCTCCAAGAAGAAAGTGAGCTTATACCACGGTCTGGCCTATTAAAAGACATGGACCTCGAGGATGTTGCCCAAACACTCCAAAGCCAGGGTGAAGGTGAAATAGTGATTTAGCATTTCTACAAAGTGCTCTAATTTTTAATATTTTTTATATATCTCTGAGGAAAGAATGTCAAGAATTATGGGTTGTATTGTTTTACATTTTCTGTCATTATTTGCTTATTTATTGGTCTTTTTATATATTAGTTTTATGCTTTTCTTCTGTATGGAGGAAGTAAATAGCAGTCTTATGTCCATTAGACTTTTATATTGAAAACTTTTGAAGAAGGGACCCTTTTCATCTCCTTTGGAAAGATCATTCTCTATACATGAATGAAACCCAAGATTTAAGTGATTTTCCTGAAGACTGTAGGTTGGTGTTATAAAGAGCAGGAGGCAATGTATCACATGCTGATCATTGTATTTAGAGGCAGGGCTCCTTCAGGGATAAACCATATGTTTACATCATTGAGGTCTTCAGTGGGAGCAGTTGTGTGTGTATGAGTGTGTACATTGCGTATACACATGTATGTGTATATATAAGTAAATATCCACAAGTATATATGTATAAATTAAAATTGTATATATTCATAGTTTTTATAAAGATAGTTGTTTAAGCAAAATGTTTATATATGTATTTGCTTTCTTTCTAATTCATTCATTTATTCATCTGTTTGAGGAATAACCTATATTCTGATCATGATCTACATTCAATATCTGATTTAGAAAAAGCATTAATAACTAACAGCAGATGGCAGGAATATAGGCAATTTTAATATAATATTTTATTGAACTGAATATGCTTTACATTCTTTGTAAAAATGCATGTGGATATTGGAAAGTATTTGTGAGTTGTTTTAATTGTTTTATAGCAGAAAAAAAGGGGGGGGAAGTATTCCCATAAAGTTTTAGTTACACAACCTTTACAGTTATTAAATGAACTCCTGCTAAAAATTAAGTCAATAAATATTTTTAAAAATCCTATTATGGAAAAAGACTTCATTTGGAATTGTAATGGCTGCAATTACAAATAAAAACATCTGCTCTTATGAGCTTACAATCTAATATAGAGCTGGTTAAACAGAGACACCAATAATCACAGCAAAAATAGAGAATATTTTTAGATCTCTAAAAGAGGTTTGAACCACATGTTTTATTTGTTCTTATCTGGGAAACTAAGATCTGGATGAAGGCAAAATGAAAGAACTAATGGAGGCATTGCCATTTAAGCTTCCCCTTGAAGGATGAATCAAGTACTAGTAGCTCAACTAGCGATCATACCAAAGAGGGGAAGAGAGTCATTAGAAGTGGAAGATATGGGTTGAAAAAGATGACATAAAAGTGCGAAAATGTTGGACACCTTGTTTGGTTCAAAAGTCAAACACAAGAAGAGAAGCCATGTGAGAAAAGGCTGGAAACTTTAGGTTGGAGCTGAACAGTGTGGAAACTCAACTGCTAGATTTCAAATTTCAAAAGTCTAGAGTTCCTGACTTGTACTTCTCAGAGATTATCACAGACTAGATAGATCTGATAGAAATGTCCTCTATGACATCTTTGACAAATGGTCTCTCAGCATTTTACTGAAGCACTCAAGGTAAAGAGAATGCACCACCTCTTGCAGCAACCCATTTCACTTTTGTACAATTACTTATGACAGTAGAGACTTTTTCCTTACCTCAAGCCAAAATCTCCTTCCTACAAATTTTCCCTTTTTCTCCTAGTTCCGACCTCTTTTGTAAAGCAGAACCAGCCTACTCTCTGTTTTTCATGAAAAATCTTTCCACATAATCAGATTCCTCCTTGTCTAAGCCTCCAAATCATGTGCTTATATTGAAAGGTCTAGTTCAAATATAGACACTCTGATTTGTTCTGTCTTTCCTGCAACTACTTTCACACAGGAGAGATATAATAAATATTTCTTTGTATTACATCTATATCTGAATGGAGTATTTGAGATCAAATAAATGAACCTATTTAGTTTACAAATCTGAAACCTGACCATCAGACAACTAGATGACTTTAGACTTGTCCAAGGTCACACAGATTGGTAGGATGGCCTGGATTTGAATCCAGGTTCTTAATGAATATTCTGTCCACTATAACACATTACTTCTCTTCATTTTATGAATTGGGCATGTAGGTCCAACCTCTTAAATGATATTTCTTGTATTTGGGCTTGTATTCTAACTATTTTCAGGCTTTTTTAATGCACTAGATACACACACACACACATGGATGTACATATATGTATACATGTTTATGTATATATGTATGTATAAGTGTATGTATATATAGTGTGCATATGTATAGTGCGTGTGCGTGTGTGCATATGTATAGTGCGTGTGCGTGTGTGCATGTGTGTGTGTGTGTGTGCGTGTGTGTGTGTGTATGAGAGAGAGAGAGAGACTATCAAATTGGAGGAGATATAGGAGGATTCTGCAGAATTTGGTACTTAGTTCCAGAAGATTTTATGAAGGATGTAGAAGGATCATAGGGCCATCCCGTCTGGCATTTGATCTTTCAAGTCACACAATTCTGCAGCTCACTTGCTATCACAGAGATCATTTTCTCCCATTCCCCCAAATTCTACTTCCTACTGATACATTTGATGCTGTTATCTTGCTACTTTATTGTACATGTATGTGTTAATTGTTCTGGGTTCCTGTTTTGGTCTTTGGGTTGTTAACTGATGCATTCATGTACATGTTCAATAGCTTCTATGACAGATAAAAGCTGTCACCCTTTAGCAAGCCAACTTTGTGATGGGATTCTCCAACCTCAGGAGAGCATTTTTTTTTCTTTTTTTTTCTTTTTTTTTGGTGAGGCAATTGGGGTTAAGCAACTTGCTCAGAGTCACACAGTTAGTGAGTATGTGTCTGAGGCCACATTTGAACTCAGGTCCTCCTGACTCCAAGGCTGGTACTCTATCCACTGCACCACCTACCTGCTCCAGGAGAGCGATTTTCTAAAAATGTCTACTGTACAGGTTGAAATCTGTATTAAGGGGAGGAATACTCACACTTAGAATTCACAAATCCTAGGAGTTCTGAAATACAGAAAACAGGCAATATATATTCTAATAATGTAGAGTTTTTTAATTACCTGAAGCACTAAGAATCCAGCACACTTACTTTTTCCCCTTTTTCCTAATGCTTTTCACAACAATGAACAAAAATTTATTAATTAAATGTGGTTTATGATGATGATATGATAACAAAAATGAACATATGGGTATTAAACAAGAATGAATGCAGAATTGTTAATTAGAGGATCTGAGTTATTTCTTGGATTTACAATTTATTACTTGTGTGACTTTGGACACCACATTTATCCTCTTTGTGACTTAACTTCTTTATCTGGAAAATGAGGGATTGGATATAAATGACCTATGGTGTTCCTTTCAGTTCTAAATCAAGGATCTTATGATTCTAATATATTTTTTTCTAAAATTGACTTTGATCTTCTCCCCAAAATACATTTACCTTTGCATTCCCCATAATGCCTATTTTATAGTGAGCCTCTGTAGGACCCTTTCCTGTATCTGATTGGGTTTTTACACAATACACAATAGGGTTCATTAGGGGTGGTACTATCAGAAGAAAATTGGCCATAAGGATATTAAAAATAGGAGAAGGATGTCTTGAGAATTGATGAACAACAGCCAGCATGATGATGAGTATGTAGAAAATTATTATAGCACAGATGTGTGAGATGCAAGTGTTGAGGGCTCTAAGTCTCTCCACATGGGATATGATAACCAACACAGCCTTCAATATCAATATGTAGGACACAGCAATAAGCACAAAGTCACCTATAATGCAGAGAGCACCAAAGAAGCCATAGATGACATTGATCTGTTTTTCATATCAAGCCATCTTCATGGTATCTTGGTGTAAGCAGTAAGAATGGGAGAGAAGATTTTTCTTATGATATCTCAGCCTTTTCAGAGTTATGGGGAAGGAAAGAATTAAGAGGATGCTCTTACTAACAAACACCAGCCTTATTTGGGCAACTCTTGTATTATTGAGGATGGAGCTGTAGCTTAGTGGATTGGAAATGGCTATGAAGTGATCAAAAGACATAATTACAAGAACCGAAGCATCTATAACTGTAAAACCATGAATGAAAAAAACTCTTGTACAATGAAGGCATCAGCAGAGATTGGAGGGGCATTAAATAGAAAAACCCTCAGCATAGTGGATAGGGAGAAGAAGGATAGGTCTTGGTCAGAAAGAGCTAGTATAGACAGGAATTAATACATGGGGTCATATAGTGAAGGCTCTGTCTTGATGATGAAGAGGATCATACAGTTCCCCATGGTGGAGATTAAGTACACCAAGCAGATGGGATTGGAAATCCAGATATAAGAGTACTCCACCCCTGGAAGCCCAATCAAGAAGAGTGTAGAGATTTCAGTGTCAGAGGCATTGAGATTAGGCATTGTAAGTAGGTAAGGGAATAGACCAGGAGTGGTTTATTAGATATTTTTTACTGGAATAGACTCATAGATGCTTGACCTGTTCAAAATCTCCTGCTCTTGGACAATGAGTTGGTTTATATCATGTCTCTGAAAAGGATCATTTTCTAATGAGAAATATTGATAGAGCCAGGCGTTCCTATACCTACCTAAATTAAGTGAAAGTATCACTGTGCAAATCCTAAACTAAGGTTTCACAGTGACTGCAAAAAAAAACCCAACCCTTCATAATGCATATAAAAATTGGAATTATAAACCTGTGTTTACTGTAGCCAACACATTTGGAAAAGAGGAGGGTGAGGTCTCTAAACCTGGCTACCTTATCATTGCTCAAGGAAGAACCAACAACCATTATCCTTTGGTCATTGGGCTTTTTCTAGAATTTGTGTCTTGGGGGTAGAAGGATAATCTTAGTTTTGTGGAGTTAAAAGCAGAATGGGTTACCTGAATATATCCTTCTTCATGATTATCACAAGGCATCTCTCTAGACATTGACAGTTGCTGGTTCATGGAATTCCAGAGAAAGTTGTCCTATCCCATTATGAATACAGATCACTCCACACCAGTCTTTATGTATCAGTTAACCATTGCATAAGATATCTAGTAAGGTTTACTGCAGAAACTCCCTAAGCAAACTCAAACTGGGTGAAAATGTTTTAGCTTGAGTGCTGGTCCTACAATAATAATATCCAGAGCACTAAATCTCACAATGAGTTGAATTTGGCAAGGAAAATGAAGGAAAGAGGTTAAAAAGAGCACTTAAAAAACCATATTGTGGGAGAAGCTAGGTGGCACAGTGGATAGAGTACCAGCACTGGAGTTAGGAGGACCTGAGTTTAAATCTGGCCTCAGTCACATTACACTTACTAGCTGTGTGACTCTGGGCAAGTCACTTAATCCCAATTTCCTCACCCCCAAAAAAAATATATTGGGAAAAAGATGATCAATGATTACTGATGATAGAATGTGGATAATGGATGACAGGGTATGGATAAAATTAACTTACAAAGAAGTAAAGTAGAGATCCTCAACTCTCCTTTTGTTAGCATCTTCTCTGTCGATAGAGATCTGTCTTATTTGGCAAGAAAAAACTGATTCATGCCCCCCCCCAATTCATCCTAGCTATGTGACCCTGGGAAAGTCATTTAGCCTCTCTAGATTGTCTAGGAAGCGCTCTAGGATTATAAGTTGCAGTTTTATCACCTGTGCCAATGAAATAACATGCCCAGTTTCTGTCACTTTCTCTCTCTGGCAAGGAGATTGGTATTTATGTGTTAAAAACAGTATAAAATGGCTAATAAACAGTTAATACACAAGATAAATAGGGAAATATGAATGCCTAGTTGCTATCATTAAATTAACATTGGACAGACTGCAAGGTTTGGTTGATATAATCACTTCGCCACCATCAGTGGTCTTAGAACATTTGTGGAGAGCAAGTCTGGTACCCTAGGGTTGGAGAAAGGCAAATGTGTACATGTTTCAAATAAGGTAAGAGAATGGAGTCTAGTAAGCTAAGGCAGGAGTGGGTGGTGGCTGAATTAGATTCCTGCCAACGTTGTAGTACCTGTTATTAAAAGAACAGTGAAACAACATCTAGAAAAGTCAGCTGTTATCCCAAAGAGGTAACAATGCTGCAATTGGGATAGGCCATGACAGACTCTTATTTCCTTTTATGTCAAACTATGTATGACTAGACTGATATCTCTGGAGAAGGATACAAATTTAACCTATTTAATTTGAGTAAAGGAATTGACAAAGGACCTCATGAACTATTTGTGATATGGAAATCCAGGCAGAGACAAGATAATAATGCAGTCAGATGGATTTTGAGTGGCCTCAATGGTTAGACTCTAAAGTTTAGTTACTAGTGAATTTATGCCATCTTGAAAAGCAATTTCCACTAAAGTGTTCAATGGAACTGTTTTTGACCTTGTGCTGCTTAACATTTTTTAAAAAAAAATTAACTTTGATAAAACCACAGGTGACATGTCTATCAAATTTTTGTATCACATAGAACTGGAAAAGATCACTAATACATTGTAATAAAGGATGTAGATTCCAAAAGATCTTAGCATAGTATTATAGTGGAATAACTGTAATAAAATGAACTTTAACATGGATATAAAGAAGAGGTTTTAGCCAAATAGATCATTTTTTGAAAATCTAGAGCTCTTAGTGGACTGAAAATCTGATTTGAGTCAGCAGTGAATCTTTACAATCAGTAATGTTAATGCAACCTTAAGCTATATTAATAAAGGCATAAAATTTCAGACTAGAATGAACATGTCACATTGCACTTAATCTTAATCAGAAAACATTACCTAGAGGCAACATAAAGTGGTCAAACACCATGCTAAAAGTTCTCAATATTGGAATTGGTTGGAGGTACTGGAAATCATCATTCAGGATAAGAAAAGATTTTGTGGACACAAGAGGGAAAGACAGTTGTCTCTGAGAATCTAAAGACCACTCATTTAGAAGGAAAAATCCATTTGCCCATCAAGGCAGAAGTAGGAGCAATGGATTCATGCTACATGCGAGTCAATGTAGGCAGGATTAATAATCTAACAATATATATCCTATGATGAACATAATAAAATAGATATATGTGGATCAGCGTGTATGTATACATTTAAATATACACACATGTGTATACATATATATGTTCATATATATATATGTGAAAGGAGGTGGCTGTGGGAGGTTATATGTGGATACTTTATGTATATAATACACATATATGTGCTTTATAGACAGATATATACATATGTGTATACACATTTTACATATGTGTGTATACATACATATATATGTATATATTATACACGCACATATAAACATATCTTGACAATTAGAGATATTGCAAAACACGATTGGTTGTTTTGGGAAATACTAGATTCCCTTTTACTACCGTGCCTAGAATTAGAGAAAAAATGGTTCAAAGAAAGCTGTGAAAATCAAATCACGTACTCAGATGGAAGCCTCTGAGTAGATATGTTGTAGAAGAGAAAAGAAGGAAGACTGAAGTCCTCACCAAATCACTTTCTCTTTCCGGGTACATGGGCCTATTATAATTCTCCTACACACTTACTCACTCTCAAAGAAACTCTATTTCCCATGCTGTGTTATCAGTCAGCTCTCAGGGAACCATGGTATAGCTGGCTGTACTCTAATAGTAAATATCCAGTGTTACAGAGAAATCCACAAAGAATCCATGTGGCAGGGAAGAACTCTTAGAATAGGGAAATGGGAGTAGCAAAAATAGAGGAGCCCCCTAATGACATTTGCTAAGTAATTTATTTTCCCACAATAGGCTATATTAGTTGTTGTTATATACACTTGAGAGGCTTTTTAAGTTTATTTTTCCTCATCTAAATAAGATGATTCCTTGGGTACAAAACCTAGTATTTTATAGTAAAACACAAATAATCATAATATGAGTAGAAAAACTCTTTTGACCAGAAAAGAAAAGTCATAGCATGCTCTATAAGCATAAGAAGTAATATCTTGAATCTTTCTTCTTCTAGCTTAAGTTGAGCCAAGGAGAATTTCTTTTTTAAAGTCTGTCTTATGGTATCTATAGATAATATGGAGAGATGAGAGAGAGAGAGAGAGAGAGAGAGAGAGAGAGAGAGAGCGAGAGAGAGAAACAGAGAGAGAGAGAGAGAGAGAGAGACAGACAGAGAGAGAGAGAGAGAGAGAGAGAGAGAGAGAGAGGAGAGAGAGAGAGACAGAGAGAGAGAGAGAGAGAGAGAGAGAGAGAGAGACAGAGAGAGACAGAGAGAGACAGAGAGAGAGCGAGAGAGAGAGAGAGAGAGAGAGAGAGAGAGAGAGAGAGAGAGAGTCTGTAATATAGGGGAGAGGATTTCTAATTCGTTGAATGATTGAATAGAAAGAATAACCATAAGATAACTACTCTTGAACTGACAGAGACGTCAGAGGCCACCTATTCTACCCTCCCTACCCCTCCACCCTTATCCCCTCTCTTATTTTCTAGATGAGGTGCAGTGAATAGATCTCTGGCTCTGGAATCAGGAAGACCTGAGGTTCAAATCAAGCATCAAATATTAACTTGCTGTGCCCCCGGGAAAGTCATTTAACCTTTTTCCTCTTCAGTTTCTTCAAATATAAAATGGGAAAACACCTGCCTATAAGGATTATTTCAAAGATTGAATGAGCTATTTTTTAAGTGCTTAGCACAGTGCCTAGCACATTATATATGCTTTAGAAAGGCTTATTTCCCATCTGGCTACATAGATAAGGAAAATGAGGCTAGGGAAGTTCTCTTGCTCAGTGTCTTATGGGTAATAATGTTTAAAGTAGGATTTGAACCTCCCTCTTCTGACTCCAGAGTCAGAATTCCATTCTTTTTACTTTTCCAGTCTGGTGCAAGGTCAGTTTAGAAAGTACTCAAGAATCTGTCTTCACCCAATGCTGTTCACTTAAAAAAAAATAATTTCATTGAAAGAATGACTGAACTTCTTAGCAAATTTTCATATGAATAAAGCTAGGGCTGGAATAGTTTCTCCATGAAACCTAAGTCCAATCCAAAAATGTGGCTTAATAAGATAGAACATTAGAAGAAATCTAATGCATGAATCACAGTGCCTATGATTGGGTTCAAGAAAATCAGTTTACATGAACAAGGTGGGGAAGATGTAATTTGTACATACAAAAAAACCAAGGATCAAAATATATATTCAGATTTAGAAAGCACTTTACAGGTCATCTAATCTAATCCTTTTATTTCATAAGTAATAGGTTGATTCTTGTCACCAGGAAGGCACATAGGGAAGGTGGCTCTGAAATGACTAGCACTTGATCTCTTACTATTATGTCTAGTGCTCTATCTAGAAATTTCTGTGAGTCATCATATATTGCTCATGGCTCTGCTCCTACCTACCCACTGTTCCCATTCTATTAACATCCAGTACTGTTTCTGTCAGACAAAACCCAATAAAAAGCAGGAAATGGTTTGTTCTACCCCTTCCACTTGCCCAGTGAGAGCAAGAAGACCTCTTCCTTCATTTTTTCTTTCCAGTGCTTTCTCCCTAAACAACTTTCAAATTAGACACTGACAACCACCCTCATCAAATTTTCTTAAGATAGGTAACACAGTTCCTACTCTACTTTAAATTTATGGCCCAATATCCCTTCCCAAGAGTGATGGACCAAGCTGCTCCCTTACCATGCCATGTGAACCTGGCAACTCATATCATATGGGTAAACATGCAATCACTATGTGTTATGTTTTCTGTAAAGTAGAGGACCATAGGCCCTCATTATCTGTCCTGCTACTACACTCTCTGGAATGTGAGGACTTTCACCTGATCTGCCAAAATGTCCTAAGTACCTCTAGCCTTGCCGTTTGTCCCAAAGTTACATATAGAAGACCACTGACCCCTTCTGTCGTCCTTGCTTCTAAAACCTCCTGTATTGTACTAGTTAGATTTTGGACTCCTCAAGAGCAGGAAAGGCCTGTATTTGTATCCCCAGCACTTTGCATGGTGCTTTGCACATACTAATTTTTTAATAAATTCTTTTACATTCTCTTTTTGTTTGTTTCATTCATTCAGGAAAGACCACATAGCAAATATCAGGAAAGTAATACACAAATGTATCAAAGAACTGGCATTTTAAAGACTTCCTAACCTGGATTTCTTCATGTAGAACCCAGTCTTTCAGGTGGAGTCTGTTGCCATTCTTTTTAGTCTCTGAAACTTCAAAAGCCAACCAGAAAATCTAGTTTTTTCAAGAGACCTCGTGTATCTGATGAAGTAGACATAGGGTACTATCAGTTACCTCACAGTAGGTTGTCTGCAGTAAGATTTGGAAGCATCATAGAGTTTTCAGAGATTTCATTGGTATAGAACATTAATATAAAAAGAAACTCTCTGTACTAATGTAGATCAATACTCTTTCTTCAACTTTTTGTGTTAAAGAGACACCTAGAGTAGGGAGATCAAGTGACTTGACACTTGGAATTGTGCTCTATAGCAATTGAGCTAAGCTATGTCTGAAGGTAATCTTCTTCTCCTCCCCAGACACTAAAGTAGTACAAGGGGGTAGGAGAATTATGCTTTCCTCATGTTGGGGTGATTGAGTTTATATATATATGTGATTATACCTTTTGGAGTAAATATTTCTATTTCTATGTTATAACAGTTGTGAGAAAGAGAGTATTTTATTTTTTCATATCAGAGATAAATAGGGTCTTAATATTCAAATGATTGATAAAGATATAGAAGAATTTGACTAATGAAAATGGATACAAAAATTCATCATAAAATTTCAGCAAAAAGACTCTATCACCATATCCCTCTCCAAAATTCAGTATTTTCTAGTTATATTTATGCAAAAGAGTCAAGGAAGATACAACTTCAGGAAAAAATCTAAATAATGAATAACATAAATAGCAACAACAAATTCTAACTATGTAAATGGGTTCAATCCATGTAACAGACATTCCCAGGATGTTGTCACTCACTATACTATATGCTGAGTACACAAAGATAAAAATGAAAAAGCCCCTGCCCTTAAAAGAATTATAGTCTATTGGGGGAAAATAACACTTACTAAAAGAAAAAAATATATATACAATGCTGTCAATGTAGTTTCCAGTAAATGGGCACTAATATCTAGGGATTAGGTTAGACTTGGCCATAAGAGTTTTCACTTGAGCTGAGCTTTAAAGAAAGAGATTCTTGGAGTAGGAGTTGGGGAGGATGTGCATTCCAAGCTTGGGCAATCCAGTATCATGCAGGTCAGGGATAGAATTTACGTGTGAGGGATAGCAAACAGATCAGTGCAACAGGATTGTAAGGTATATTGATGAGAATCATGTGCAATAAGCCTGGAAAGTAGGTTGAAATCATATATTTTGAAGGACTTTTAAATCTAAATAGGACCTTATATTCTATACTAACAAAAAGGTGTTGACTATGTGCCAGGCATGGCATTTGACACTGGAAATACAATGACAGTCAAGACAAACCCTCCTTCAATTTAATGTTCTAAGTGAGGAAGACAATACATAAAGGGCAGCTATAAAGGGAGAAGGGATGTGACTTTGAGTGGAGTCGGGAGAATTGTGGAGGCCTGGTTTTGGGCAAGAAGTGAAAATTCAGCTATCAGGACTCTGTATCCCAAGGATGGGATCTAATTAGGGAGATTGGGATGATGACCAGGGTGGAGACTGAGTAATATTTAGATGACCAGAGAATTAATTGTCAATTTTACAGTTCTTTGTGGATGAATAGGGTAAGAAAATAAAAGCTGTACATGTGGATGTAGAAAGCTATTGCAATAGTTTAGGCGAAGAGTTAAATGAGGGGCAGATAGATGGTACAGTGGATAGAACACTGGCTTTGGATTCAGGAGGACCTGAGTTCAAATCTGGTCTCAGACGTACAGCACTTACTAGCTGTGTGACCCTGGGCAAGTCACACAACCCCATTGCCTAGCCAAAAAAAAAAAAAAAGTTAATGAGAACTTGAACTTTCTCTCTGAGCTGCAAAACTTTGAAGGAAATATAGTTATTCATCAATGAAGGAGTTGAGTGCTTTGGGATGCTGTTATCCCATTGAGGCCAATGTATAGAAAGGATTGTAGATAATGTATGCCTTAAGAAGTATAGCATTGAATTACTGTATCCTGTTTTTAAGTTTTTGTTAATAAGAACTATAAATGTCTTGTGTGACATTTCTCTTGTATGAAAAAAATAAACAGCTATTTCATAACTAGTTTATATTCTGCATTGAGTACCTTTTTACCTCTTCTCCTTTTGGTAATTTGCTGGGGGGGGGGGGCATAAAGTACCAAAAAGTGCAACAAAGAGGTCCTGACTGCTCCCTTTAAGAGACTAGACTTCCCCTGGTACATGAATAAGTCTAGCAATTGAAAAAAAAAGAAAGAAAACATTAGTGGAGAGGGACAGTGGAAATACCTGTAGCATCATATCCAGCATGTTTATTGATATATTTAACATATTTTTGTTATTAATATTATAAATTATTTATATTATGAATATAAAGTTACTTTGTCATTATATTATATGATATGTTATTGTCTTATAATTATGAAATGATTATAAACAGCCAAATTAACTACAAAGAACATATGAAGGAGGGAAATATCTACATCCAGAGAAAGAACTGATAAATAGAAGCATGTATAGAATGATTTAACACACACACACACACACACACACACACACACACACACAAATTTATATCTGATCATAACCATGTCTAGGGTAGGGGGGAAGGAAAAAAAGGGATTAAAAAATTTACGTGGTAACTTTATTATGTATTTAAAAGAAATAGCAAATTATACTTAATAGGTTTGCAGTTTTATGTGCAATCATCTTTTTCTAATTATTATTATACTATATTGTGGAAATATTTGTTTTGTTCCACAAGTTAAAAATAAAATAAATTAAAATTACACATATGTTTAAAATGTTTAAAATCATATAAAGGATTTTTTTTGATAAGTCCAAAAGTACATAACCAAAATGATCTAATATTATTTGCAATCATAAACTCAGCAATAGCTGTCATAGGAAAGCAAGGATATCCCTATCACCACTATTATTTAAACAAATTCTAGAAATGTTAGATATAGCAATACAAGAGATTTAATTTAATATCAGGAGACTTTTTCCTATTTGTAAATATGATTCTTTCTTTTAGAGAATCAGAGAAGAACATGATAAAGATGATTTAAAATTTCAGTAAAATAGTAGGGAAAAATAAGTTCAAAGGTTGCCAAGGCTTCCTTCTAAAAAAGAGCCTCAAACAACTGAGAAACTTAGGACCACTTAAGCTATTGGGATAGACTTTCCTCTATGGTGTATCTCAGTATTGATGTTAGCTCATCTAAAATCAGGAAAGATAAATAAAGTAGAAGAGGCAGCCAAAGGTCTAGGCTCAAGCCTGTCTACCCCAACTCCTGTACTACCTTTCACATGGGAGCAGTTTCCAGGATGCTTGGTTTCTGTGCCTAATAAGGGAGGGTGCACTAGTGCTGTCTTACTTGGCAGACAGGAAGAGAGAAAGTATGGAAAAAGGGAAAAAAATAATATTCTTAATCTAACAAGTAAAAGAAGAAATCATAAAACAGTTTTATGTTTTTTTTTAATATAGCCAATTGACCAGAATTAGATGAAAATCTATTGAAAAAGGCCACTGTAACAATTTTTTTTTATAAAGGACAGATATCAAAGACATACATTTATATATACATACTTATTTATATTTATAAATATTTAAATACGTTTATATATAGCAAAGACTTTTTTATATATAAAAGACATATTTGCTCAAGGCAAATATTTAAGACCAAGATTAATTTCCCAATACTCAAATTCTCAATATATAAATAATTTTCAAAAAGAATTAGGAAGTGCCAACTATGATATAAAAATATTGCAAATATCCAATAATAAAAGAAATACAAATATAAACCAACCTGAAGTTTCATCTCATATTCCTCAGACTGTCAAAGATGATTAAAAATAAAAATCTTCAATATTGGAGGGCCTTCAGGATTTTTTTTTTTATAATTTAGACTTGTTGAAAATTTTAAGTAGCAGAAATGATTAGGTGGGAAAAAATGGGATTATGCAAGAGAAATCATTAAACTGTTTATATGCTTTGATCCAGGAATCCCATTTTTGTGCTTACCATCCTTCAGAGTTCTATGATTGAGATAAAACCTGTGTATACCAAAATAGTAACTATGGCAATTTTTATGGAGACAAACTATAAAATGCCCATTGATTGAGAAATGATTAAACCAATTGTAAAATGTGAACATTTAAATGAACAATATTTGCCATTCAGGTTAGCATAAGAAAGTTTGTATGAATTCCTAAACAGTACCTACAGGGAATCAGGTGAACACTATACATGATACCCATATTAATGTATATGAAAACAACAGTAAAAGACAATCAAACTCTGGTCCAGGTGGTAAGGTGATGAAACACACATCTGTCATCAGGGTAGAGAGACAATTGGCTAGGTATTGCATATGATAAATATGCTGAAATGAATTAAATGTGGCAAAATCCTTGACTTTGTCTGATGTCTATGGCTGCAAATGGATTGCTTAGAGAGGTGTTATATCATCATCACCAGTGGTTTTTAAATGGAGGCTCGATGATTGCTTATAAAATGCATTATGGTGGAAATTCTTTTTGAGTAGAAGATGAACTAGATAGGCCCTTCTAAGTGCCTTCAAATTTCCACATGCTGTGATTCTTTTCTCTTCATTCCCAATTTATCCATTAGGGGGCATAGATTCCTTCCTTTACATCAAAGTTTACTAGTAGGCTGGGCATAGACAGTGGCTAGGACTTCCTGCTACTCTACTTAAGATGCAGCTTCCTCAAGACTCTTATTCGTATCTGTTGAGTCTTCACACAATATACTATGGGGTTCATTAATGGTGGGACCAACAAAAGGACATCAGCTATTAGGATTCTAATGAGTAGGTGAGTATGCTTGCCAAAGCGGTAAAGAACAGCCAGGGTAATGATAGGTATATAAAAAATAAGCACAGCACAAATATGAGAGACACAGGTACTGAGAGCCTTGAGTTGTTCTTGGTGGGAAGCAATGCCTAAGACAGTCTTCAGAATGAAAACGTAGGAAATTGAAATTAATACTAAGTCCAGCATGCCTACCAGAGCAACAAAGAAGCCATAGATAATATCAACCTTATTATCAGAGCAAGCCAGTTTCATGACATCCTGGTGTAAACAGTAGGAATGGGAAAGGAGGGTGTTCTTACAATATATCAGGCTCTTCAGACTGAAAGGAAATGGCAGAATCAATAAAAAACTTATCATGGTTAACATCAGGCTAAGTTTGGTGGCTCTTGCATTGGTAAGGATAGTGCTATATCTTAGGGGGTTGTGGATAGCTATAAAACGATCAAAAGACATGATCACAAGAACCGAAGATTCCATGAGAGAGAAACCATGGATGAAAAACTGCTGGGCAAAGCAGGCATCAGCAGAGATTCTGGGAGCATTCAATAAAAAGACTCTTAGCATTGTAGGTAAGGATGACAGGGACAGGCCCAGGTCAGAGAAGGCCAGCATGGAAAGGAAATAGTACATTGGCTTGTGAAGCGAGGGCTCGGTCTTAATGATGAAGAGGATGGTACAGTTACCGAAAATGGTGACAAAATATATACAACAGATGGGAATTGAGATCCATATGTGCTCCAATCCTGGGATTCCTATCAAGAGGAAGGTGACGACTTCAACTTTAGAGCTGTTGAATGAAGACATGGCAGGCAGAAAAAGGAAATCAAGTGAGGAATCTGGATGGCACTCCCTGAAATGGAAGGGGAGAAAGAAGATACTTGAATCATTCTGTGTCTTCCTGCTTTTTGGTAGAATTAGTGTGTTAGTATTGACTCACATATCACCTTCTTGATTTAGCCATCTCTGGTCAACCCAATAAATAGTATTCTCTCCACACTTAAATATTCCTTGAGTCTATTTCACATTCCTTTAGCTCCATCACTTTCCAATTTGTGTTAGATACACATTATGTTTTCTCAAGTAAGAAATAAACATATTGTAGACAGCGGCTGTTTAGTCTTTATCTCTGTAGCATGCTTGTTGTGATAATTTTCTAGGACACCACCAACATCACCATCATCACCATCATTGTCTTGGTATATCTAACAAAATCCTTTTCATACAGTAGGTGCTTAATAAATGCTTGTTGGATTGAATTATTCTATGGCTCCTTGCCCTGAAGATTTAAACCTTCTTGTATCCAGGACTTCTCAGCCTACGCTTTACTTCACTTTCTGCTCTTTGGCAGACAACTTTTCTAACTTTCTTGTTACTTTCTTTGTACTTTGTACAAAGGTACTTGGAAAGTACTCTTCTGCCCAGTCTACAGTCTTGTAACCGTGATATCATGAACTCTGCCATTGCTCCTGGAAGGGTCATGTAATTACTTTACTGTGGTCCAACTCACCATCTCTGTAACTTTCTGAACCAAAACATCCCTCCCTGGCCACCACTACGGTAGTTCTTTCGTATCTACTTATCAAAATATATGCTCCTGCAATTTGGAACTATGCCCAAAGGCTATACAATTTTCCATACCCTTTGACCCAGCAATACCACTTCTAGGACTGTATACCAAAGAGATCCTAAAAATAGGAAAAGGACCCACATGTACAAAAACACTTATAGCAGCTCTCTTTGTGGTGGCAAAGAATTGGAAAATGAGGGTATGCCCATCAATTAGGGAATGGCTGAATGAATTGTGGTATATGAATATAATGGAATACTATTATTGCGCTATAAGAAATGATGAGCAGGCAGACTTCAGCAAAACCTGGAAAGATTTCTATGAACTGGTGCCGAGTGAAATGAGCAGAACCAGGAGAACATTGTATACAGTAACAGCCATATTGTGTGATGACTGACTTTGATAGATTTGGTTCTTCCCAGCAATGCAAGGATCTAAGATAACTCCAAAAGACTCATGATGGAAAATGATATCCACATCCAGACATGGAACTATGGAGTATAAATGCAAATGGAAGCATACTTTTTGCTCTCCTTTTCTTTTGTAGTTTTGTTTTATTGCTTCATTTTCATAGTTCCTTCCATTCTAATTCTTCTTTCCATCATGGCTAATGAAAAACTGTGCTCAATTTGAATATATAAGTACAGCCTATGTCAGATTGTACATGATCTTGGGGAGTGGGGAGAAGAAAATTTAAAACTCAAAATCTTGTGGAAGTGAATGTTGAAAACTAAAAATGAATAAATTAATTATAAAATAGTAATAATGACAAAAGAGCAAAAAATAAAATAAATAAAATATAAGCTCCTGAAGGGCAGGAGATATCTTTCTTACCAAATTTCTATCCTCATAATTACAACAGTTCTTGGCACTTGGTCAGCTTTTTCAAATGCTTTTTTAGTCATTAATTTATCTCAAAGGTTATTTTTTGATTGACATTTTTGAGTGTGTACTGAAAACTAGACAAGGCTATGACTGAAAATACAAAGTTTGTGCTTACAGGCTTGGGAACCAGGCCCCATCTGCAGAGAAAGCCAAGAAAAAATGGGAATACAAAGAAATCTACCCATCTAAATAAACTAGGACACATACTCATTTGTGTCCTACTGCTATGGGGCTGTCTTGAAGGCAAAGAGATTGTACTGACTGGATTTCTTCTACATGATGTGAAGGCTCCCCATGGCTTCTTCCAGGTTCTCTCTCTTCCACAATCACTCAATATTTTCTCTTCCTTTGAGGCTTATTTTCTTCATATCTACCATCCAATACAAATCATGGTATCTGGTGCCCTGATGCTAGGGGACTTCAGTATATGTATTGATTCTCCCTTAATACCCTAACCACTGAGTTCCTTGACCTACTCAATTCCATTGAGCCACTCCTCCATCCAACTCCAGCCATAAACAAAGATGGTCATATGTTTGATCTTGCCATGTACCACCTCTATGTTAAAAAAATTGAAACCTCCTTTTCTGACCATAATCTATTGACTTTTCACCTCTCCCCTGCCACTCTTTACATAACCCTACTCTTTATCTGTACTTGGACCTCCAATCCCTTAACCTTTCAGTTCTCTTCCAGGCCATCTCTCCTGAATTAGCTACTCTTTTTCTTCCCATCTTGACTCCTTGGTAAATAATTTCATTTTACTCTATCTTCCTCTCTTGAATTCCTTTGTCATATCATTTCTTATGCCTAACCAAGCCTCAGTCTTGGCTCATTCCCACCATTCTTCATTATCACTACTACACACTTGCTGCTGAATGAAGGAGGTGAAAATCACCCCACCATTCTGATTGGATCCACTACAAATTTATGTTATGTAACTTCAACTGGGCCTTCATTGCTGCTAGTCAATCCAACCATATCTCCCTTATCAGGTCGCTATCCTACTCTATACAGTTGCTCTGCCAAACCTCCTTTTTTCAACCCTCCTCATGCCTCCTACCCTCCCCCATTTTCTCAGCTGAGAAACTTGACTCAAATGCTACTGAAAAAATTGAGGCCATTGACCATGAATTCCCTCTTGTCCCCTCTTCCTCACCCTCCATCACTCAGATACCTTCTGTAACAATCCTCTTTTACTCATGTCTCATATCATAAAATGACCTTACTCTTTACCAAGGCTAATGCTTCTATTTGTTCAAGTGATCCCATTCCATACCATTTCACCATATTGCCTCTGCTGTTATCTCTACCTTTTCAGTTATATTCAATCTCTCTCTTTCTC
The DNA here is from genome assembly GCF_003287225.1 of Phascolarctos cinereus. Lineage (NCBI taxonomy): Eukaryota > Metazoa > Chordata > Mammalia > Diprotodontia > Phascolarctidae > Phascolarctos > Phascolarctos cinereus. The sequence goes on from NW_027556098.1 coordinate 350,525,910, forward strand.
TCTCTCTCTCTCTCTCTCTCTCTCTCTCTCTCTCTCTCTCTCTCTTTTGGTTCATTTCCTACTGCCTACAAACATGACCATGTCTCCCTTATCTTGAAAAAACAAAACACTCACTTGAAAAAAAAAACACTTCCATCCCTGCTACCATCCTATGTCTCTTCTACCCTTTGTATAAACTCCTGGAAATGTCTATCTACAATAGATGCCTCCAATTTCCTTTCCCTTTCTTCTTAATTCTTTACAATCTGACTTCCGATTTTGTCATTTCCCTGTAACTGCTGTCTCAAAAGTAACTAAGTCTCTTAGTTGTGAGATCCAATGGTCCTTTCCCAATTCTCCTTCTCCTTGATATCAGTGTAGGCTTTGAAATTTTTGATTGCTCTCTTCTTGATATTTTCTTCTCTCTAAGCTTTGGGGCAATACTTTTTTTTTTTTTTAGTTTTCCTTGTATATATTTGACCACTCCTCTTTCTCATTTGCTGGATTTTCCTCCAGATAATTCCCTATAACCATAGGTAGCCCTCAGGGTCCTATACTGGTCACTCTTCTCTTTTCTCTCTAAACTACTTCACTTTGTGATGTTATCATCTCCCATGGATTTAATTACTATCTTTAAGCAAATGACTCTCAAATCTACCTTACCTCTCCCAATCTCTCCATTGACCTCCAATCTCGCATCCAACTACCCTTTCGACATCTTGAATTAGCTCTCCAGTAGACACCTGAAGTTCATTATGTCAAAACAGAACACATTGTCTTTCCTCCTAGACCCTTTCTTTCCGTCCATTCCCTATTACTATAGAGGGCAATACCATCCTTTCAGTACCTCGGGCTCACAACCTAGGGATCATCCTGTATTTATTACTATCTCTTCCCCCATTCCAATATCCATTTTGTTGCCAAGGGCAGCCAATTTCATCTTTCAACATATCTTGAACTTGTCTTCTCTCCTCTGACATTCTCCCCATTCTAGTGTAGGTCCTCATCATGTCACATCTGAATTATCACAATAATATGCTGATGGATCTGCCTGCCTCAAGTCTTTCCTCATTCCAAGCCATCCTTCATTCAGACATTTAAGTGATTTTTGTAAAATGCAGATATCACTCCCCTACTCAATAAACTCCTGTGGCTTCCTTGCTTCCAGGAACAAATACAAAATGATCTGTTAGGAATTCAAAACCCATTATAATATAGCCCCCTCTTACCTTTCCAGTCTTCTCAAACCTCATTCACTAACACGTTGTCTTCCATCCAGTGACATTTATATCCTGGCTGTTTCGTGGATAACACACCCCATCTCTCAATGTTGGGCATTCTCTTTGGGTATCTCTCATACTCTCATTCTCCCTCCTTCACTCACAGTACTGACCTCTCTGGCTTCTTTTACGTCCCAACTAAAAATCTCACATTCTATAAAAAGTCTTCCTCAACCCCTCTTAATTCCAGTGTCTTCCCAGTTTTCTTGATTCAGAGGCCACCACTTTGTACTCTATAATAATGTCTACTCTACATGTTTTCCAATTTGGTGAGTGATGTTTCAGTAACAGAAGCATTTGGTCTTGGATGAAAGAATGGGAAGAAGTGGTTGTCAAGGACATCCATATTGTTATTGGGAACAGTATTTGTAGCTGTGCTTAGTTAGTCATTCAGTTTTTTGGGATCATTGAAAGGATCACTAATTACTCCTTTAACAAAAACTGATGGCAGTAGTCAGGCTTTCTCATTCATTGATTCATTCAAATTTCATTTAACAAGCCACTACTTCATACAAATCCCTGTGGTAAGTGGGGAGAAGTGACAAACAGGTGAAAAAAAATTGATTGATTCCATCAACCAGAGAGATGATCTTCTCTAATAAAGTGGATGATAACACATATACTCAAATAACTATAATATAAGATAGCATTTGATAGGAGTAAAGAAGAGAGCCAGATCAAATAGCCAGAGGAAATTGGAGGAGACATTGAATCCAGCTGGAGAAGTGATGGAGATTTTGTGAAGGAGGAGGTCCTAAAGATAAGTCCTAAATGTATGAAACAATTTTAACAGGCAGAAATGAGGAGAGACATTTTTCCAAGCACTGATGGTAAACTGTTTAAATGGACAGCAACAAGATGAACAAAACTGATGATGATGATGATGACGATAAACAACTCAGATTTATATAGCAGTTTAAATTTTTCCTAATGCTTTACATATTTTATCTTAATGCTCACAACACATTTCACAGAAAAGGACTATTATTATTCCCCTTTTATAAATGAGGAAAGTCAGTTTTAGGGGAGGTTTGCATACATAGAGTGTCTACTACCCAAGTCTTTCTAGATCCAAGTACAACACTGTCAGTCCTGTGGTATATTGCCTCCTCAATAGCTAGTCCAGTTGGATAATATATAGCATGAGTGAAAGGGAATAATTTGAAATAAGGCTAGAAAAGGTTCATTGACACCAGCTTATGAATGGCCTTGAAATTGAATTTGATCATATAGGTGAAGAAGAGTCACTAAAAACTTTTGAACTGATGAGAAAAAAGGCCATATATGTATGCTAGTAATATTTCAGAACTATCTGTTAAAGAATATGAAGTCTGGGGGTTACTTGAAAACTCCTTCAGGGAAAAAGGAATCCTGAATCTCCCAACACATAATCTTTATGCCCCTAACTCCAAGTGCTTGTAATTAAAAACCACTTGCCTTTTTGAAGATGATATTGGTGGCTGACAATGAAATTTGGTGTCTTCCTTCTCTCTCAGTCTTCTGTCATCTTGGGCAGTGTCTATGATTGCCAAAGATGGAATGAGAAGATTTGTTGGACATCAAGCATTGTACCATTGGGGATTTGGTCAGAGAAGCTAGGTTAGAGCTGCAGATTGTTAGGGGTACAAGCAGCCATGGACAACTTTAAATAAATGAGTGACTGCTTGTATTCAGGGTCAGTGTCCCATCAGCCTTGGCTATGTGAGAAACCAACCGATCAGAAATCAGAATAATGATCTCTATCACTTGTGTAGGATCCTGTGGACTCTGGGATCCCAATTCTCTATGAGTTCCACTAAGTAAGGATATGGTAGCTGCATATGGATTGTGTTTTTTTCTCTTCCCTCTCTCCTTGCCCCCAAATGGCCAGAAATTAATAGATTAAGAACAGGTGTGGAAATTAGATCACTAACGTGAATATAAGACTTTGAATGGGTCTGTTAGCATGAAAAGGAGCAATGTTCAGGCTGCAGATCTTGCAGAATTCCTACCTTTGCCCCCAAATGCATGGTTTTTATATTACTCAAAAATCTCTGTGCCCTACCTAAATCTCCGTTAATGAGATATCCATTTCCCTAGGTCCTAGGGTTCAGTTCACTGGGGATGAAGGCTGAAGTGATTGCTCTAAGAATAAATAATCAGGGGCGTCTGACATACCTGCTTAGGGAATAGAATTCCCTACCATCATCCTCATCTCCTCCAATTTGATTTTTCTTTTGTGAAAAAGAAAAACAGTTAAAGTAAAGCCACTGATACAGAGACCACATATGACTATGTAGATCTATGCCTCCTGTTCCCATAGTGTCCTGTACCTCTTGATGAGTAGAGAGAAGACCATATCATCATCTGATCTCCACAATTAATACTGGCTTTTATCATTATTAAGAATTTGACTTCCTTTCAACATTATTTTTTACTTATACTTATGCAGTCATTTGTTTATGAAGCATATTCTACTTCTGATTCTACATGTTTCATCATGCTTCAGTTCATATAAATCCACCCTTATTCAATGCTCTTTGCATGGCACTAGCTAAACCACATTAATAAAGTCACTGTATCTCAGATTCAATTGACTTGACCTCATAAAATGCAATTTCAGTAATGGGGACACTCAGAAATAGGAAAACAATAAATATGTTGGATTTTAGGAGAATAGAGGATAAGTAATAGGATACCTGACTAGTGCCCACATAAAGAAACGAGTTCCCAAGGCACTATCCCTTATAACAGGCAATTAGTTACCTAAAGGCTAAACCCAATAGAAAACAATAACTTTCATGACAGTAGCAAAGTGCTAAGTCCATTGTCCACGGTGTTAACAAACCAAGGCTCAACATGCCTCAACATATGGATGCTGCCAGAAATCAAATTTTTTTCATGGTGCCATGAAAGCATGACAGTGGTTTCATATTTGATTGTGAATGGGTGAGCAATGACTATATATGTTACAGACAGTCACTATCCTGATCTTCCCCTCCCCTTTCAATCCTTTAACCCTCAAGGGACTCTGGGGGACTTGATGAGGAAGTCTTTCTTGGGAAACCTCACCTCAACCTCTAATGTCTGAGGAACAGCCCTAGCTTCTGTGTTGTTGATGTGTACATTTGTGCTCTTGAACTCTTTGAGAATTTTTTCAAGGAAATGATCAGAACACTAAATTGCTACATTATTTTGCTTTTTATAGAATACTTCCCCCACTCCCACCAACAACCCTGTTGGTTAGGTTGTTTGTTATTATCATCATTTTATCCATAGGGAAACTGAGATAATAAGAATAGTAATAGTAATAATGACAATTACTGTTATTATAGTGTTTATTACTGTTATTGTAGTACCTTAAGGCTTACAAAGCATTTTACAAACATGAAGTTACTCATGGACGTACAGACAGAAAATGTCAAAATCAAGATTCAAACTGAGGTTTCATTACTACCAACCAAGTTCTTATGTTGGCAAAGTAACTGAAACCAGAAGAATATAATTCTTACATGTATCAGTATTTGTCAGTGTTTGACTATGAGAAGCTTGATGGAATAGTTTTTACCCTTTGGCTAGCTGAACCCATCAAGAACATAAAAATGATTTAGTGCTCAAAATAACCTGTCCTTGCAGTATCATCTAAGTAATAACCCTGTGAAACCTATAGATTATCTACTTGTATAGGGGATTAATTAGTTCTTTAGCCATCATGAGGTAGGTTCTTCTGGAGGTCCCGCCTGCCAAAAGTCACATAGTTGCCATAGAACTAAACCTTTTTGTTTAAGTTAACTTGGTGTTAGAAGTTGTCCTTACCTAAGAATTTCTTAGAAAAATTAGGTCTCACTGAGAAATATGTAATTCTTTCTAGATGAAGAGCCATCTAGTTTTTAAGCTTAGGAATACAGAATCACAAAGTGTGAGCTATGGCCAGGTACTCAATAGAGATGTATTCTAAGTTATGTCTGCAAAGAAATACTTCCACAACATATCCAATAGGTATTTGAAGTTTGGAAACCTACCTAGATAAGCACAACTTCCTGAGGCATTCCATTCCACTTTTGAATAGCCTTAATCTTAGAAAAATTCTGCTGTTATAAAGCCTGTATGTACTTTTTTACAATTTCCATCCATTGTTATTTGCCTTGTTTTTTTTTTTTTGAGGACCAAACAGAATAAGCCTAAGACCTTTTTCAGAAGGAAAGTACTTAAAAGATTTGAATACAGCTATCATACCCCAACAGAGCTTTCTCTTCTGACAAATAAACATCTCTAGTCCCTTTCAAATGATTCTCCTCTGCACACACCAGAAGGCTTTTACCATCCTGATTACCTCTCCATTTGAACAGCATCTTTCCCAAATTTTGGTGACCATATCTGAACAGGATACTTTAGATGAAATTTGACCAGGGCAGATTAAGTGGAACTATCACCTCCCTTTTCCACTTTTCTGGAAGATATGTCTCTTTAACCATGCCATGATCGCATAAGCTTTTTGATTGCTGTATCATACTTTAAAATATATGTGTGTGGACCTTTTAGTCCACTAAAACCTTTAGATGTTTTTTTCAAATGAATTTGTGTCTAATCATACCTCCTTCAGTTTCTACTTATGAAGATGATTATTTAAAATTTTAAAAGACATTAAATGTCTAAACAAAATTATATTTCTTATGAGTGCCAATGTTCTAATCTGTCAAGGTAATTTTAGATCCTTACTATCATTTCTAGAATTAGTGATCCCTTCTGGCTTTGTGTGACCTGAAAAAAAATTATAAATATACTTCATTTGTGTTGTGTGTGTGTGTGTGTGTGTGTGTGTGTGTGTGTGTGTGTTTGTTTGTTTAATTCCACTGGTGACCTTATATCAAGTTGACATTAAACTCTTAATGTGTTCAATCATTTAAACCAGGTCTGTACAACATCACAGGTAGCCTGGTCTCAGTTTGTGGTCTGCCAAAAGGATTTCTGCTACCCTTTGAAAATTCAAATCCCTCAGGAAAACTGATTATGTGAAGTTCCCTTAGGGCAGGCCAGCACAACATAAGCCTCTTGGGGCCCACCAAAGCATTTTGGCAGCACATGAAAAATGTAGAGAATATAAAACAGGCCTACACAACATTTGGTCCATGGGCCATTTTGGTGGGCCACAAGCAGCCCTCGAGCTGTATTATTGTGCAGGCCTGACTTAAACAGTTCTGAACTCATCTAGTCATACTGTCGTCTAACACGCAACTCTACCTTTTCCATTAAAATAAAATGAGTTAACCATACACTTTGCTAAACTGTGTTATCTCTATCTACAACATTTCCCTGATCCATGTATTTAATAACTTCATTACAAATAATGTCTCAGTCTTAGATGGAGACATGTAAATTACATGCATAATACATGACTATACCATATCACATCAAATCATATAACACAGTATCAAAACTGTACATTATAATTACATCCCTTCATGTTGAGAATATAAAGATGAAAAGTCAAACAATCTGTCTTCAAAGAGTTTATACTCTAGCCAGAGGAGAAAAAACATATGTGTGTATATGTATATAGGCATATATACACAAACACATATGTGTGTATATGTATATAGCACATATACACATATATACATATATGCATATAAATATTGTAATAAATGCATAAAATGAGAGACACAGAGAGAGAGACAGAGAGAGAGACAGAGAGAGAGAGAGACAGAGAGAGAGGAGTGATGGGAAAGAAGGCAGCTGAAGGCAGCTGATTTGGGGATGGGAGGTGACACAAGTTGACATTCCAAGAGCCAGAAGTGGAACGAGTGCATTCTTGGCATTAGTAACAGCCAGGAAAGAGTCTCAGAGGCAAGAGACAGAATTTCATGTTTGAGCAACGTGTGAAGATCAGTTTGGCTGGACTGCAGTGTGTATGGGAATGGTCAGTATGCAATAAAGCTAGAAAAGTAAGGGGAGGCCAGGTTGTAAAGGGCTTTAACTGATGAACAGGAAGCTTATATTTGATCCTGCAAATAATAGGGAGCTATTGGAATTTATTGAGTAAGACAATGGAATAATTAAGATTTGTATTTTAGGAAAATACTTCTTCCATTTTGCTTGATATTTAAAATGTCACTAAAAGTGGTTTAGTAATCACATATAACAGTTATTTGAACACCCAAGGATATAAGGGTTATGAAGGATATGAGAGGCATGATGCCACAGAAAGAGTGCTGGATTTAGAGTCAGAGAACTTAGGTTCAAATCTTTATTCTGTTACTATCTGTGTGACCTTGGGCAAGTCACCTTAACCTCAGTGTCTTCACTAGCTTCCCTCATCTTTGAAAAAAGAGAGTTGTGCTAAATGTCTACTAAAGTTCATTCAAGTTCTAAATCTTGCGGGTGAAAATTTATCTGGGCCAGTTAACTAATTAAGCAAAGGCTGCTATCTCTTTATTTATCGTGTGCTTTTACTTCCTTTTAATTGTTTTTATTCTGTCTTGTTTGGTCTGAGGATGATTTACTTGGGTGTGTGTTGTGGGGGAAAAAATGACATTTTAAAACAATGTCTTCTTTTTGCCTTGGTTATTGACCCTTTTGAATCAGGGAGAGATCCACTCTTTGTCCCTTTTATTTTCCCATTGTTTGAGAAAAAATGTAAAAGTATTAAAGATAGAAAATATGTTGTTGTTCCTTTTTTTTAATCTTTAGTTTTTCTCACTGGCTTCCACACATTCTCTGCTTTATTTGTTGTTGTTGCTGCTTTTTTTTTTTTTGGTGAGGCAATTGGGGTTAAGTGACTTGCCCAGGGTCACACAGCTAGTGAGTGTTATGTGTCTGAGGCCAGCTTTGAACTCAGGTCCTCCTGACTCCAGGGCCAGTGCTGTATCCACTGCACCATCTAGCTGCCCCCGTTCTCTGCTTTAGTACCTATTACATTATCCTTAAAGGATTATGCCAGCCTGTTACATACATCTCTGTCATGTTCCTATACTTTTTTAGTATGTTATTTTTTGTCTAAGTTGGTTAGTACATTGTCCTCACATTGCACTCTCTTTCTGTAGCTCTTCTATTTTCCTCGTCATTTGAATCATAATATTCATACTTAGTCACCTTTTCTTCTATGATTGAGCAGAATTGCTTTTCCTCCAGAAGAGCTGTCATTGTTTAATGCTGTCCCAAGTACCCTGGGTGCAATAAATGTGTGATTAAAGATGCTTTGCTATTAGATTCTCCTGTTTGCATTGTTGCCCTAGAAAAAAAAATAAGCCTTGAGTGAGACTCTTGCATTATTATCACTCACTTCCTTAACACCCACATATTCAAACTTTTATCATCTGAAATTTTATGATGCAATTAGGTATATTTATATAAATACAAGCAACCACACTTTACTTACACGATTATACACAATAGTGCACAATTGCTCCCAATTTTAATTACAGCCAGTTTTGATTACAGTATTTTAAAATTTTAATTGCAGTCTTTTTTTTTTTTTTTTATGGCCACCAGAGTCTTTTTGACTTGATCCCCAAAGAGCGTAAAGGAACTGAACTGGCTGAGGCCTCAAGCCTGGAAACATATCCTAGTCCTTGGTTTTTGCCTAGATGTTCAGGTTTTACATGGACCATTTTTTAGGGATTCAGAAGAGGGCTCCTTATTTTCACATTCTTTGGTTTATTGCTCCCAACTTTCCACTCTGCTGAAAGTTATTACTTAATGAGCTGCTAATTATAAAAATTGGAAAGTCTAAGGAGTTTTCCCAGAAAGGGAGGCAGGAATAAGGTATCTTATGATTTAAATGGGATTCAGTAAAAATTCAAAGCTGCAGATGCAGCTATGAAACTGATAGTATCATAAATCCGTTTTTCTTAAGGCTTCTAATTACACATTCAATTTTATTTATGTACTGGCTTTTTCTGATCAATAGCCAAACTTGAACTTTCCAGTGACCTCAACTCTTCAGATATACCAATCCATTTCTCCTACTTGTTAGGCCCTAGCTCTTACACTCTTCTCCACCTTGGTGGTAGGGAATGGAAAGAGGATAACTGCCTAATCTGTTCATAAAGTTAATATTAAAGGAAATAAACACATAGGAGAAACAAAAGTAGCATCATTAGGGTAGAGAAGAGCTTCTTCACCCCTCATTGAGATTATATCTAGTCATCTGTACAGCTATATCCAAGAAGAGCCATCAGCCAGAAGTTGCTTCTTCTACCAGGTGTGGCACCCCATGGACATTTTTTCTTTTCTAACTCAACAGCCAATCAAGAGATTTGCAAACTTGAGCCTTAAATGGCCAGAAGCTGACCCCACAAAGATTCTTCATAGTCAACTGGAATAGAATGATTACTGTTCATTCTTGGTTAGAATAAGGCCTAGGGACAGGGGGTGCACCCAGTGCACCCCATGAACCATTGGTTTCTGTGACTTATTACTGCTTCTTAGTCCATCTATTGAGCCAGTACATCATTTTTTATTTTTCCTTTCCCCTTCTCTTATGATATTGTCCTAATTACAGCTTTGAAGTCCACTTGCATTCCCTTATCCCATTCTGATTCTATCCACATTTTACCTCCTTTCCTCTCTCCTTATCCTCCTTTTAGCATTCTCTTTCTTCTTTTCCTCCTCTTCCTTATCATTCCCTTGATTTCCCTCCTCCTTTAGTCCCAAGCAATTGTCACCACTGGCTTTAATCCCCAACCCATCTTTTTTTTTTTTCATTTCTAAGAGAATTCAACTATTCAGGAATTCCTGCTCAATGAATAATATGGGACCTAAGACCAGAGATAGATCATGAACCTAGAAAAAAGTCAAGCAAACAAGAAACAAGTATTCATTAAGGACCTACTACTGCTAGACATCATGCTAGGCTAGACATTGGGGAACAATTTTTGATGAATAGAACAGTCTCTATTCACAGAGAAATTATATTCTTTTTTTTTTTAAATTTTTATTCCATAAATTAACCCATTTATTGTTGGACTATGGGCTACAGATATTTGATAAGAAGATTTTATTGGTCTTTCAATTCTTTCAGTGTTCTGATGGCAGATTTGACTGTGACTGCAGAGGTGGTATTGTAGGTCCATGCACCACCAGCTACTGTCTTCATGCAGGATCCACAATGCCAGATACCCACAGCCTGTCTATTCATTTTGGTCTTGCCACAGAAGGAGCAGGTATACTTGGCATGCTGGCTAATTTCAATTTTCTTCACCATTTTTCTGAGGGATGCACCATAATGTGTTCCATATTTGCCAACAATTCCAACCTTCTTGATACGTTTAGCCATGTTGCCTGTTGCAGGGCCGGGGCTTAGAGTGACAGTGAAATTATATTCTGAAGGGATAGATAATAAGAACATACTCAAGTACATACGCAATAAATATGAAGAAAATTACTGCAAAGAAGATAGTTAAATAAAAGATAGTTAGAGTGGGAAGGTACCAGAAATTGAGGAAAGGAGAAGGAGATCAGGAAAGGCTACATGTATAAAATGATAGTTGATCTGTATCTTGAAGAAAGTGGCATCTCATGAGGTGGAAGTGAGGAGTTAATGCATTTCAGGCATTGCAGAGACCCAGTGCAAAAGTATGGAGATGGGAAAAACAGGGAGACTAATTTGGCTAGATCACAGAATATGTCTGGGGTGGAGAGAATAATATAAAATGAGTCTGGAAATTTTGGTTGATATAGAGCTGTGAAGGTAATTAAGCAGGGATGTTTTGAAGAAAACTTGAACAGGTTCATAAGAGCTAATTGTTAAAATTTCAGGATGAGTATTTACACCTTGGAAATCTGCAAACACTAAAAGTCAGGGATTGTTTCATTGATTGCCTGGACTTAAGAAAGTAATGGAGAAAATGTTAGTAATATAGACTAACCTTAATAGAGTGTCTTGCATTTGTCTCTATCTATTTAGCTCTCTGCCTGTCTATGCATTCGTTCATTTCTTTGTCCATTTGTTTATTGATTTGTTTGTTCATTTATTCTTCATTCATTCATTTCTTTATTTATACACTTATCTATTTTTTTGCAAAGCCAATTGTTAAACACATTACCAGTACTTTTGTTACCAGCATTTGCACACTTATCAGCACATCCCTATTTATAAATGCAAAAGAATAAAACAGACTCTATTTTCAAGGAGCTTATATTCATTATATCAAAGGAGAGAACATTAACACACATATGTATATGCAGAATGAATGTAACAAAAAAATACAAAGGATTTAGGGAAAAATAGTTGGGCAGGTCTTCAAATTCTTCATGTAGAAGGTATTGCTTGTTTGGGTAATGTAAAGTTTGAGAAATGTATCTGATGTTTGAGAAGTGTTATCACCTTGTATTGGAAATTACCCCCTTTTGGTCATTTATTGAAGAGGCTTCATGCTTTCATTTTATTTCAGTAAATATGATGATGTTGCAAAATAAATGGCTCTAAATCACAGAGAATAGAATTTCCTGGCCATAAAAATACACCTGCTTATTTTTAAAAGTAATATTGAGGTATGTTAACAGTTTCATAATACAATTCAATTCAACATTCTTTTATTTGACATCTACTATGGACAACCAATATAACCAGGTATAAGTGATAAGGATTTCCTGGGTAAGCCCAACCTTAAGTTTGCCACTATAATAATCTAAAATATGAGAATTGTAAGACCCAGTTTTCTAGAGGCCAAAAGGGAATACTGCAGGAAAGCACCAGGCTCAGCATTGCCTCTAGAAACACAACTTTGAGAGTTTAGTACCTAGCCTTCTACAGGGAGAAATTGAGTTCCTGGGTTCTGCCAATTTCTTGTGGTCCCAGAGCTTGGAAGAGTAGCAATTACTAATGTACGTAATAAAAATTATCCATTTTACACCACACAATGTAATCTATTTCTTGTTTATTTTTTTTCTTAATTTATATTTTTTTAGGCAATCGGGGTTGAGTGACTTGCCCATGGTCACACAGCTAGTAAGTGTCAAGTGTTTGGTCTGAGGTGGGATTTGAAATCAGGTCCTCCTGACTTCAAGGCCGGTGCTCTACCCACTGCGCCACCTAGCTGCCCCCATCTCTAGTTTATTTATAAAAATTTGGGCTAGCAAAAAACAAACAAAACAAAATAAAATAAGAACCTGACCTTAGCCTTTAATGATTTCTGAGGTTTCTTTTTTTTCAGATAGTGAGTTATTATGTGTCGATTTGTAAGGGGGCCTCCAGTGAAATATGCTGTGGAATTACTTTTGAGTTGGTACCATTAAAATTTTTATCAATTTGGATAAAGTGATTGATGCTATAGCAATTTAATTTAAAGGTGACAAAAATATAGAAGAGAGAGCTGAAATACTGCTCAGTTAAGATAATGAAAATTTTCTAATCCATGCTGTTTCATACCACAAAGAAATTTAGGATGTTTAGAGGAAAAAAAAGAATATTCTAGAAGATTTTGATTGTAGTGCTAAAGTAGTTGAGTGCCCATCAAGTATAAGAATGATTATATTTGTTCTGTTAAACACTAGAGAGAAGAATTATGAGTAATAAGTGTAAAGTAAAATAGGAAAAATCAGTTTTGAGACAAGGCCAAAAAAATAATTTCCTAACAAAGAGATACCCCATTTAAAACAACCAGAGAGGGAGCAGATAGGTGGCATAGTGCATAGAGCACTGGACCTGAAGTCAGGAGGACCCGAATTCAAATCCCACCTCAGACCAAACATTGACACTTACTAGCTGTGTGACCCTAGGCAAGTCACTTAACCCCAATTGCCCAAAAACAAAACAAACAAACAAAAAAACCCAAACAAACCATAGACAGCATAAACTAGCAGGAAGTATACCTGCCAAGACAAACATAGGAGCTATATTAACATAATTATAAAACATGTTTTGTATAAATAAAGTCAGATTTTAAATAACTAGAAAATATTAATTCTTCATGGGTTGGCAGAGCCAATATAATAAAATTGATAATTCTACCTAAATTAATCAACTTACTCAATGCCATTTCAGTTAAATTACAAAAAAAAAGCACTGGGCTAGAAAAAAATCATAACAATTTATTCGGAAGGATAAAAGATCAAGATTTTTTTTTTTAATATAAAGAAAGGAGCGGTACTTGATCTTAAACAGTATTATAAGGTAGTAATTTTAAGACTGTTCAGTACTGGCTAAGAAATGGAAAGGTGGATCAGCGGAACAGGGGAGACATGCAATGCACAGTAGTAAATCATCGTAATAACCTTGTGTTTGACAAGTTCAAAGATTTAAGCTTTTGGCACAAGAGTGCATTTTTCTATTAAAAAAAATTGTCGAGAAAATTGGAAAGAAATCTGGCAGAAACTAGATATAGACCAATAATAACTCACACCATTTACCAAGATATGCTTTAAATGGATACATGACCTAGCTATAAAGGGAGATACCATAAGAAAATTAGAAAAAATATGAAATATATTATCTGCCAGACTTATGGATAACAGAAAATTTTATGAATAAACAAGAGATAGAGAACACTGTGTCATGTAAAATGGATATTTTTCATGACCTTAAATTAAAGAGGTTTTGTACAAATAAAACAATGTAGCCAAAATTAGTAAGAAAGCAGAAAATTTGGGGGGTGTGGAGAGAAATATATGCTGTTTCTCAAATAAAAGTCTCATATCTCAACTATATCGAGAACTTTGTCAAATTTATAAGAATATGTGTCATTCTCAAATTGATAAATGGTCAAAGGACATGACTAAGCAGTTTTTTGATAAAGAAATCAAAGTCATATATAGTCATATGAAAAACTGCTTTGTTATTGATTAAAGAAATTCAAATAAAAGCATATTTGAGATACAATGATATTTGAGATATCGTCTCACATCTATCAGACAAGCTAAAATGATAGAAGAAGAAAATGAGGGGATATGTGAAAATTGAGACACAAATGAAGTCTTGGTGGAATTTCTAAACTGATCCAACCATTCTGCACATTAACTTAAAATTGTGCCCCCAAAGTAATAAAACCTTTGTTTATGCTTTGACCCAGCAATACCATTATTAGGGCTCTTTCACAAGGTGACCAGGGAGAAAGAGGGGGAAAAACCTCGACATCCAAAAATATTAATAGCAGCTGTCTTTGTGGTGGCAAAGAACTAGAAGTTGAGGGGATGCCCATTAATCGGAGAACTGCTAAACAAATCATGGTATATGAGTAAAATGGAATACTACTGTGCTTTAAGAAATAATAAGCAGGTTGATTTTAGGAAAATATAGAATGACTTGCATGAAGTAATGAAGAGTGAGATGAGAAGAACCAAAAGAACTTTGTATGCAGTAATAGCAATATTGTTTAAACAGTAACTGTGAATGATTAAGCTCTTCTGAGTACTTTAAATATGAAATCAACTACAAAGGAAATATGAAGGAAAATTCAATACACCTCCAGAGAAAGAATTGATAAATAGAATATGTGGTTTCACATACAGACACATGTGTGTACATGTGTGTATATGTATATGTACATATGTATGTGTGTATACATACATAAAATGCAACAAAATAAATTTAAATTAAATAATAAAGTAAAAAAGAAGAGTATTATTCTAGTGATCAAGAAGTTGAATGGCATCATGTGATTATATACGATCTGTTTAACACTAGAGAAAAGAACTAGGAAGAGTAGGTATAAATTAAAGAGGCAAAATTGGGTTTGAGACAATGGTAGAAAAACAACTTCTTAACAATTAATTCTATGCAAAAGTGGAATGCACTGATAAAGGAGGTAGTAGGTCTTTTGTGAAGGTATTCAACAGAAGTTGGTTGGATAGTTGCCAGCCATTGTAAAGGACCAAGTCTGTATTCTTCCTGGAAAAATCCAAGCTCTTAGTGTAGTACCGTAAGACTGGAAGGCTGTATATGTACAAATACACAGTATGCATCCAAAAGTAAAAGTGAGAATCACTTGGGGGAAGTGGGAAAAGTTGCATGATGAATCAGGTATACCATTGAAGATCCTGGAAGGATATGAGACAGATTACCTGTAGAGTGAGGTGAATTATACATTCAGATTAAAAGCTACTTTGGGTCCTTTTATGTTTTTCCCCAACTCTCTGAATTTTGAAAAGGTGAATATTTTATATCTCATCACTTTAAGGTCTTATATTAGATCAGGAAATTCCTTCACTCACATTAGGTTTTATCCACCAGTTTTTTCAGAGGAAACTATAAGTGGGAGCAAGATGAATCAAAGAGAGATGATTTGCAGAGTAGTGGTTAAGTTATATAAAATTGAAGCTTGTGTCTTTAAATTCAGAACTTAAGGTGTTAGGCTATGGTTTAAAAGTCAGAAAGGTCAATTTATTTCAATTAGTAATACAGAGAAGGGGCTAGCTAGGTGGTACTGTGGATAGAGCACCAGTCCTTGAGTCAGGAAGACCTGAGTTCAAATCTAGTCTCAGACATTTAACACTTACTAGCTGTGTGACTCTGGGCAAGTCACTTAACCCCACAAAAATGCAGAGGAAATAGTAAGAAAATAAGTTAAGCATCAATCCATTTGCCTAAACTTCCACATCCCAAATTCCTGGAAAAAAAAAGGATAAAACCTTTTATCTTTCATTTCTTTTTTTTCAGCCTTATGTTTTAAATAATATATCAAAATAGAAAAAAGGTTGTGTTTTTTAATGAACTTTCTCATCACACCCCGATGGTGCTATATCAACAAGACAGTAGAATAATAGAGTCTAGAGCAACTGGATTGGACATCAGGGTTTCTCAGCACCAGAATCAGTCAATTAAGAAAAAAAAAAACACAGCCTCACTAACATCATTGAAGCCTGAATGGGATCATAGAAACCTTGAATCTGGAACATGGCATCTCAAGAACCATAGCCTCAGATTCACAGCCCAGATTCCTGTCAGTCTTCTGAGTTCTCCACCATTTCTCCTCTCTATCTCTCCTCTACTATATGGTAGCTTCCTCTGTTCAGAATAAAGGAAGTATTATCACTCAAAACATGGTGATTTTGAAATATGATTAAACCTCTGTGTCACAGTCAGCTTTTATACCAAGCAAAGTGTATTGTACAGAGCAGTCACTTAATAGATGTTTGATTGGATTTGAATCTGAGGATGCACCTAATGTACTCAAAATAACACCAAAAAGCTTCAAGATTAAATGTACTGTTGTTGTTGCTGCTGCTGCTCTTGATCTGGAAAGCTAATGACATTTGTCTTGGATCCACGTGGATCCACTATCATACCTTAGAGAAAATCTCTAGTATTCTCCTTCTTTCATATGCACTGTCCTTCCAATTCCTATTTCTCCTTCAAGTCCAAATCTGCTACCATTACTGGTTGCTCTAATTAGCTTCTTCAGATAACACTTATGTTCCCCATTAGTGAATTGAATTTCCAAGGCATTCTATTAGAAACTAAAGATATGAAGGAAAAAAAACTAGTCACTAGGTTGAAAGACAATTTGATTCTCTCAGAGGACATCATGAGAAAGTAATCTACTATTCCATGTCTGCTCCCAACATGCTTCTTCATAGAAAAAAAAAAAAGCTAAGGCATAGGATTTTTTTTTTCAGAATTGTTTTGAAGTAACTGTTTTCCCATTCTCTTTCAAGATACACCTAGCAATAGATGTCAGGAAAGGAACAAAATCCAACAAACAAATAACCGATTAAAAATGTTTCAACTATCAATGTTTTGAAGTCTACCATACAAGCACAGGTACTTCAATAGATAGTGACATCTGTTGAAAGTCATTGCTAATGCTAATAGCCCCCAGACCCAGAGCTTGCAATATTGCTTCAATGGGTCAGCTGATATGTTTAAAAAGTTTACAGATAAACAAAATTTAAGCTTTTAATTTTAAAACAAAATTGTCCACAGGTCTAGTTTGAGTCCTATCTTTTGAGAACACAGATTTAGGCTATATTTCAATGATCCAAGATTTTTATCATACGTGAATTCAGGGGTCAGTGTTAAAAAATGACTTAGGCCAATTAGTCCTTCTGAGAGTGACCATTCTTCTTTAAAAGAATGGAACTAGATATATTGATACAAGAGAAAGTTTGAATAATCCATTGGTAAAAGTATTTCTGTAACTTAAAAAATGCCAACTATTTCAAGTCAATTAGACATCACTTAATCTTTCTAATTTTCATTTTTTTTCCTTTTGGTACCTCCTTGCTACCTACAAATACATTTAAGTCTCTCACTATCCTGAAAAATACCCCATTATGTTCTACACACCCACCAATTATCATCCTATATCAATACATGGCTATGATGGAGCCTCTCTAACCAGCTTATGAGAACTAATTGTTAAATTTTCAGTTGTGAGTGTTTACATCTCAGGAACTGTCAGTTTCTATAAATCAGGGCTTGGTTTATTCTTTCTTTTTTTCTTATTATCTAAACTTAAGGAACCTTAATAATGCAAATTAACCTTAAAGATATATGTACATCTATTTTCCCCCTAGGAAGCACAGTTATTAAACGTTTACCAATACACTGCTGTATTGCTCTATAAAATACTGTTTAAGTTCAGAAGGAAGGAAACAAGCGTTTGTTAAGAGCATACTAAGCACTTTACAAATATCATCTCATTTGATCTTCACAACAGCCACAGGATGTAGGTGATGTTATTAGCCTCACCCTAAAATTAATGAAATAGAGACAAAGAAAATCATATAGGATTGTGTGATTGCCAGAATTTCTCAGAATCACACAGCTAATAAGTCTCTGAGGCCAGATCAGAGCTCGACTTTACCTGACTCCAGGCCTCACACTCTACCCATAGTGTCACTTAGCTACCTAGAAGGAATGTAGTAGAGGTCCAGGGAATGAAGTCATCACTAGACTGGAATCTTGATGACTGTAGTCTAAAAATAATCACAATAACTGGCATTTACACAGTGCTTTAAAATTTCCAAGGGCAGCTAAATGGAATAGTGAATAGAGTTCTAGGCCCGGAGTCAGTAAGATTTGAGTTCAAATCTGACATCAGACAGTTACTAGCTGTGTGACCCTGGGCAAGTGACCCTATTTGTCTTAGTTTCTCATCTTACAATACCTTTGCCTTTTTTTTTCCATCTCTTTATTGGCAAACTCCTTGGAAATCTATAGTCAGTGGTTCTTTCCTCTCTCTCCTTAATTTCCTCCAGACCTTATCATACAACTAAGACTATTCTTTCCAAAGTTACCAACAGTTTATCTGCCTAATCTCATTGCCTCTTCTTAATCCTTAATCTCCTTGATCACACTCTTATTTTTGACATTGTCAATCACATTATCTTTCTGGATGTCTTCTTTTCTCAGTTTTCAAGATACTTTTCTCAACTAGTACTTCTTCTAAACATCTGACAACCTTTCTCCAAGGTTCTCTTCTGTGTCTTTTTTTCTTTCATTTCTATGGCTTTTGTGATGTTAAATTCATCAACTTCTGTATCTCTAAACAGATTTCTACAAAATATACCTTCAATCCTAGCTTCTCTCCTTAACTCTTTTTAAAAATTATCAATGTCATATTAGACATTTCAAACCAGATATCCCAGAGATGTATCAAGCTCAACATGTACACAGTAGAATTCTTCCCAACCTAGTCTTCCTCTAAACTTCCCTAATTACAGCTGATAGAACTACCATGCTTCCACTCAGCTTCACAACCCTTGTGAAGTGTTGAAAATGACATAAGAAAACACACACACACACACACACACACACACACACACCACCTATGAACTTTTATGCAAAAAAAAAAAGAGAGAGATGTCAGGGAGAAGAATTCAAAGTTCTGGCATCCAGAAATCTGTGTTTTTAGGAAATCATTGCTTCATTATTAATTTTTACCACCTTGCTACCTGCTAGGTAAGGGATTAGTTACAGGGTTTGGCCATGATGTCCTTTCATTGGGAAGCAGTTAAATACTTTGTGAATAGAATATGAGAGGAAATTCTAACAGGAAGGCCTGGCATCTTCCATTAGGTCTTCTTTAGCCATAACTTCCCTAGGACCTTCTCCTTGATTTGCCTGGTCTTCACACAGTATACAATGGGGTTCATCAGTGGAGGAACCAGCAAAAATATATTAGCAATGAGAATCCTAATGAGTGTGGAGCCATGTTTGGCAAAGCGGTGGACAATGGACAGACTTATGATTGGCATGTAGAAAATTAGTACAGCACAGATATGGGACACACAAGTGTTGAGAGCCTTGAAACGCTCCTGATGGGAGGCAATGCCCAAAACTGTCTTCAAAATCAGTACATAAGATATAACAATGACTGAAAAGTCCAGCATGCTTAAAATAGCAATAAAGAAGCCATAGATTATATTGACCCGGTTATCAGAGCAGGCTAATCTCATTATGTCTTGGTGGAGACAGTAGGAATAGGAGAGGAGGTTCTCCCTGCAATATCTCAGCCTCTTTAAAGTAATAGGGAATGGGAGTATAAATAGAAAACATCGAATAGCAAAGCCTAACCCAATTTGCATGACTCTGACATTGGTGAGAATGGAACTATATCTTAAGGGGTTGCGGATGGCTATGAAACGATCAAAAGACATGATGACAAGCACTGAGGACTCCATGGCAGTGAAGGTATGGATGAAGAACTCTTGGGTAATGCAAGCATCAACAGAAATTCCCGGAGCATTGAACAAGAAGATTCTCAGCATGGTTGGCAAGGAGGAGAAAGACAGGCAAAGATCAGAAAAGGCCAACATGGAGAGAAAATAATACATAGGCTCATGGAGAGAAGGTTCTGTCTTGATGATGATGAGGATGGTAGAGTTGCCTAGAGCAGCAATGATATATATAAGACAGATAGGTATGGATATCCAGAAGTGCACGTGCTCCATTCCTGGGATCCCAATGAGGACGAAGGTAGAAATCTTATCCTCAGTGATATTAAGAGGGGACATCTATAAATGAAGAAGGAACTACAAATGGAATTACAGATGACATTCCCTGAAATGAAACAAATAATAAGAAAAACATGTATTTGAGTTACTCATATTTTCTCATCCTTAATAGACAATGCTGGGGCAGAAAGATTGCATGGATTTTTTAAAAGGAGAAAGTCTATTGTTTAATTAGGCACAAAAATGCTCTTGTCTTGTTAGACAATAGAATAGTTTGAGTTATGATATTGTAAATTACACTTCACTCACATTATGCAAGCCAAGTATGGATGACCCCAGGTCAGTAACTATGGAATAAGGATTCATGCATATAATGGTTGGCTGGATGAAATGCTCTTTGAAATCCCTTTCAATCTTTACTGTTTTATGACTCTATTTTTCCCCTCCCACTGTTTCCTATTAGAAACAGTAGGTGCAACTTGGGCCACCACAATATTGCATAGACATTAAAAAAAAATAATAGTACTCTCAAATCTCTTTGGGGAATCTCCATAGACTCATAGAGCTGTAATAGATATTAGAAATACCTGTTTAAACCACACATGTATTTCGGCTGAATTGGCTGTTTTAAACTCATTTTCACCAAAGCCACAGAGTTTTGGAGATGGAGGGGGATCTCAGAGTTATAGTTCAGTCCCTTCTTGTATGTATGAGTAAATTGAAATCAGGAGGGAACAATGTGACTGGCCAAACTGATTGGGCTAGACGGTCATTACACATATACACAGTGTATACATATGCACATATGTCTGTAAACATATATATATATATATATATATATATATATATATATAATGTGTGTGTGTGTGTGTGTGTGTATAATTAGAATTAGAATTATAACTAGAAGGCAGGTCTTTCCCTAAAGTTCCCTTTCTGATCCATTTCTAGACTTTTTAAATCTTATTTTTTAATTGTTTTATTTAAGGTAAAACCAATTAATCAATGTTAAAGCATAGTGCTAGTTAAAGCAAAATAAATAAGCAAATGACTATAAGATGCATGGAATTCTTTATTGACAAACTTTTTCTGCATTTTCAACAGTCTGCAAAAATAGCATTGCCACTTATATAATAAGGGTTGATATAATTTGACATCTATTTGGGCATAGAATTACTTTTGCAATCAATTGATAATCATTATATCTATAAATACTGAGGTTTAGATATGTAAAATTCATTAGTAGTTTGGTATTAGAAATTTATAACATTTTCTTCTTTATATTTTCTTCCAAATTATAGACTTAATTCCCAAAGTAACATGAGGGGACAAGCATAGGATATCTTTGAAGTACTTTATACTTTTATGAAACATAACTTACCTGTTCTTGAAGAGTATTTAAAAGAAAGACTGAAATAAAGGCCATGTTTTCCACTAGTAGAATATAATGGTAAAAGAAACACTTTGTTCCTTTATCCTGACTCTGTCTTTTTCTGTCATGCCTCTGTTTCTGTCTTTCTATTATCTTTATCTCTTTTTCTGTCTCTCTGTTTCCCTGTCTTTCTGTCTCTCCCTCTCTCTCAACACATACACACACACACACACACACACACACACACACACACACACACACACCAAGTTTGAATGCCATTATAACAAATTCTATTAACAAAATTTTATGAGCAAGATTTTTATGCCCTAGTCAACAGGCCAAGAAAATAGAGTCAATGTTCTGTAGGGAAAGAATAGTGAAAGAGGAGTGAAATGACTAGTGTTCAATTTCTGACTGTGCCATGTTTCAGCTATACTGTTGTGCAATCCTCTCCCCTTCTCTACACTTCAATTCCCTACTGCAAAATGCTGGTGATATTTCATGGTTTAATTACATCAAAGGGATGTTGAAAGGAAGACATTACTAATATTGGCAAAATATTTTGTAATACTGACATGTTATGTAAATGCAAATTATTAGCATTATTTTGAGGCAATATTTAATGTGAAAAAAAAAACCAAGGAAGTCTGTATAATTCTATTGGATAAATGGTGTTCCAATCTAGTCCTCCCCTTCCATCTGGCCAGACTGGGAAGCAGCTCAAAGCTAGATTGGCTTCCACTGACAAAATTTCTCCAAACTCTATTTGTTTTTGGTTCGCATTGTTTTTGTTTGTTTGTTTTTTTTAACTCCCCCACCCATTAGTGGATTTATTAGTACTAGGCTTCATTTCAAACCAGATCACATAGACACAAAGCTAGGGCAAGACCTATATGGTTTTATTCTTCAATGCACATCTAATCTATTTTTTCTAATATTAATTTTTCAGGTGAAAATTCTGCATGTTGGGATGGACATCTATCATTACCATAGGTAGAGCTTTAATAAATGCTTGTAAAAATATATAAAAAATGATTTCTTTTATTTGCCCCACATTCTAAGCTATTTTCTCAGTAGTCAGGGATGCTAGTTTTTTTTTCTGTTATTTCCACCAAATTGGAAAGTTTGTTGGCCTTTCTAGTTTGCCTATGGGATCAACTCACTCTACTTACGCTACGTGCCTATAGAATCAGATTATTATTTTTAATTAATTAATTAATTTTTAATTTCCAACAATCACTTCCATAAGCTTTTGAATTTTAAATTTTCTCCCCCTACCTCCCTCCCTGCCTCCCTTTCCAAGATGGCACACAGTCTGATATAGGCTCTACATATACATTCCTATTAAACATATTTTCATATTAGTCATGTTGTAAAGAAGAATTAGAACCAATAGGAGGAACCACAAGAAAGAAGAAATAAAACAAAACAGAAGAAAAAAAATGAGCAAATAGTATGCTTTGATCTGCATTCAAACTCCATACTTATTTCTCTGGACATGGATAGCATTTTCCATCATGAGACTTTTGGAGATGTCTTAGATCCTTGCATTGCTGAGAAGGGCTAAGTCTATCAAAGTTAATCATCACACAATATGGCTGTTACTGTGTACAATGTTCTCCTGGTGGATCCAGGTTCTTTATATAGAATTCTTATCCTTTTATTGAGATTTAAAAATAGAAAAACTTCTATTGTCCTACCAAAAATGGCCAGATAATTTTTAAAGCCCAGTGGCAGAAATAATGGTTAATTAAATATAAGGAAGACTAATTAGTTGAAGAGCTAAGAATAGATGTGAAACAATGAGGTTAGTACCTATGTGAACTGGTTGTAGGGGCACTCAAAATTAAAGGGTTCAACTGAAATGCAAGTTCCCTTAGGCCAGAGACTGTCGTTCATGTCTAGCTTTGTATGTCCAGCTTCTAGCATAATCCAATGCATGTAATAACAAAAACTAAAAATTACATAGTGTTTACTATGTGTTAGTGCTGAGTGACTGTGCTGTACTTCAGGATCATTACCTCATTTGATCCTCCCAACAGTCCTACAAGGCAGGTGCTATTATTATCCTCATTTTATAGATGAGGAAACTGAGGCAAACAGAGGTTAAATGAATTGCCCAGGATAACACAACTACTAAGTGGCTGATTCAAACTCAAGTCTTCTTGATTCTAGGACTAGTGCTCTATTAACTGTATTATTTTCTACCATTGCATAGAGGAGGGGGATGAAAGATTCTTTTTGGATTGTATTTAATCTCCTGTTTCTTAGTCTTGTGGCTAAGATTGACAATTTTATTTGTCATGCTACTTCAACAATCATCAGGACTGACTCAGAAATCATATCCACCAAGTACCTCAGACCCTAAGATTTACCATATTAAGGCAGATGATTTGAACTCATCAAATGTTGCCAAGAGATCTCTCACCATCTTTGTCATCTGTCTTAGATTTTACATCCTCATTAACAACCTTTTCCTGTCCTTTATATCACCAAGATTATTTTTTCTTGACAAAGGAAAGAAAATAAAAAAGAACTGAGTATTCCTGTGTCTCAGTATCCAGTATAACTGTTCCAATCACCTTGAATAATGAAGTTTGTCCTTTCTTATTTGTCCTTCCTTCCAATATAGCTGTCAATATACTTTTCTATAGGCAAAAAAAAATACAAAACACGACAGAGCCCCCACCTCTCAACTCATAAGGACCTCATACACCATACTTCAGATACCTCCAGCTGTTATTGCTCAGAGACTTCTATCCATAACATCTCAGCTACCCTACTCATCCTACCTTGAACTGCTTCTTAGACTATTCGGCCCAAAAAGATGTCAGTCAACTCTGTGGCTCTGCATTGACTAAATGGCCTTAAGCGATAATCAAAATGACATGGGATAAGACCTGGAGGGTCAAATGTTTCAGTATAAAAGCCTGGAAATGAGAACAGGAAGTATGAACAAAGGGAGGACAAGAAAAGGAATTGATGAGGGGGGAAAAAAACAACATGAAAATATCCTGTTCCTAGAAAGCCTTTGAGAGATGACCTGAGAGGAACCTATATCACAATGAATTACACTGTAGTATAGTTCATACTGATACTTTGATAATTTTATTGGGGGAAGTGGGGATCCAAATTGAACTGAAGTTAACATGACTCTTGAGGAGCTCAAGATAATTCTCACATCTGTAATTACTTTACTCAATTGAATTTGACATATATTTGGTAAACATCTATGTGCAAGCCACTGTGCTATGTGATAGGAAACCAGAGGTAAAAATGGAAGTCCTTTGTTTCAAGGACTTCACATTCTACTTTACCATTTATGGCACTTTTAACTTATTAACTTATGAAATCCTTACAATACACCCAAGAAGGACTAAAGTCAAGTATTATTATGCCCATTATGCAGATTAGAAAATTGAGGTTAACAGAAGTAAAATATATTGTCCAAGTTTTATCTATGAGGACCTCTAAAATCCTGGAATATATCCCAGATTCCTAGTTCAGTTTTCTGTATCCGTAATATCTGTAGTCCAAATTGTTTCCTAAGTGATGTGTCATTTACAGGGGCATTTGGTCTTATCAGGTGAAGGAATAGGAGATAAGAAGAAGCAGACCTGAATGTCTTCCACGTATTTGGTAGGAGCAAGCAGTATTTTCAGCTGGATTTGTTAGTCACTGAGGTGACTATGGTCAATGGAAAGATCCCTACTTACTTTTGTATCAACCTCTGAAAATAGTACTGAGGCTTTCTTATTCACTGTGCTGGATGCTGGAGGTAGGAGCAGGATAGTGACATACAGATGAAAACTTACATAATTCTTGCAATCAGAGAGGTGACACTCTAATAAGGTATACAAAACTTATACTCTAATAAGTAGGATACTAAGTAACATAATTGTAATAAGGAATAAAAAAATCAAAGTCCTCAGAGGAAATTGGAGAAGGGAGGGATATTCAGTTGCTGGTATTAGGAAAGGTTTTATGAAGGAGAGGGTCCCTAAAGTAGATCCTAAAATGAAAAGAATAATTTGAATGACTGAGATGAGGACAGAGACTTTTCCAAGAATGGAAAATGGTTTATGTCAGTGGACAGAGACAAAACAGAATAAGACCAAAAAAAAAAAACTAAACTAAACTAAAAACTAATACACAAATATATAAACATATGTGTGTGCATCTTACTTTAAAGTTTGTACATTGATTTACATATTTTATCTTATTCTCAAAATTACCTTCTAAGGAAGGAGCTATCATTATTCACATTTTTCTAGATAAGGAAACTGTAGTTTGCAGAATTTAGGTAAAATTTCCAGCTAGTGTATCTACTATCCAGGTCTTTTTGGCTCCAAGTGTATCATTCGATCCCCTACAGCAAATTGCTTCTTCCAACAACTTGTCTGGTTTGGAAGAAAGGAGCATAAATAAAAGGAAATAATGCAGGAAAAATAATTCATTGGTACTTAAATTGTATTTGTTCCTACAGAAATTAAAAAAAAAACAGTGAAGATCTTTAAGCAGAGGAATGGCATAATTAGACAAATATATTAGCAGTATTTTTGAACTAAGTATTGTCTTGTAGCTCCTTTGTGGACAATAAACCCTGACTTGCCAACAAATAATTTCCATGCCTCTTACTCAAATGCTTGTCCCTAATAAAAAACTTGCCTTTTTGAAGGTGATATTAGTGATTGCCAATGAAGTTGTACTCTTACTCCCCCTCCATTTTCTGCCATCACAGAGTATCTTGTGTTTGTTTGTCAAAGTTGGGGGCAAGGAAGGAAGTAAAAATTTGTAGGATATCTGGTATTATATTGTTGGGAATGTGGTCAGGAAGAAACTCCAGCCACAAATTTTTGGGGTACAAACAGCTATGGACAATCTTAAGAGAATGAGTGACTGCTGATAAGTAGGGTCCATTCCCAAATGCCTCGGATATGCAAGAAGACTTCCTTCCAGGGAGCAGAAAAGTGGTCCTTATGATTTCTGGTGGTCTTTCTGTGATCTGGGATTCTGATTCTCTATGAATTTATTTAAGCAAGAATGTGATTGTTGCATATGGAAAAGCTCTTTGCCATCTCATTCCCTGATAAAATTCAGGAATAAATAGACCAAAAACAACTGTGAAAATCAGATCACTAACCTGGTTGGGAGACCCTTGATGGGCCCATTAGAGTGATGAAGGGAAGGGCTCAAGCTCACAACCCCATAACATTCTTTTCCCTACCCTAATACACAGATTTTTTTTATAGTATTCACTGATCTATACACTGCCACTCCCCTTCCCCTCATCCCTATCCACCAATATATAATTATCTCCCCAGGTCCAAGGTTTCAAAGTCCTCTGGGGATGAAGACTGGGAAGAATCAACTCTGAGAGTTAACAGTATATGTTACCCAATAGACAATTGATTCCAAGGAGAAGAAAGTAAACAGACAAAAGGAACTCTTTAATGTTCCTTCTTAGGGAATTGGATTTTCTGACATAATTTTCTATTCATGGAAATCCATGGCAGTATTGTTAGGCAAACGCTTATAGAGTAAAAGTGAAGGAAGCAGATGATCAGTCTAAAAAGTCAAAAGGGAAATAAAGTACAAGAACTGGATATGTTAAATTAAGACTAGTATTCCAAGCTTCTAGGAGACAAATCACTGTAGTTGTTCTTCAGTAATTTCAGTTGTGTCTGACTCTTTGTGCCCCAATTTGGGTTTTCTTGGCAAACATACTGTGATGGTTTGTCATGTCCTTCTCCAGCTCATTTTATAAATGAAGAAAACCAATACAATATCTGAACAACAGGCCTAAATTGCCCAGTATTAGACCATCAGAGTAGCAGTATTGGAAAGCCCAAGCCAAAGTAGTACAAATAAAAGACTAACCAAGTGAATTAATAAGTATATTTTTGGTCTCTTTCCAACCTCCCACTCATGGACGGAAGGGGTGAAAAAAAAGCAAAGCTTTTGTGATACACACACACACACAATACATGTGTGAATATATATGTGTATATACATACATACATACACACATGTGTATATATATGCATATATACATATATGCAAACAAAACAAATTACTACTTCGTCAATGTCCCAAAAGTTGTCTCATTCTGTCTATTTAGTCAATCACCTGTCTGTTAAGCAGTGAGCACCATTCTCCTTCTTAGGTTTTTTGGAATGTTGATTGGTCTTTGTAGGACATTAGAGTTTTTAAATCTTTTAAAACTTCTATTTTTTTTAAAGGAAGTATTAATTGAGTGTAATTTTGATTAACAATGGCTTTTATTTATTGTTTCTAGTTCTGTTCTCTGTGGCAAAATAACTCAGTGCCTCTTCAAGATGGCAACTCTTCAAATACTTGAAGAAAGCTATAATCTCTTCCTATCCCTCAAAAATAAAATCTCTTCTCTGGGCTAATCAGTAATGATTCTCTTAGCTGATCCTTGTACGTCCTCTTACCTTCATCATCCTTGTCATCCTTTTCTGGATAAACACTGTGACTTGTCAGTGTTCTTCCTAAAATTGGCAGCCAAAGATGAAGTCAACCTTTAATTTTATCAGATTGTATTGGCAACAATCTAGCAAAGAAATCATGGTAGGTTAAAAAAGTCAAGGTAAACTTAGCTCTTCTCAGCAATGCAAGGATCTAAGACAACTCCAAATGACTTGTGATGGAAAATGTTATCCACATCCAGAGAAAGAACCATGGAGTCTGAAAGCAGATGGAAGCATACTATTTACTCTCCTTTCCCTTTGTTGCTTTGTTTTATTTCTTCTTTCTCATGGTTCCTCCCATTAGTTCTAATTCTTCTATTCATCATGACTAATGTGAAAATATGCTTAATATGAATGTATAAGTAGAACCTATATCAGATTACATATTGTCTTGGGGAAGGGGGAGGAGAGGAAGGGGAAGAAAATTTTAAACTCAGAATCTTATGGAAGTGAATGCTGAAAACTAAAAATTAACAAATTATTTAATTTTTTAAAGTCAAGGGTTGTAATGACTTGGGACAAACTCATATATAGGGAACTTAATGCCTCTGTTCACAAAATGGAGATATTAATTTTGTCATTTATAGTAAGGATGGGGGAAAGTGAATAAGGCAGCCACAGTAACTGAAGGAAAAGAAAAAAAATCATGAAGGAGAGTACTTGTTATGTACTATCAGCAAGTAAAATAAAATTATTGGGAATCATTTTCCACATCCTCTTTATCTCAGTTTGATATTGAGATTGGTTGTAGGGCTTGGCCATTCTGGGGTTAAGGTTAAACCTTAAACCATAACCTTTAGATTGCAAATGAGTAAAAAAGAAGAGATTCTGAAAAAGATAAACAAAACTACTCATCACTTATCAGGTCTTCAGACATAGTTTCCCAAGTACCTTCTCCTGGATTTGACAAGTCTTCACAGTGTACACAATAGGGTTCATCAGTGGAGGAACCAAAAGATAGACATCAGCAATCAGGATCCTAATTAATGGCAATCCATGCTTGGCAAAACGACGAACAATAGCTAAGGTGACAACAGGAGCATAGAAAATGAGCACAGCAAAGAGATGGGAAACACAGGTGTTGAAGGCCTTTAATTGCTCTTGATTGGAAGCAATTCCTAAAACAGTCTTCAAGATCATTATGTAGGACAACAAAATCAATGCTAACTTTATCATGCTTAACAGAGCAACAAAGAAGCCATAGATGACATTGACTCTGTTATCAGAACAGGCCAATCTCATTACATCCTGGAGAAGACAATAACAATAGGACAGGAGGTTGCCCTTACAAAATCTTAGTCTCTTTAGAGTGATAGGGAGTGGGATTATACATACAAAACAGGCAATGGCAAAGCCCAACCCAATTTGCACAACTCTAATATTGGTGGGAATGGAGCTATATCTTAGAGGGTTGAAGATGGGTATAAAATGATCAAAGGGCATAAAGACAAGCACAGAGGACTCCATGGCAGTGAATGTATGGATGAAGAATTCCTGGGCAATGCAAGCATCTGTGGAGATTCCTGGAGCATTGAACAAGAAGATTCTTAGCGTGGTTGGCAAGGAAGAGAAAGATAGGTAAAGATCCTAGAAAGCCAACATGGAGAGAAAATAATACATGGGCTCATGGAGAGAAGGTTCTGTCTTGATAAGGAAGAGAATAGCAGAGTTGCCCACTGTGGCAATGACATATATGAGGTAGATGGGAATGGATATACAGATGTGCACTTACTCCATTCCTGGCATCCCAATTAGAAAAAAGGCAGAAATCTCAACGTCAGTGGTGTTGAGAAGAGACATAAATGCCAGAGGTGTGAAGTAAGGTTTACATTACAGATGGCATTCCCTGAAATGGACGAAAACCAAAAGAAAGCAGATTAATGGATTAAATAAGGTACCATCCCAGCAGCATTCTAGGTTTAATAATCTACAATCCTATTCCCCACCTATGTTTCTTACCTTCTATATCCCCCAATGTTCACTACTGAGGATATTTGGGAGAGTTTGTTTAATCTATGACTAAGGGGCAGTAGAATAAGTATTTAAATAGTAAGTACAATGTGCCAGGCACTGTGCTAATTATAGTAACAAGACTCTTGGATAAAGATAAAGGCATGCATAAGTCTCTAAAGATATCCCCAAAGAATCATATAATTGGAAGGAATTCAGAGAATACCATATGTGTATGTATGTACATGTGTGTGAATGTGGGGTGTGTGTGTGTGTGTGTGTGTGTGTGTGTGTGAATTCCATAGAGTTCTTGGGATGAAAGGTCCCTTGAAAGTCATTTATTTGAATTCTGCCTGTTGCAGAAGAGGAAACTGAAACAGAGAGCAACTTACTAAAGATCATCCATCAAGTTGGTTAGTGAAAGAACTGCAAGAACCCATTATTCCTACTTCAGTTCTTCTTCATTGTATTACACTGTACCTTTTGGTCTTTAATGAGAGAGAGAGAGAGACAGACAGACAGACAGACAGACAGAGACAGAGAGACAGAGAGACAGAGACAGAGAGACAGAAACAGAGAGACTGACAGAGACAGAGAGACAGAGAGACAGAGACAGACAGAGAGGTAAGACATAAACATAGAGACATAGATTGAGACAGAGATAAACTACAAACAGAAACATAGAGATACAGACTGTCATAAATATAGTCATGAACAAACATTAGTGAATATTTTAAAACAGAACAAAGTAAAACAAAAGGAAAATTTTGAATAACTGGATTCTTGTAGGATATCTGAAGGTATTTTTGAAGTGCTTGCATTTTTTTTCCTACAGTTTTAAAGATCTTCAATCTATTTTTCCTTATATGCCTTTTTTGGCTATTCCTACATGTTGAGACAAATATCCATGTTTTTTAAAGGTATTTTAAAATTGAATGGGGAAAAAGAAGATTCTTATTATTGATTTCTTTCTGTGAAAATTTCTGAGGTATCAGGAGTTCCTGGATTGATTTCTAAACACATGGATCTTAATATTGCCATCAAATGTGAGGAGGCCTTTGATTTTATTTTGTTTTCTGTGAGATACTCATCCTACATAAGCTAGATGCTTAGTCAGATGTCTTATGCATTATCCTGACTTTAAAGAAAAAAAAATATATATATATGTATATATATATGTATATATACATATATATATATACATATATATATATATATATATATATATATATATATATTCAAAAGACAGTGTGGGGTAGTAGAAAGAGTCCATGACTTAATCCTACTATTGACCCTAAATCCATTTTTCCAAATAAAGTCAAATCATAAGCAACATTAAAGGTCAGGTGCTGCCTGCATGATATCATCGGTAAATTTGAATTGGACCTGCACTGGGTGCATGACCTCCATGCTGTAATATTGTGTTCCTTTATAAAAGAAGTACTCACTGATCACATTCTGTTTGATGTGAATATAACCCCCAGATAGCAAAATGACATTTTTCTAAAATATAGCTTTGATCTTGTCAACTCCTCTACTCAGTAAACTGAATTGTCTCCATATCTCTACTTGCATCAGGAATAAAATCCTTTGGCTATTAAACCTTTGTCAAAACTTACCCCTTCCTACCTTTCCTGTCTTCTTGTACTTAACCCCCCTCTGTGCATCCTATGATTCAGCCACACTGAACCAGGGTTTAGCACATTGCTTAGCACATAGTGGGTACATATTAAACACTAGGTGGCATAGTAGATAGAGTGCCAGGCCAGGAGTCAGGAAGACCTGACTTCAAATTTGTCTTCAGACACTTACTGGCTATGTGACCCTCGGAAAGTCACTTACCCCTATTTGCCTCATTTTTCTTATCTCTAAAATGAGCTGGAGAAAAAAATGGCAAATCCTTTCGGTATCTTTGTCAAGAAAACCCTGAATGGGGTCATAAAGAGTTGGACACAACTGAAACAACTGAATAACAATAAATGCTAGTGAATTGTCTGACTGATTATTCTGCCCCCTTGATATTCCTTTCCCATTACTCAACACAATGTTCCATTTCCTTCTCCTGGTCTATCTATCATGTCCAGAATATTCTTCTTTCTCACACCCACCTTTTAGAATTACTGGCTTCCTTCAAGATCCATATCAAATACCACCTTTTAGACACAGGAGAACTTTTTGAGTGTCCTTACCTACTGGTGCCATTTGCTCTAAGATTAACTTCTCTTTACTTTATGTGCATCAAATATATACATATATAAATTTTTCCCCCTATATTTTTAAGCTAAGCACATTGAGACCAGGTACTATTTTTCCCCCTTCATTTCTTTTTCTTTGTGCTTCTAATGCTTAACAGAGTTCCTGGAACATAGTAAGAATCTAATAATTGCATTTTCTTATTGTTTCACCTATTTCTCAATTTTAATTTTCCTGGCAACATTTCATCCATTTCTACGCAGCAATATAGACCAGAACACTGGAATTGAAGTCAGGAAGATCAGAGTTCAAATTTTCCCTCAGAAACAGAAGCTGAATGACACAAGGCAAGTAGTATAACCTGTCTGTCTCAATTTCCTAACTAAAATGGGGATAACAACAGTACCTACCTCCCAAGATTGTCTTTATGATCAGGTGAGATATTTCTAATGTGTTAAGCACAGTGCCTGGCACATTGTTGTTGTCCAATCATTTTTCAGTCATGTCCAACTCCTCATGACTCCATTTTGGGTTTTCTTCTCAGAGATACTAGAAGGGTTCACCATTCCCTTCTCCAAGATAAGCAACCTGAGGAAAATAGGGTTAAGTGACTTGCCCAGGGTCAAAAAAAATAATTCCTAATCAAGTTAGTATTGATTATCCTGATGATTTATTTTAGCTTGTAAGTCCTAATTCACATAGCTTTTAGATTGGGAGATACATAATGGCAGTAGCCAGAGACTAAGCTCCTCATTTTTTAGAGTTGTGCCCCTGTAGCTAAGCTGAGCTGGCATGAAAATTTTCTCATTTTATGGAAGTCTAAATTTCCAGCTTTGGTATGCTAAGTTAGCACTCCCAACCACACTTGCTGCAAGTTACCTTCCAGCTAGCTCAATAGTTCCATAATATCAAGACCAACTGTTGTAATGCTAAACCAATCAGACAGACTGTTCAAGGATTATTGTGCCCCTGAAATTCCCCATTGTGAACCTTTAGCCTCTGACATACCTACAGCCTGAATATTGGTAGCAGTACCTAGCTAACTTCAGAATGTTCTAGGATATACCTAGCTTGACCTCAAGCCTTTTGTCATACTCTAGGATATTAGAAATAAATCAAAACAAGTTTCTTAAGACCCCATATTTTTTTTTATTCTTCTTTTACAATTGTAAAAATAAGTTCTGTAAACCTCAGCTTGTCTTTGGCTACTGAGGAGCCATTGAATTCATTTATTGGAATTGCTAGCCTTGCGAATAAACTTGACAATGCTAAGAATTTTGTGCCTCACTTTCCCTTTATTGTAGATTTTTATTGCAACAAGAGTAGCTCAGCTAGTGTTTGAGGCCAGATCAGAACTCAGGAAGATGACTTTTCCTAACTCCAGGCCCCATACTCCATCCACTGCACCACCTACCTGGTACATAGTAGGCATTTAATAAATATTTCTGTCCTTCCTTTCTCTCAGATTGCATCAGCCCATGTCACATGTTATGTCATTCCCTATAGGCAAAGTTTCCTATCTATCTAAACTATCTTAAGACAGACTTTTTACGTGCAAGCCTCTTTTTCATTTTAATATATGTAGGGAATAAAAGGGATTGGGGAATGTTACTCATATGAAGCTACAGTGAGTGGGATCAAAACCTAGAAAGGAGACATAGTTAGTATAAGACATATAACTATTAAGAAGGTATTACCATCACTATGATTATTAATCCACAAATATATGTAGGAAATGCAATTTCTTCAACATAGAGTACTCCATGTATGGGGATGATCTTCACCAATACAGATAGTAGCTGATCTATGCCTCAATAGGAAAGTGCTATAAAGTTACTTAAAACACATGAAGTTAAACATTTTCCTCAATGTCACACTGATGGTGAGTGCAACATGAAAGATCTCAACTTCATGAAATACCAATAGCCCATTAAAAGTTCTTATTGACAAAATAAAACAGTACTCTTTTTTCTATGAAAATCTGTTACTAATAAAATTAATAGTAATGAAAGTACATTGATTATTCTGAGTATTTTCAGTGTTTTCAGTGCTGTTACCATTCTAAATTCATACTTACGCTTTCCATAGAACATACTTTTAATACGTATATATATAATATATATATATATATGTGTGTGTGTGTGTGTGTGTATATATATATATATGTACATAAATGAATATGAATATATTTATGTATGTATACATACATAAATGCTAGTTAACCATTAGGCACCAGGAGATAGATATAGATATAGATAAAGACACACATACAGAAAAAAGATGTGTTTGTGCATATGTGTGAGCGTGTGTTGTGTGTGCATGTGTGTATCCTAATGACTAATAGCTAATCTTCAGGTGATGAGCATTCTTGCCTTTAGAGAGGCTAGAATTCAGGGCCACTTTGTTATTACCTGTCCATTCTAACTCTAGAGATCAGTATGCCACATCTGAACTTTTATTTCTCTGGCATAGATTTTAAAAACCATTATCACCTTCATGTCATAGTAAGACATCAAAAGTAGACTTTAATGAATCTGTTCTTTTTATTAGTATTAGGAATAGTTCCTGTTGTTATTTTAATAACAATAACCTATTACATTAAAACAACAACAATGACAAAAACCCATGGCAATAGCTTGCTAGCCCTAAAATGCAGGTAAAATCGGTTGTCTGGGTAACTTCTAAGAAGCGATGAAAGAAGCACTAATCCTTATATGATTGTGAAGGAATACTACTATGCTACAAGCAATGATGAGCTCAATGGTTTTAGAAAACCATGGAAAGACTGGCATGAAATAATGGAGAAATGAGCAGAACCAAGAGAACATTGTATACAATGACAGCAATATTGTCTTGAGAAAGATTTTGAGTGAATAAGTTTTGTCTATTATAAATACCCAAATTAGCTATAAAGGACATATGAAGAATGATGCTATTTGCATCCATAGAAAGAACTTATAAAAAAAGAAGTATGTATAGAATAATTTGACAAAAAAAAATACCTATTTGTTTCTAATACTAACCATCTCCAGGGTGGGAGGTAGAAGGAAGAAAAAAAAAGAAAAAAGGAAGTTTATATGATAGTTTTATTGTATATCTAAAAGGAATATCAAGTTATGCAGAATAGATTTACAGTTTTGTGTACAATCATCTTTTTATTGTACTATGTTATGAAAAGCTTGTTTTATTTCACAAATTAAAAATAAAATAAAAAACCACTAATCCATCAACACTTTTGGTAGTCAAGTTTAAAATATGTGAATTCTAAAATCAAATTATGTTCAATATCTCAGGAGAGATGGCCAGTAACTACTACATGTAAGGTAAGGAAGAATAGCAGCATTGTCTTAAGTCTGTCTTCTATAATCAATATCCGCACTATGGTGAAATGTAATTCTTCAGAATGAGTGAGGAACGTTCAGAAGATTGCAAAAGCACTGTGATTGAACCAAGGCCTCTTGTATTCTACTGTTCTACCAGCCCCACTTCTTGATAAAATATCAGAATCTGAAACTGGAACAGACCATCTTTGGCATCTAGGCCAGGAATCTAAATTGTAACATACAAGACAAAAATCATTCTCCCATGTAACTGGTCAAAAGATTTTTAAAAAAGGATTTGTTAAAAGCGCAGCAATTTATTTATCAACAATGTGAAGATTCAAATAATCCACAATACAATAAAAGTGAAAATTAAACCAGCTTGGCAGCTTAACTTCACACCTAGTAAGTTGTCAATTCAAAAATAATGAGAAAAATCAATATTGGAGAGGATGAGGAAAGATAGGTTGAGTAATATCATGTTGATGGAGCTATGAATTGGTCCATTTATTCTGGGAAATTCATTTGGAATTCTATTAAGACTGTGAAATAAATTTGTAAAACCTTTAACACGGATATCATGCGACTAAAAATTCTCCAAGGATGTCAATGGCAAAAAAAAAAAAAAGGATATTATACACACAAAAATATAACAGTATAGAAGAACTGGAAATAAAAAGATATCTAATTCTTGAGAAATTTCTAAATGAATCATGGATACATGAATGTAATTATTGCTCTGTAAGAAATGAAAGATATAATAAATACAGAATGTCAAGGGAAGACATACAATCTGATGCGGAGTGAAGAACAGCTAGGAAAATACTACGTTAAATGACTGAAAAAAATATAAAAGAGAAGAGCAAAAGTAAAATCATCCAAAGTTAATGCTTTCAAAATATAATTACCAAACTTGTTTCAAAGGAAATATGTGATAATCCACTTCCTTTCCCTCTTTTTAGTTATAGGAAACTGCATGTGAGACAGCTGCATATAATATATGACCTGTCTAACATGTTGGGCTTGTGCTGCTAAACTTCTAATTTCCCTTTTGGAAAAAAAAAAAAAAAAAATATATATATATATATATATATATATATATATATATATATATATATATATATATATATATATATATATATATATATATATATATATATGATTTAAGGTATGTCTGTCTTACTGTGGGCAATTTATATGTACATTCAAGCATGTAGAAAATATAAAAAAGTATAAAAATTTTAAAACCAAAATTTGCTGTCTCAA
Source organism: Phascolarctos cinereus (assembly GCF_003287225.1). Classification (NCBI taxonomy): domain Eukaryota; kingdom Metazoa; phylum Chordata; class Mammalia; order Diprotodontia; family Phascolarctidae; genus Phascolarctos; species Phascolarctos cinereus. Next base: position 350,562,577 of record NW_027556098.1, read on the forward strand.
CTTTCCATCACATCTTATTTACAGTGGAATTTTTTTTTCTTTAGACTGAGCATATTTGTTACAAGTGTTTCATTCTGTTTATTTATTTTTTTTTTTTACCAATGAAAACATGAAGATGAGAGGTAGAGAAAAGGTAACGTATAGATAGATATAGATATGGTTATAGATATAGATATATACACATGTATGTATATGCATATTTTCAAAAGCCCTGGATATACTATCTCAGGTGATGTGTGAGATCTGGTTTGTCTGACTTGGACTGAGTTAAAAGGAAAATGAAATAAGAAAAAAAATATAGATAGATAGATAGATAGATAGATAGATAGATAGATAGATGTATTGATTTTAAATAGGGGCAGCATCAAAAATAAGCTACATGCAGAGGAGGTAGAATTAAGATTCCTAAACAGAGGGAGCTCTGAGTGCAGGAAGTCTCCCAATGTATCACTGAAACTCTTATAAAGACTTTCCTTTGAAGCAAAGCAGCTTTTCCACATTTACCACTGCTGTTAAAGCCTCGGTGTCAAGGAAAAGAACATCTGGGAGAGATAAAAGTGGAACAGTGCTCTGTTCCAATGACTTTAGATCCCAAGAAGAAGCCCACATGGGCTTAGAGATATGGAATGCACTGCAATTTAATATTTCAGGCACCAATCTACCCTTTGAATAGCCACAAAAGATCTTAGATGCTTAACAAAAAATAAGCACAAGTAGGCATCCCAAGAAGGTTTCCATTTTCCTTGAAGAAATCAGATAGTTTAAGAGACTTTAATCAAAACTAGACCACTCACTAGGCTAGAAGCTACTAAGACAGGTACACAGAAGTAAAGGACAGCTGCTGGCAAAGATCCAGTGCCGTTTATAGACTCAATCAGGAGTTTATCACAGAGACTACTCTGCACCCCCTCTTCCTTGCCCTGGAACATAGAAACCTCTGGGGAAGCTAACCTTGCTTTCTGTGACCTCACAGTAAACAGAAAACATCATAAACAAAAGTCCAAAAGAATTGGCAATGAAAGGAATTGGTCATTTGGGTATTAAGCTTAAAGAGAATGGGAAGATAAATGTTGAGCAATGATTTAATGATTATAAGAGGCCATTTATTACTTTAGAGATAACACTTTAAGTGAGCTTGATGTCAAGATAATTTAAAGATAAGGAAATCTTTTGGCCCAGCAGAATTGAAGTGGGTTTCATGGACTATAAGATGCAGTATAAAGAAAGCAGGATGTACTTACTGCCTTTGAGACAATGAGAGTAACCAACTAGAGGGTGGGGTGGAGCTTGATTAAATGAGACCTGATTTCATACATATTTGGTTGGTCCAATAGGGCTACATGTATCAAAGGCATGATCCTTCCAGAAAAGTAAAGTCATTCCTGTTGCTGAAGATACGTACCTTAATTTTTTTTTCTATACTTATTCCTAGACTTTTAAATCATTGAACATAACTTTGCTTTTAATTAGGAAACCCTTACGGGTACTTCTGGGGATCCAAATAAAACTATCAACTGCCTTTCATTCACAATTGAGCAAACAGATAAAATGAATGAATCAGATGTTTATTTGTGTTTAGCCATATGGTTCTCTTGTAAGAAAAGAAACCCTGGCTCTTAGTTAGTCGTTCTAGTCCTAAAGCTAATTAATTATCCATTCTGCTGTGTTAATTAGAAACTTACTTGTCCCCCTAAGTAGCTACTTTTGTCCTGTTGTTTTCAGAAACCTCACAACATAGATTCTTTTAGTAGTAACAGATAACATAACCCAAAAGAGCATTGAACCCAGAGTCAGAAAGATTGGAGTCAAAATATTGCCTCCAGAAGTCAATAGATGTGTGTCTTTTGGGAAAGAAGACTTTTACCATCAGAAGCCTTGGTTTCCTCATCTGTTCAATGGTGATGATAATTCCCATTTACCCTACCTGTCAGGGTTACTGAAGCTAAACATCACCAGGTCATTCAACAAGTCTTTGAATGATGTAATCTCAAGTCCTACCTCCATCGTGGTTGCATTGGACACTTTTAGCTTATCAAAGTCCTTCCTAAAATGCTCACAACTGAATATTTCTTCTAGGAATGCTGTGAAGAGAGAAGAGTACAGAAGGGAAACCACAACCCACTTTAGTCTTGTCCCATAGAAAATTTTTCAAAGTCCAGAAATCTTGAACATCATTGTGAAATTTATGAATCAGGAGAAATGGGGTCATGGAAAGATCAGGTGTAAGCAGCTTTTTAATATGTACTATGTGTGCACTATAATTAGCCTAAGAAAATCTCTTAAAGTAGGAATCCTTGGTGGCCCTGAGAGTCAGACAGCTTAGTAAGAAGAAATCAGCCAAATAGCCTAGGATGGCTGTAAGAGTTTAGTAAAATGAAGGTCAATAGGTTACTTTCTGTGGTACCAAGTAATGTTGAAATGAACCATTTTAGGAATGTTTGAAATTGTGTTAATTTCTTTCTTTCTTTTCCTTTCCTTTGTTTTCGTTTGTTTTTAATACCCCAATAGCACTTGATTGCTTACTTCTTCTCCATTGCAATGCATCCATACATTTCCCCTACGTTCCCCACTGCAGGAAGAGACAACCAACTCACAACTTCTCCATAACTAAGTCTGTCCCTGACACTTGTATCCAGCCAAGGCAGCAGCCTAGTCAGGACAGTGATGTGGCCTTACTCTTAGGAATGGATGAATAATAATAATTGAATAAATGAATTGAAATAAATGAATACAATAAAATGCAGTCTTCCCCAGGGCCTTCTTTGATCAACTACTTTCTCTTCTCTATTTGTACCTATTATTTTTCTCAACCCTCTCTTCCTGCCATCACACACTCTAGAATAAAGACCTTTTCTTTATTGCTATCACCATTCCCCTATCATGATCTTCACAATCTCTTTATGTTGTTCCATTGTTTATACCAGAGAGAAATTGATGTTGTTATTTGTACCTATTTTTTATTGCCATTTCCTGGAGCAGAAAGATTAGCAGTCTGTTTAGACTGAGAACAGAACTGGTTGCTCCATAATAACCAGGCAGACTTCCACTAGGGACCCTCCTCATTTTAGTATTCACAGCACAGCAAGAACCAGGTCTACAATGTAGTTTAAAATGAGAGGCCTTTATACTGGCCTGAATAGTTTTTAACTGGTCTGAGAAAGAATGGAAGGAGCAAACATTGAAAAAAAGAACATGACAAATGAGTAGATGGATGCAGAAGCAGAGGATAATGATGTTAAGCCCATCCCTACTCTTTGAAGGTGATTATTTTCATCCTTTGAGATGGATAGCAAAGCTGTGCTGTGTCAAAGTAGTAGCCTATGCATTAGTGAACTTACTTCCCTGTCTGAGACTCTGAGGCAATGATGTTCCTTTTACTTTCTCTTCTCCACTTTCCAGCAAATAAGATGGATGTTTAAATTCTAGCTATCTATTCTTTTTAACTTATTTACATGTTGTTTTCAATATTGCTTTAAAGCTGACATTCTCTAGGTAAACTCCCTATAACTAGAAGAATACTCAGAATTGAGGCAGTACAGCTCTGTCAATTTGGTTTGAGAGCTCAAAAGACATATGTCGATGTTTAATTAATAACTTTTATTGGGGCAGCTAAGCCACACTGTGGTTGGAGCTCTAGACCCTGGAGTCAGGAGGTCCTGAGTTCAAGTTCAATTTAAAAAAACTTATTAGTTTTGTGATCCTGGTCAATTTACTTAACATCTCTGTCTTAATTTCCTCAACTGTAATGGTACCTACATCCTAGGGTTATAATGAGGATAAAATGAGATATATATAAAGTGTTTTAAGGCATTATATAAATGATAGCTAATAACAATAACAATAAGCTCCCACAAAAAGCAGAGAAAGGAACCCTCATAGACCTGAAGGCCAGTTTGCTCCTACCCAAAAAATAAAATAAAAACAGAACAAGACTTTGAGCCATTTCTTTTTGTCATTCCATCTGGGATACTTTAAATCAGAGGTTCTTAATCTTTGTATACATGTATCATTGTCCTGTTTGACAGGGTGGTAAGCCTATGAACCTCTTCTCAGAATAATGTTTTCAAGTATATAAAATAAAGTATAGGGATATATATAATATATATGTGTGTGTGTGTGTGTGTGTGTGTGTGTGTGTATACACACACACACACATATACACACACACACACACACACACATATATATATATATATATATATATATGTCTCTCTGTATATACATATACATACCTATGTCCATATGCATATATATGTTGTCAGCCCTCCAGAGTTTGGTCTAAAAAGAGATGATGGAATTAAGTTAACACATGCTATTTATTCCCTTTAAGCTATTGAAAACATATGTATAGGAGTCAGAATGATCTGACTCAAAGAAAGGCCAGTTGAAGGAGACCTTATTCCCTTAGAGAAAGGACATGTTCCTCCACCCCCCTCCTAATTCAGGATGCCTGGGTCAACCATAATTATAGTTTCCAAATCTGTCAGCCACAAACATGTGAATGTTATAAAACATGCATGTCATAACAGGATAGTGTCTATAAAACATCAAGGTAAGAGAAGTTTCCATTAATCAAGATAGTGTCTGGTTCAAGGTAAGTGGTCTTTATCAGTCACAAACAGAAAAATTCTTCTGGTCAGCTTCATTCAGCATTGTAAATGTCAGCACAGTAAGAGGACTTGGTGCTTACTCAGAGAGAATATAAAGCATTATGGTATGTTATCTCAAGGTAAACAAAAATGTCTTTCTCCTACTTGGACAATCCAGGTTTGGGGCTTTTTTCAGGTGATGGGGGTTCAAACTGGTTCACATCCACAATACATATACACATATACAGATATATACACATATACATTATATACAATATATAAAAGGAAATCATCTACATTGAAATATTTTTAAAGGTCATAGATTCTGAGTTAAGAGCCTCTGCTCTAAATAGGTGTCCCTAAGAAAAGAAGAGTAGTTAGGTGGCTGCAGTGGATATATTGTTGGCCTGAGTCAGGAGACTTGAGTTCAAATCCTGCCTCAGATGCTCAATAGCTATGTGACCTTGGCCAAGTAACGTAACACTGTTTGCCTCTGTTCTTCCTCTGTAAAAGGAGCTAGGGAAGGTAACAATTGGAATAATACAATATAAATGCAATCTTAATGAAAGCAAATTAATTCCCGGAATCCTCTGAGGTCTTTTCAGAGATATTACTTGTAATAATAGAATAATATAAACAAAATGTTCAATATTAAAAATGTTAAGATATTAAATGATTCATAAAAATGTCTTGTTGGTATTCACTCTGCTGTAAATTGGCTTTAGCTCCTACCTTTTCTTAGACCATTGAGTTCATATACTTCTTGGCTCCTTTGAGTCCCATTCAAACAAATTATAACTCTTTAAATTATGTGGCTGGCACTCCTTGAGAACTCATATTTCATATGTAACCCTCATGCTTATACTCTTATGTTTGCCTGAAACTGGGTTCCTTTTTTATCATTAGGATTTGATTGTAAGCTCAATATGAGTTAAAAGCATGATGTTTCAACTAAAATCTGCTACATGATAGTCCTGGGTCACATGGGCATTAAGACAGTAGACTAGACATTTTCTCCAGTCTTGACAATTTTCCAAATCTCTCTAAAATAGTAATTATTCCGAAGCAATTTCAGTGTCTGAATAGTCTCACTCTAAGAACCCAAAGGAGGCAAAAAAGTAAACAAACAAACAAAAAAACAACCAAATCTAATGCAAACTTGGGTTTTATTTAAAAAGCAGAACAAGAAACATCAGAGTGCTTAAGTCCTATGCCTGATGAGGTCAAAATTGGAGTATTATATTCAGTTGTTAGTACTATACTAGAACACCAAGAACTATTACTAGGTAATTGAATTAACTAACATTAGAGAAGGCTAATCTCTAACCTCTAACATGCTTCCTCAGTTTCCTTGCTCCCACTGTCCACCATCCTTTGTTAGCAGGCTGCACAAGCCAATTCTCTGACTTGCAACAGAATTTTAATTCCCCTTCTTCCCAGTGGCAGAAAACCAAACAGGAGAAGCTTACTTAAGTTTGAAGAGTAGCACAGTAATGTTTTGCCTGGCAAAAGAGCTCAGCCAGAGGACTGAGGAAAAGGGAACTGGGACAATGCATGTTTGTGTCTGTGTGTCTATGTCATCTTCCAGTGCCTAGCATTCCACTGGGGCTGGTACCAGTACTACCCCAGGAGTCATTTTGGGCAGAAACTGAAACCTGTTAAATTTGCATTGCTAAGCATGGGAGGATTAACAAAATTGAAGGCAAATTTCAAAATCAATAAATAAAATGAGGAGCTGGTACTTTTTGAAAAAAAAAGTTAAGCTATTAGCTAATTTGATTGACAATGATGAAAAAAAAACCATAAATTCCCAATATCCAAAACAAAAAAAAAATGGAAAATTCACAATCAATGAGGAAGAATAAAGGAAATTATGTGACAAAAAATAATTAAATAGATGAATGCTACCAAAATACAGCATATGCTGCAATTAAAAGAACAGTAAAGAGAGAACTTATATAACCCAATCTGAGAAAAATAAATTGGAAAACATGTAAATGAACTCCTAATTCAGTCATTCTATAAATTAATTAGGAAATATACTCTAAAAGTCACTAAATTATGCATATCTTTGATGCAGTGTCATTATTAGACCTAATTCCCAAGGATATCAAAGGACAAGGAAAAGGACCAATATATCCCAAAAATGTTTAAAGTTATTTTCATTTTTAGCAGCAAACAACTGGCAACAAAGGAAGTGACTATCAGGAAATGGCTAAACAGCACAGACTGCATTAATGGAATACTATATTGCCATAAGAAATGACAAGAGGAACGGTTTCAGAGAAACCTGAGATTTATATGAACTGATACAGATTGCAAGAAAGAGAAGTAGGAGATCAATTTATGCTGTAACAATATAAAAAAGATGCATACACTTTGACCCAGCAATAGCACTTCTAGGGCTATATCCCAAAGAAAACATACAAATGGGAAAAGGACCCACATGTACAAAAATATTTATTGCAGCTCTTTCTGTGGTGGCAAAGAATTGGAAATTGAGAGGATGCTTATCAATTGGGGTATGGCTGGACAAGTTGTGATATATGAATGTAATGGAATACTATTGTGCTATAAAAAGTGATGAACAGGTTGACTTCCGAAAAACCTAGAAAGACTTGTATGGTCTGATGCTGAGTGAAATGAGCAAAACCAAGAGAATGCTGTCCACAATAACAGCCACGCTGTGCGATGACTAATGTTGATAAACTTAACCCTTCCCAGCAACACAAGGATCTAGTATATCTCCAAAGGCCTTGTGGTGGAAAAAGCTATCCTCAACCAAAGAAAGCACTATGGAGTTTAAATGCAGATCAAAGCACACTGTTTGCTATTTTTTTTCTTCTATTGAGTTTTGTTTCTTCTTTCTGGTGGTTCCTCCTATTGGTTCTAATTCTTACTTACAACATCACTAATGTGAAAATATGTTTAATAGGAATGTATATGTATAGCCTATATCAGATTGTGCACCATCTTGAGGAGGGTGGTGGGGAGAAAGGAGGAGAAAAAATTTAAACTCAAAAGCAAATGGAAGTGATTGTTGATAAATCAAAATAAATTAATAAAAAATAAAAATAAAATACGATACAATATGAAAAGGAAAACAACTTTGAAAAAAATAATCTGAACAATGCTTGGCCACTCATGATTGCAGAGAACCAATGATGAAGCATGTACTCCTCTCCTTAAATACAAAATGCAGAATAACACATATTTTGTATGTGACCAATACTGCAATTTGTTGCATCTGACAATGCGTATTTTTACAAGAATTTTGTTTTCATTTTTTTTCCAGTATGGTAGAGGTGGGGGAAGGAAAAAAAAAACTTGTTAATTGTATAATATATTTATATATACACACACATATATGTGTGTGTGTGTGTGTGTGTTTGTGTGTGTGTGTATACACCGAGAGATACATATATACATATGTATGTGTATGTGTGTGTGTATTGGGAAGTATTGCAAGCAGTGAGTTAGAAATTAAAAAAAAAAAGTATCCTCAAGTAACGGGTCATAGATATATTAACAGAAGTGAATAGAGAGATCTAATATTCCAGGAAAAGAGGAAGGAAGAAAGGATTCACAGAAACTGAAAAATAGAAGAAAAGCTAGAAAGAGTAAAAATGTTGAGTGCTAACAAATAATTCAAAATTCTGAGGAAAATTCATGCTCCACTGATTTTCATTTCATTCTAGGCCTGAAATTAATTCTAAGGCTTGTTCAACCTGGTCCATTTATGGGGAATCAGATAAGCTCATATTGTTTGTTATGTGTGAGAGTAAAAAACAAACCAAAAAATTTCTTAAAAAAAAATTACTGTAGTCACTCATCAGTCCTTCTTCAGACACAGTTTCCCCATGATCTTCTCTCGGATTTGATGAGTTTTCACACAGTATACAATAGGGTTCATCAATGGAGGAATCAAAACATAGATATCAGCAATCAGTATCCTGATAAATGGGGAGCCATGATTGGCAAAGCGGTGGATGATGGCCAGGGTGACAATGGGCACATAGAAAATGAGTACAGCACAAATATGGGAAATACAGGTGTTGAGGGCCTTTAATCGCTCTTGATGAGATGCAATGCCCAAAACTGTCTTTAGGATCAGTATGTAAGACATTGAAATCATTGCTAAGTCCAGCATGCCTACTAGAGCAACAAAAAACCCATAGATGACATTGACACTGTTATCAGAGCAGGCCAGTCTCATAACATCCTGGTGGAGACAATAGGAATGGGAGAGGAGGTTTCTATTACAATACTTCAGTCTATTCAGTGTGATAGGAAATGGGAGTATGAGCATAAGACATCTGATGGCAAAGATCAAACCAATTTTGATGATTCTATTAATGGTAAGGATAGAGCTGTATCTTAGGGGCTTATGGATGGCTATGAAACGGTCAAGGGACATTATGAGCAGCACTGAAGATTCCATGGCAGTGAAGGCATGGAAGAAGAACTCTTGGACAATACAGGCATCAATGGAGATTTTTGCAGCATTGAATAAAAAAATTCTCAACATAGTAGGCAAGGAAGAGAGGGACAGCCCAAGATCAGAAAAGGCCAGCATAGAGAGAAAATAGTACATAGGCTCATGGAGTGAGGGCTCTGTTTTGATTAGAACAAGGATGGTACAATTTCCAACAGTGGCAATAATATATATGAGGCAGATGGGAATGGATATCCAGATGTGGACTTGCTCCAGCCCTGGGATCCCAATTAGTTGGAAGGTGGATATCTGGGCTTCAGATGTGTTAAGAGGTGACATAGCAATGAGAGGTTAGGAAGGCAAGCAGAGTCAGTACGGCAAATGATTTTTCCTCAGATGGTAAAACATAGGCCTAGTTTGTTCACAATCTACAATCTTGAGGACTTTATTGGCACCTGCATTTTCTACAATTTTAAATTAAAATGAAGCATATTATTGTTCATGTGAAACATACATAAGAATGCGTTTTTTTAAAAAACGCTAGTTCAGTTCAACAATGGAAGCAACTGTATTGTGAGGTTATGTGTTCCCCATCAGTGAAAATATTCAAGATTTGGGTTGATGACACTGTCGGCTATTATGTAGATAAGATTCCTTCATGGAGTAGTAGGGAACCTTTTTGCCTCTACCTTGAGCCTAGGTATCCTTCCTTTTGTTTCTTGTTAAAGATAGCTGGAATAGTTTATGTGCTTGAAAAGACCAGGAGGAAATCACCAGGGCCCACCTAAAGAGGAAATTGAGAAAACAAGAAAAACAAAGTTACTGAAAACCTCAATCAGATATAGGTGCTTGTGGGGAGCAGGTATGGTGCTAGATCTTCCATGCCAATAGTAGAAATAGGAATGCAAGGTGGGGATGATGGCAACAAATGAGATCCTTCATTTATTATTAGAAACTTCACAGAAAGACAGCAACTAAGTGGTGCAATGGATAGATTACCAGGCCTAGAGTCAGGAATACTCATTTTCCTTAGTTCAAATCTGACCTCCGACATTTCCCAGTTGTGCAACTCTGGGCAAATCACTTAACTCTGTTTTCCTCAATTCCTTCATCTGTAAAATGTTCTGGAGAAGGAAGGATCAAACCACTCTATTATCTTTGCCAAGAAAACCTCAAGTGATGTCACAAAGAGTTGGACAAAACTGGAAAACAAAAACAACCTGTGAGATAATTGCTTCTAGGTCAGGCTTTATGGGAAAATTTACAAGATGGGTAGGGAGAAGGGTGTTTGACACTGGCAGTGAGGGATGGCATTTCTAGCTTTCTAAAAAAAAAGATAGATGATTATGATAGATAGATAGATAGATAGATAGATAGATAGATAGATAGATATAGAGATCTATTTAGGGCAGCTAGGTGGTATAGTGGCTAGAGTTCTGGGCCTAGAGTCAGGAAGACTCATCTCTATAAGTTCATTTACCTTGTTTGCCTCCCTTTTCTCATCTGTGAAATGAACTGCAAAAAGAAATGGCAAAACACTCACTCCAGTGTCTTTGCCAAGAAAACCCCAAATTAGATCATGAAGAATCAGACATGACCGAACAACAACAATAGATATATGCAAATGTATTATATACATATATATATATATATATGTATATATATATATATATATATGTATATGAGAACAGCATACTTAGAAGTCTAATCTACATTATTAACATTTTCTCCATCACTTTCTTAAGTCTTTGTTTTTAGTCAGTTGTTCAGTCATGACTGACTCTTAGTGATCCAATGGACCATAGTACACCAGGCCCTTCTATTCCCCACTATCATTAGTCTGTCCAGGTTCGTGTCTTGTATTTACATGATGCTATCTATCCATCTCATCCTCTGCTCTTCCCATTTTCTTTTAACTTTAATCTTTCTCAACTTAGGGTCTTTTCTGTTTCCTCATTATGTGGACAAACTATTTAAGCTTCAGCTTCAGTATTTGACCTTCCAGTGAAAAGACTGAATTAATTCCTTTAAGTATTAACTGATTTGACCTCCTTTCTGTCCAAAGGACTCTCAAAAGTCTTCTCCAGCCCCACAGTTTGAAATCGACAAAACAATAAATCAAGCCCTGATTTGTAGTGCTTGCTGATTTCTAAGATGTAAATGCTCTGACTATAAGTTTGACAATAAGTTCTCATGAGCCAATTTAAGTTGGACCCAGACATTGCTATATATAAAACGATGAAGAAGATGCCTTCTGCTATGAGAGAATCATATGATTTAGAAGGTAAGGGACTACAGAGCTCATCTATACCCTGGCTGACTTTTCAGTTCCCTTGAAATCATAAAATAGGAAATCTATAAAGGTGTCTTAGAGACCAACTGATCCTAAACTACATTTTTCAGAGAAAGAATCTGAGCACCAGGAAGCAACATGGCTTTTCTCAAAGTCTCAGCATTACTGGATCTTAACAGCAGATGAGACAGCATCAAAATACAGGTTCCCTTAATCTCACTTCAGTACCCTTTGCACTGAACCATATTTTCTCTTTTTGCACCCTTCTCAAAATATGCATATTTTCTCTAAAACAGATAGTTTTATACATCTTCAAATTTTCAAATAAAATGCTAGCAACTAAAGTGGAAAAACACTCTATGTTAGTTGTTCCAAAAATATTTTTTAAAAACTTCTATATATTTTGTACATTTAGTGCAGAGGAGAAAAGTTGTACTTATACCCTACACTCCCTTGTAAATAGCAACAAATGTGGATGGCAACACTATATAGAGCTACTTAATGAGGTGATTAATATAAATGTTCTTTAAAAAAATGAAAACATGGGAGTGGAGATGATAATTTACTATCAGAAGAACCTATAAGGCTGAATTCAAATCTGTCCTACCATTTCTTACCTGTCAGTTGTCCTTCTTTCTGTCCCTTGGTTTCTGTATCTATGAACTAGGGGGTTAGAGGGAACTTTGATTAATATCTAAGGCATCTTCCAAGTCTAAAACCCTATGATCCAGTCATTATTAGAATGACACTTGATATGACAGTATTCCCAAGATGCTTTCTGTCAGTGCTACCATAGCGACCATGATATCCTTTGTTTATCAACTCCTCACTCAGACCTATGTTTGATTCTGTCCATGGAATTTCCCCTAAATTTTTCCCAGGCTTTGGTTTTTTCTGTCTTTTTTTTTCCTTTTATAGGAGTCACTCCTCAATGGATTACTAACAACTGATATTTATAGTGCACTTAATATTTACCAGAGACTATGCTAAGTGCTTTAAAATCATTATGTCATTTGAGTCTCATAACAGTCCTGAGAGGTAGGTGACATTGTTATCCCCATTTTACAGGAGGAGAAGATTAAGCAAAGAGTTTAAATGACTTGCCTAAGGTAACACAGCTAGTAAGTGACTGAGGCTAGATTTGAACTCAGGTCCTCCTAACTCAAGGCCCTGCACTCTATCCATTATGCCACCTAGCATACACACAGACATACACACACAATATATATTTGCACTCACATATATGTATACAAATATACATATATATATATGTATATATATATATATATATGATTGTCATCATTGTTATCATTGATGTTATTTGCAACAGCATGAACTAGATGCTATTTATCCTTGTTGTATTCATAAAAATGTTCTTGGCTTATGAATGACTTTCTTAAAGTGTGGTACTCAGATCTGAACATAGTACTGAAGATATCATCTGATCAGGGCAGAATACAGTGGGACTCTAACCTCCTTTTTTCTGGAAGCTGTACATCTCTTAATTTAGCCACAGATTTCACTCACTTTTTCGGCAGCTATCTCACTGTCTTTAGGGGTTTGTGGTCTGCCAAGTGTCCATATCTTTTTTTCAGACAAAATGCTATCTAATCTTAGTTCCCCATCTTGTATTAATGTATGTATGTGTTTTATGAGGGGTCAATGTGAGAGGCGGAATGACCTGTATAATAAATCAGGCTTCATCAGGGAAAAAAAAGGGAAAACAAATGTCTATTACACAGTGGAATAAGTTCTCTCAGGAAGAAGTTGATCTCATTCATTTTAAGTTTCTGAGAAGAGGTAGATCTGGCATTATTAACCTTTTTTCTGTCATAGAATATTTTGAAAATCTAAGGGATGCTTATGAGCCCCTGTCAGAATAATATTTTATTAACTACATTCATAATTAAAGGAAATGCTATATTTATTTTAAAAATTAGTGAAGAAAAACATGCATTTTCGGCAATCCAAGTTCATAAGTGCTCTGTAATCTATCCATAGACATCTTAGGTTCCGTGGACCCTGGTTAAGAGCCCCAGGATAGAGATTCACCAATGTCATAGGATTTTAGAGATGAGGAAGACAACTTAGAGATCAATTCCAACATCGTTATTTACCAATGAGTGAACTAATATTATTGAAGGCATTGTATATCCAGTATAGGTTGGATTAGATATCTCTGAGGTCTTTTACAAAACTGAGATTTTTTTGAGTCTGTGATTTATGACTGCCTGACCTCTGAATTCTCTACTAATTCATTCATTTCTAAGCTCAATGAACTCATGGACAACATCTTAGCTAAACTAAACATCTATTCTTCATTGTTATTGTTTTTCAGTCATTTTTCAGTCACATCTCACTTTCTGTGACTCAATTTGGAGTTTTCATGGCAAAGATACTAAAGTTGTTTGCCAGTTTTTTCTCCAGATCATTTACTCATTTTACAGATGAGGGGCTGAGGCACACAGGATTAAATGACTTGCCTAGGATCACACAGCTAGTGTCTGAAGCTAGATTTGAACTCAGAAAGATGAGTTCATCTATCTAACATCTATTCTAGCACTTACTGATGGCTCTTTCCACAGTAAAGTTGTTTTAAAAATTTAAATGTTTTAAAAAATTAAATTAGTGCTACTTTAATTTGTTCTGAATTAATTCATCAACCAATTGATGTCTAAGTCTTTCTTTGAACCCTCCCTCAAAAAAAAAAAAGCCAAACATAGCTCTTTTTTTAACCTCTATTCTCACATGATGTGAATGTTATCATTAGCTGGAGAAGCAAGGATTCGGGATGATAAATTGAAAACAAAGTGACCAGACTAAAGACAGAGTTAGACATCAATGAACACTAAGATCCTAATTTGCTTTCCTTTTTATAATCTGAACCCTGATCAATTCATTCTTTTTGTCAGACTTCTTATATTTATGAAAAGACTAGATTATGTTCTGAAGACTTTACCCTTGCCCCATTTAGTCTTAGAGTGTGGACAGTACTGGAATCTCCCTCTCTACCTTTAACATGTCCCCCTTAGATAGTGAGCAAAGGCCGAGCACAGTCAAATTCCACCTGAAAACCTTTAATTCTCTGAATGGAGAATTCAAGTCATTTAGGAGGCAGCAGCAGAAATCAGGGTACTTACCTGGATGAAAACTACCAGGCAGGCTCTTAAGACTCAAGGGCAGACACAGGAGAAGCAAAAACATTACTCCATGGGCTTGGGCTTATAAGTTTAGCATAGACACTGTCTTTCTCTTCTTATTCATCCTCCATTGGGATATAGAGGCCCCTGAGAATGTCAGTCAGACTATCTCTTCTCTAAAAATAAACACAGGAATTTACAATTAAATCTCTAGGAGTTAGGGTTGGGTGGGACGTAGGGTACTATTCCTTTTGGAAGGCAAGATGCAGACCATTTGAAGGTACTAGAAATGCTTTTGGAATACTTCAGTGCTTTTCTTTCTGTCTCTAGCACTTACATGTGGTATCCACATTTAAGTACTTAATATTAATGGATATCAAGTACCTAATATATGCCTATTTGTTTTGTAAAGGCAAGACAATATAATGTGATAGAAAGAAAACCGGATCAAAAGTAAGGAGATGCGTGCTCTATCCCCAGCTCCTCCATGAACTGATTGTATGACTAGGAGGGGGAGGGGTAAGCTCTTTATATATTTGAGATATGTGACCTTTATCTAAGAAACTTTCTAAATTTTCCCCAATTTTCTGCTTTCTTTCTGATCTCAGCTACATTTATTTTATTTGTACAAAACTTTTTAATTTAATTTAATTTTAAAAAGCCACTAATCTTTCTTCATTTCCCTTTCCTTATGTAAAAAAAAAGACTGTGATGAAGTAGATCATCTCTGAGGACTTATATATCTTTTTCTTTTTAATTCTACAAAATTATACATTAAGAATATATTGCTCTTTTCGGGTGGTCCCGCTTGCCAAAATAAAGTTCAATCCATTCGTGACCTCGACCAAAGCAACAACCTCAAGATACACTTCAGTGCTCCCTTGCACATCCAGCGAAAGATCAAGTCGTCCCCACTCTCCAAGGAGCTGCAGCAGAAATACAACGTCATCTACATTTACGTGCAGTGTGAAAAAGCTAATGGAGCAACTGTCCATGTGGGCATTCACCCTGGTTATCACCAGACTAAAACTGGATAAAAGATATTGATAAGATTATTGAGCATATATCAAAATCCCAACAAGTTGGAAAGGAGAAGGGCAAATATAAAGAAGAAACCATTGAAAAGACAAAAGAATAAGATGGTCTGTTATACAGTTGTAAATAAAAATAAATTTTTTTAAAAAGAACAAATCAATTAATCTAATCATACTTGTTAAAAGGACATTCTTGTTTACCTTAGAGAAAGCATTTTCCAGTAGATTCCAGAAGTCAATTAATAGTTAATTTTAGAGTACCTGGACAACTTAGTTTAGGAGCTGTTTTGTGATGAATCTGATTTGTACAAATTTGAGAGCTAATTGTTATATTTTCAGAAATTTTGCAAGCCAGTCAGTAAACACACAGAACAGAGTTCATTGAGCTCCTTTACTGGTAATCTTATTTTTTGCTTTAATGGGATTGAGTCAACCACAAAAGAGTATGTTTTAATACTCTATTGTCTATTTGAAATGAGTGCAGCTTTAATAATTAATATTTGAAAGTGAACTTAATTGCATTCCATTTTGTCAGTGCTAACAAAATACTGGCAATACAGTCTGAAACTGGTATCAAATTATTACAAAATTTTCCTAAAATTATCCTCTGACACTGTTTAAAACATCAGTTGTTATAATCACTTCAAAATGTAATATTAGGAGTAAAACAAGTTAACCATTTAAAAACATTCCTGGATAAATTTTATTTTCCAATTTAATAAAAATCAAACTGAGTTATAAGTTAGATCTGAAGAACTTGAAATTATTAAAATTTGTCAAGTATTGACACTGACATGGGCAGCATCTAGTTTAAAGTTGCTACTGATGTACAGCACATATATCCTATGTTGCATATGCAATTTCTTGTTCTTGTTCTCAGTTGGCAAAGAGATTAGCTAACATCAATTTCTTGAATACATCATTTTAGTGATTGATATTGTTGAAGAATTTTCACTACTTCTAACTATACTGCAGTCAAGACCAACACATATTCAGAAAGCAATATACCTTAGGGGCTTTGGAAAATGTAAAGATGACCACTGGACAACATGAATCTCAAGTTGTAGTTTGATTATGGCAGATAAATTTTAAGATATTCCATGTAATTAAAAAATATAATACTCTTCCTAGGAATGTGTTACTGAGAAATATAATTCAACATGTGAACTTATGTCTTTTATCAGACATAAAAAGATAATGAAAACATTTTCTAATTATTTTGATTTATTAGAACTATTTACTTGGCATTATGAAGAACTTTACCATGCAAAGCTGATGGGGATAAAATGTATTATTTAAATGAAATTTCTCAAAATTATTTTAATTTGAATGATTTCAGAGATCTTGTAGATGATAATGTGGAATCAAAAAAATGGTCTAATCCTTGTGACTGTACCAAAACCACAACAACAGCAACAACAACAACTAAAAAGACAACATTATTATAATCAAGAGTATTGTTGTTTAGTCATGTCAGCTCTTCATGACCCCATTTTCTTGGCAAAGATAATAGAGTGGTTGTCATTTCCTTCTCTAGCTCATTCTTACAGATGAGGAAATGAGGTGAACGGGTTAAGTGACTTACCCAAGGTCATGCAGCAAGTAAATGTCTGAGGCTGGATTTGAACTCAGGAAGATGAGTCTTTCTGATTTTAAGCATAAGTCTCTATTCACTGTGCCAACTAGCTGCCTCATGAACTGACCACGCTGTTTGAATGCCAAACATATCTTTGCCTAAAGAGATCATTTTACAGGTCTCTCTCAAGGTTTCTCTGAAAAACTTTGGAATCAGCTGTTAGACATGAGAGACAATGGCACAGGACCAGCATGGTGTGTCTGTGTCAAAGAAAGTACTATACCTTGTGAGCAAAGCAGAATTGCACTTGCTCAAAAGAAAGGTGAGATGTACAAATTTAGAAATATCTCCACTTCAAATGTTCATATGGACTATTTATGCCAGATTTCTGGAAGAGCCTTCCTAGCTCATATTGGCCTGATAAGCCATAGTTGGATGTACTGTGCCTTGACTCCAACTTAGAGATGTCATTTTGATTCTCTTCAAGGACAAAGGATAACAACCAGTCAGAGGTACTGAAGCTAAGAGGCTTCAGTTCAATAAACAGTAGAACACATATTAGTTTTAATGACAAATTTATTGAGAAAAGAGTTAATGGATTAGGATGCACCTCTGTTTCTTAATCTGTGAAAATCAATTAGTTATATTGAAGCTGTAGTAAAGAGTATTATATATTTGGTTTTCATTTATAAATTGTGTGCTTCATAACTTGTCAGTAAATTTTATCGCATGTAGGTATATAAATATATAGATATAGATCTGAATATGTAGACATGTATGTACATGTATGTGTATATATCTATACACACAGACATTTTTTCTGGAAGGTTGAGAGAGGGCTGTTCAACATTTACTACCTCATCACTGTTATAACTAATAAGAGTGGTCCCATAGAGTATACAAGAGATTTTTACTTAAAGCAATAAAAATATAGTGAAGTAACCTGAAAAGTAAAGACTTGGGAGCAGCAAGGTGGTGCAGTGGATAGAGTTCCAGCCCTGGACTCAAGAGGACCTGAGTTCAAATCTGGCCTCAGACACTTGACAATTACTAGCTGTGTGACCCTGGGCAAGTCACCTAACCCCATTGCCTAGCCAAAAAAAAAAAAAAGAGTAAAGACTTGATAAATGAGAATCAGAAGTAAAAACAGAACTTCCCAGTGTTTGATGAATCCAGGAATATGTTCCTGAGGAAAGGTCTCACTCTTCCGGGAAAACTGGAAAGTAGTTTGTCAGAAATCGGGTTTGGACCAAGATCTCTTCCAATACCTACTGTTATATTCAAGCAGCAAGAAAGAATTTGTCAAACACTCATTTATTGTTGTTCAGTTGTTTCAGTCATGTCCAACATCTACTATATGCCAAAACTTTGCTAAATATTAGGCAAAGACAAAACTTAACCATCAAAATTTAATCGTCAAAAAATTTAGAATTTATTAGGGGCAATGATATATACATGTGCACACATGTATAATATAGTTGAAAGAGTTATTTGCAGGAAAGGCACTAGGATCTGGAAGGAATGAAGAAAGGGTTTATCTAAAAGGTGACACAAATACAAAATAAATAACTATAAATACATGCCAAGTATATGCTAAATACAAAGTAGTTTGGGAGGGAAGCATTAGCAGTTGGTGAGACCAAAACAGACTTCATATGTGCTTGAGTTACAGCTCAGGGCAAATATATTCCAGGCATGTTGGACAGCCAAAGCAAAGACACAGAAACAGAAGATGAATTGTTGCATGTGAGAAATAGATTAGGCCAGTTTGCCTGGACTGCAGAGTATAGGAATAGGAGTAATATCCAATGAAAACAAAAAGGTAAGTTGGGACAAGTTTATGAAAGACCTTTAAAAGTTAACAAATGAGGTTTTATTTGTATCCTAAAAGCAATAGCATGCTACTGATGTTTATTTAGTAAGGGAGTGACATGGTAAAGTCTGTACTTAAGGAAATGTACTTTGGCAGCACTGTGTAGTATGTTTGGTGAAATGGGTGAGAGACTTGAGGAAGGATGGCTAATTAGGAAACTTTTTAAAAATACCTAGGCTTAGATTCTTAAAATCTCAGATTCTCAGATTCTTAGAATCTGTCCAATACCTCACAGACTCTCAGATTCCTCAAGAGTCTGGCTAATAGGGTGGATCTTTAATAAACCTTGTCTTTGGCTGAAAGAAGGATTGGGTTGAATTCTTTCAGACAGCGCAGGTATGTTGTGATTTTGGGGTCCCAGCACCCCTGAGCCCATAAACCTCATCATTTTGGTGGCCCATATGAAGAAACTGCTTAACCCCAAGTTCTTCTCTAGCCAAGACTGGAAGGTATGTAAGCCTCCCCCTACTATCTCCTTTCTTGCTCTGCAGTTGGGGTGGCTCTCCAAGCACCAAGGGAGACAGTTTCAAGGCCATGGACATGGGTACACTTCCCCAGCATAGAGGACAAAGATGGTCGTCTATCTGGAAGTGTATTCCCAATTCTGTCAATTCTCTTGGTCTAGAGAATTGTGGAAAACTGCAGCTGCTTTTTGTTTCCCTGAGGCTTACTTACTCCCTTCCCTCTATACCCCTGAATTCTCCTTCATGGAGGTTACAGGGAAAAGTTAGAACAGCTAAAAATATCTTGGCAGATTCTGGAGGTTTTGTGTTTGATCACTAAGGAGTTTGGAACTCCTCCTTACAACCCTAGTCACTCTTTTCTCCCACTTCCTTCCCTTGAGTCAAGAGGATGTCTGTTAACCCTTGTCATAGGAGAAGAGAATTTCATCCTTTACCCCTCACCTTTGATTTTGCCCTTCCCCACCTGGGAAAGGAAGGAGGTGGGAGGGGCAGCAGCTACAGCATGGGTCCTATTAATAATGGCTTGGGCCCTAGGGCAACCTTTACCTGGAAGCATCACCTAGGTTCAGCACATCCTGCTCAAGGTAAAGAAGCTGGCCTCTGAACTTGAGTAAGCACGCTTTGTTAAATTTGTAGTTTTAACTGTTAATGATGAGATGTTGATTCTCTGTGTAAAATAATCTGGAAATGCATTTAGCAAAATTGAAGTCACCAGATTGGTGATGGGTTCATTTTAAGTTTCAAATTGGAGAACTTTTTCAATCAGTTATGTCGAGCAACTTTTTTGTAATTTGGTTACCACTAACATAATTTGGCTATTGTTGGTTATTGTTTTATTGCATAAACTGATGAGAATGGAATCAAGAGCCCCTGGACTTTCCCACTTGGCCAAATCTCTGGCATTTGCCTGAGGCTATAATCTCACCAACTGCCTTTTGTTGTGGCTACACCCAATCTCCCAATTCTGTTACCCTTAACCTAGCTTAGCTCCCTATTCCCCCTCCACACCCCACCCTGGGCCATTTCCCACACAATCCGAGCTAGGCTCCATTGTCCAAGTCCCAGGAGTCCTATTCACCCCAGTTTACTGGTCACTCCCATTCAGATCTTCCTTAGACCCCTCCTCCAGTGACCCCAAACTACTTGGCCACTCCTAGATCCCTCCCCGTCTTTCGGTATATAAGGTCCATCTTGTCTCCATTAAGATGCTCAGATTCCTAAAATCTAGCTACTGCTCTGATTCTTACAATCTAGCCAATGCCTCACAGACTCTCAGATTCCTCAAGAGTCTGGCTAATATGGCAGATCTTTAATAAACCTTGTTGTTTGGCTGCAAGAAGGCTTGGGTTGATTTCTACTGTGCAGGACCCGCATGTTGCGATCTTGGGGTGCTGGCACCCCTAACCTCTAGAATTCATTATAAACTGTCAAAAATGCTTGTTTGGGTTATGTATGGCTTGCTGAGAATTTGCAAATATATAGAAATCTCTGATGATTGGCTTTTTACGCTAGAACAAATTTAAGTTTGAGATGTAAATCCTGGAAAAGTTTTTCCTAAGCTGTGATTAGTGAAACTTGTTGTTTGAGGTAAAAGCTCCTAGGATTTTATTTTGAGTTGTCTGATGGATCATAATCCACCATCTGAGAGAAATTCCACAAGCTACTCAGAGAATGTGATACTGGTTGGAAGTCAGCTTCAGGAAAAGCTGAGAGGACAATTTTAGCCCCAGTCTAAGATGGGATCCTCCTGGCTCAGTTTCCCTATTATGTTCATTTGAAAAGGAATGGTACCCACCTGGCTATTCATGAGTCTGGCTACAATGTATATTTGATACTGCATGGTTGGAAAACTGAGTTATCTGAATCCAAACAGAGCTACAAATGCTTTATCCTGTCATTTGGGCCCTGCAGAATTTTCTGTCAGATTTGTTTCTTCCAGAGTACAGGCCATTCACCTACAGTATGTACCAGCTAATGTCCCCTCATCATTCCCTGGATGCAGCCTGTTCTAGGTTCCAGTCAACTTCCTCTTTGGGACCCCCTTGAGGCAGAGACAGCTCTATGCCCCTCACCAGCAGTAAGCAGTTTCAGAAGCCAAGAACTTCTCCCCTTACCCCAAAAGAATTTGGGTCCCATTTGTTTGAGAGGGGAATGATGGGGGTGGGAATCTGGGCTCCAGAAAGAAAAAACCCTGGACTTTCCCACATGGCCAAATCTCTGGTGTTTGCCTGGGGCTATAATCCCATCAATTGGCCTTTCACTGTGGCTACACCCAATCTCTCAATTGTGTTACCCTTAACCTAGCCTAGCTCTCTATTGTCTTATCTTCCTAAGGCCCCTGGCCATTTCCCACCCTTAATCCTAATTAGGCTCCATTCTCCCTTGGCCATGTGGTCCAGGTCCAGGAGTTCTATTTACCCCAGCTTACTGGCCACTCCCATCCACATCTCCTTAGATTCCTCCTCCAGTCACCCCAAACTAGTTGTCCACTCCTAGATCCCTCTCACAGTCTTTCTGTATATAAGGTCCATCTTGTCTCCATTAAGGTGCTTATATTTTTAAAATCTAGCCACTGTTAAGATTCTTAGAATCTAACCAATACCTCACAGACTCTCAGATTACTCAAGAGTCTGGCTAATATGGCGGATCTTTAATAAAACTTGTCTTTGGCTGAAAAAAAATCTAGGAAAAAGATTATAAGTGCCTGCAATAAGGTAATAACTGTGCAAGTCAGATGTAAAAGATGTTGTGGAGATAGAAACAAGAGCTATCTATTGACTAAAAGTGTGGAATGTGGAAGAAAGTGAAGAGTTAAAGATTATGCCAAGGTTATGAAACTGGGGAACTGTAAGAATGGTTGTGGATTTTATAGAAGTAGAAAGTTTGGAAGATGGGAAGGTTTTAGGGAAAAGATAATGAGTTTATTCTTGGACATACTTAGTTTGAGATGTCTCTGGGACATCCAGGAGGAAATATTAAAAAGGGAACTGTGATAAGAGATTGATCTCCTCTCAGTGGAGAGATTAGACTGTAAATACAGATCTGGAAGTTTTCTGCAAAGAGATTATAATTAAATCCATGTGAATTTATGAGGTTACCAAGAGAAAGAACAGAAGGAGAAGAGTGCACAGGGCAGAATAATTGGGAACACTGACAAGAATGGGATGTGAGATAGATGAGGATATACAAGAGTGAAAAATTGTAGTCAAAGGGGTATCAGGAAAGAGTAGTGTCATGAAAATTCAGAGGAGAAATAAAAGGATGAGTCACCCAGGAACAGAAGATTGTGAATGATGTCAAATGCAGCAGATAGATAGCTAGGTGGCGCAGTGGATTCAGGCCCTGGATTCAGGAGGACCTGAGTTCAAATCCGGTCTCAGACACACAAGGCACAACATACACTAGCTGTGTGACCCTGGGCAAGTCACTTAACCCCATTGCCTAGCAAAAACAAAAACAAACAAACAAACAAAGAAGATTAAGAATGAAAGAAAAACATTGGATGTGGCAATCAATAGATAATTGGCAACTTTGAAGAGAGTAATTTCAATTGAGTTATGAAGTCAGAAGACAGATTGCAAAGGATTTATCACAGTCCTAATAATTTGGATTACTCTTTTTTTTCTCTCAGAACCTTTATTTCTTTGAAGACTTTCTCTATTGTTACACTTCTTATCATTTGTGTGTGTGTGTGTGCACGCACACAGGCACACACACACCCATGCTTCTGAGTGAGATGGACTTCTTTGTCAGGTGAAGCATATGAATCCCTTATCAATAAGGTTTTTAATTAATGAATCAATAAACATTTATTGAGCACCTACTCCATGTCAGGCATAGTGTTAAGCACTGTGACTATAAAAAGAGGGATAAGACAGTTTCTGACCTTGAGGAGCTTACAGTCTAATGGAGGAGACAGCATGCAAACAAATATCTACAAAGCAGGTTATATAGAGTAGAAATGGGAATTAATTGAGGGAAATCATTAGAAGACGTATTAAGGGAGGTTTCCTGTAGAAGTTATGATTTTAGTTGGGATTTAAAGGAAGCCAAGGTCACTACTGGGAGTGGAGAAGGGAGAACATTCTAGGTAAGGGGGACAGCCTAAGAAAATACCAGTTGAGAGCAATGGAGTGTCTTGTTCTTGGAACAGTAAGGAGGCCAGTGTGACTGGATTAAAGAGTGTGTGGTACAGAGCTAAAGTGTTAGGGGACTGGAAAGGTAAAAGGGGCAAGATATGAGGGCTTGGAATGGCAAATAGAGCATTTTGTACTTGATCCTGGAGGCAATAGAGAACCAATGGGGTTTATTGAGTAGGGGAATGACATGATCAGACCTGTGCTTTGGGAAAATCAGTTCAATGGCTAAATGGAGGATAGATTAGAGTGAGGAGAGACTTGAGGCAGGCAGACCCACCAAAAAGCTATTGCAAATAATCCTGTTATGTGGTGATGAGGGCCTACATCAGAGTAACAGTCATGGTAGTGACAGAGGAGGGAAGAGAGTATCTTCCAGAGATTAGTATGAAGATAGTAATGAAGTCTGTGGGAGCTGATGAGATCACCAAGTGAAGTAGTATAGAAAAAAGAAGTAAAGAGGGCCCAGGACATAGGGTATCCACCAAGGGATACCCATAGTCAGAAAGTATGATCTGTAAGGACATCTAACAAAGGAGACAGATGGGGATGGTCAGATAGGTAGAAGGAGAATAAGAAGAGAGTAGTGCCCTGAAAACATAAAGAGAAGAGAGTATCAAGGAAGCGTTAGTGATAAACAGCATCAAAAGCTGCAGAAAAGTAAAGGAGAATAAGGATCAAGCAATGGTTATTGGATTTGGCAACTAAAAGATCCTGAGATCATCAATAACTTTGTAGAGAGAAATGTTACTAGGAAGATAAATTGGAGTCCTAATTGTAAGGGATTAAGAAGAGAGTGAGGAGAGAGAAAGTAGAGCAACCTATTGTAGATGGCTTTTATGAGGAGTTTAGTTACAAAGATCAGAAGAGATATAGGACAATAGCAGAGATGGAAGGATCAAGAGAAGGTTGGTTTTTTTTGATGGGGGGCACATGGGCATTGGGTTAAGAACCCCTGTTCTACTGTTTGAAGAATTCTAGTAATGGGGAGCTCACTACTTTCTGAGACAGCACACTGCTTTCTGGTACAAATTTGTTGATGGGAAGTTGTTTGTGTTGTTGCTTGCTTTTGTTTTGTTTTTAATAAGTTTTTTTTTTTCCCCCAGTGGAGGTTTTCAATGACAGCGTAGATGATATGGTTGAAAGGATTAGAGCCTGAGGCAGATATGAACTAGATGACTTCTGAGATTCCTTTCTAGAACGGAGAGCCTATGAAGTTGTATAATCACTTAGTTCTCAAATTCCAAGTTGGACAAAACCCAACTGAACTCTATCTGATTAGTCTTGAGATATATATATATTGCCTTTTAAATCTGTAGGGGAACCTTCTAAGACTCCCTTTGTCACTTCCTTCCAATGCATCAGTTTCCGTTGATCAGGCTTTCCTCAATCCCTAATACTGCTGTAGAAATTTTGGATATGAATTCAGTAGAGTGAAAGCATTCATTAGGCTTTACAGAAGATGTTCCTAAATAATAATCATGAGGGTCAGTTCCTTATTCCGTATTCTGCCTTTCCATCCTGCTTATGCTTCATAGAGAGGGGACTCCCATATGCCTCCCTAGCAAATTTCTCTCCTGTCAGAATTTGTTTCTTAAAAAAGTATAATCAGGTCATTGGAAGACTCCTGGGAGGGCCCGTGGGCAGAAGCCATAACTCTGTCCCTGAGCTGCTGGGCTGAGAGGGCAAAGTTGCTAGCTTCTCTTACTGACAACCTGAGACTCATGGATGTATTTCCTACCTCCTTCCTTCATATACTTATCTTTACACTTCAAAACTAATATAAAGTCCAACATGATGCCCTCCTTTTCCCAATTCCCTTCCTTCTTCTCTTTCATGTTCGTTATCCATACCCTTCTTTTCCGTTCTTCCCCCTGGTACATATTTCCTTTTCCTCTAAGGCTGAGTCCTTAATATGTTACTTATTTACTTCCCTAGTTAACTTAGTTCTTGGGCCAGAACATGGTCAAGTTGCTATCTGCTTTTTTGGTGGATGTCAGTGATATCAATGTATGACTATGTTTCATCTTGGGTCAGGTTACATAGATTTTCAATATGCCCCTGACCAAAACCATTCCTTCCACTATACCTGGGGCATTCCTCTGTCAGGGAGCCCTGTAAGGGTTTGATAGAGGCATTTAACACAGGCCCAGAGCAGATGATGGTGGTGATGATGATTGTTATAAAATGGTAGGTTTAGTCTGCTTATCACTTCCACTAATTGAAAATTATATACATCTGAGGGGATGTATGCTTATTTAATTTAAAAAAATAATTTATTAGCTAATCTTCTAACAATGATGCAAAAGCCTACTTTATCATGACATCCCTTTCCCTTTGATCAGATTACTGACTTATTGAATACTTGTTGAATCATATTGAATTTGCAACCCACTAAGATCCTCAGGTTTCTTTCGTGAAACGTCAATCTTATTAATGAAGTTCATTTTTGCACCTGAAGGAGAAATAAAGTTTAGCAACTAAGTAAGGACACTGTAAAGTGGATGATCTCATCCACTGTACTAAAAATTACTTATTGTTCTTGGATAGGAGACATTTGGAACTCTTATTTTAATGATTACCTTACTCCAAATGTACTTATTCAGCAATTTTAAAAGTCAATTTAGTCACTTCGTTTTTGCTACCTTTGAATAAGAAATATTGCCAGTTGCATGGCAGATATTCCCCCAGAAACCAACCCCCTCTTTCTGTATTTGATTCCCCCCACCTGCATCCTTCTCTCCCCTTTTTGAAAGGAGTTAACTGTATATTCCAAATTGCCTCTGAATGATATTGTTTGGCTAGGTACTCTAACCAGGCCAGAAAAGTAAAAAGAACCAAGTGTTTACCCTAAGAAGTGAAAGCTGCTACCAGTAAGGAGTCTTCCTTTGGCATGCTAATAAATAATTTTCTTCAGTTTGGCTACTAGAGTTAATTGACCTCTGGTAGGTCGATATATCTGGTGGGTGAGATTCTCCCTGGCCTATCCAAGAACCCAAGCTGGTAAATCCTTCATACTCTCAAGTGTGGGAGTTGGCATTTTGTCTATTATATTTCATTGTATTATATTCAGTCTACTTTTCAATCCTGTCATAATTTTTTAGGTTCCTAATCTTGTAGGCCAGCGTTGAAGCTATCCTTCTGTGATCCATGTTATCCATGAGTAAGAGAGATACCATTTCTTCTTTCATATACAGATAGAAATGTTCAGCAAAATAGATGATTTAGAACGAATGGAGCCTTTGAGGAAGTAATCTTGTGTGTGTGTGTGTGTGTGTGTGTGTGTATGTACTTGGGCAAGAATTGTAGGTCTTAGGCTATATTATTACTTTATTGAGTATTAGCCAAATTTCTGTGACAATCTGGTTATTACTGTATGATAGGGTATGGATTGAGTGATATGGTAGGGGCAGCTAGGTAGTGCAGTAGACAGAGCACCGTCTCTGGAGTCAGAAGTACCTAAGTTCCAATTCGGCCTTAGACATAAAACACTTACTAACTGTGTGACCCTGGGCAAGTCACTTAGCCCCATTGCCTAGGCAAAAAAAAAAAAAAAGAGTGATATGGGATCAGTAGGTTTTCTGACAAATAGGTTAGTTTATAGAGGGGCATGCATCTTAGAACCTCTACAAATTTATTCAATAGCCCATCCAATTTTAGAGAGAGCTTTTGGAAACTAGATTTTTCAGAAGACAGGAGATTTTGGGGGAAAGGGGAAGGCTCATGGGATCCTGTGGGGATATTGATAATCCTGAGGGGTCAGACAGAGCTTGGTAAAACCAAAATAAAAACACTCAGCCCCTCTACAATACATAGCTTGATGCTTCAGGCCCATGAGAGACTGAATACTAAAAATAACAAAATCCCACACTTTGTCTGAAGTACATGGCTTCAAGTCTAGGTCCTGTCTCCCTTCTTGCCCCAGTGTCTTTTTATGTCCATAGCCTTACCCAAGACCCTGTAGATTCTGGGGCCACAATTTTGCCCAAAGGGAAATACCAAGTCTAGGGGTGAGTCTTTTCTTGATAAGAAGGGAGCAGACTCTTAGTAAGCAAGTGTATAGAGTGTAAAATCAATTCAACAAGCATAAATATATATTATGTACCAGGCACTGTACAAGGTGCTGGAAATACCAAAATGGAAATAAACTATTCCCTAGGGTAAGAAGCAATAGATTACATGAAGGAAAGAAAATAACAATAGCTAGCTTTTATATTAAAATCAGGAAGACTCATCTTCATGAGTTCAATTCCGGCCTCAGACAGGGACTAGCTGGGTGACCCTGGGCAAGTTGCTTAACCCTGTTTGCATCAGTTTCCTCATGTGTAAAATGAGCTAGAGAAGGAAATGACAAACCACTTCAGTATCTTTGCAAAAAAACAAAACAAAACCCTAAAACGGGGTCATGAAGAGTTCAACGTGACTAAAAAGTGACTCAGGAACAAAAGCATTTATACAGTGCCTAGTATGTGCCAGAAACTGTGTTAAATGTTTTGCAAATATCTCATTTAATCATTACATCAATCCTGGGAGGTAGGAATGATTATGATCCCCACTTTATAGTTATGGGAACTAGGACAGAAATAGGTTAAAGGATTTGTCCACGATCACATAGCTAGTCAGTGTCTGAGACCAGGTTTGAACCTAGGTCTTCTTGACTCCAAACCTATCACACTATTCTACCTAGAATCTATCATCGTTATTTTACCTAGCTACCACATAGAGAAATGAAGATAGTAATGCAGTCATTTTCTTACAAATGATTGGTGGTGAGAGAAATCCAGAAGCTGATGAGATGGGAACAATGAAAAGGTCAAAGAAACATATAGCTATTTTCAGAAGAAAAGCAAATGAATTAATTTTCAATTTCAGGTCAATGTGCATTCCTCTTCTAACTTCTCTCTTTATTCCCCTCTCTGGAACCCCACTCCTATCCTTATCCAGTAAAGGCTCAATGAACAAAATGTGTGGCTGAATGTAGTAGTGTAAGGGCCCAGGGAGAGATCCTGGGAATGAACTGTCTTCTAAATTATCCCATTCTCTGCCCTTCTATTGCTGAAATAGGTGTGGAGGTTCTCCCTATACAATAGGAATCAGTCCTAGGTAAGGTAATGGAGTTGTCTTTAATGGGACTGTGTCCCATTTATCTTTGAATGCCTATAGGACTAGAGCTTAGGGCCCCACTCAAATCAACTGTATCTCATTTTGTGTATGTTTTCCCATCCTTGTTTGAGACCATTCATTCTCATTTTTATGACACTTTGCAATCATCTTCATTTTATATTTGTGCCTCTTCTTGCTTTTCTTTATAGCATGAAAAAAGATTCTAGACTTAATGTATAGAAATGGATAGAGTTCTGGACATAGATTCAATTAAACTTGGGTACAAATCCTACCTCAGACACCACAGTTTACTTCTCTTTCATGTATCCTATGTTCCAGTGGCATTGGCCTTCTTCTTCTTCCTCACACATGCCTCTTCATCTCCAAATTCCCTCCCTTTTCACAGGCTGTCCCCCATGCCAGGAATGCTCTCCTTCCTCAACTTTGCCTCATGGAGTTCATATCTTTCTTCAAGGATCAATTCAAATCTTCAGGAAGCCTTTCCCACTGATGTGGTTTAGGACTTCAGGGGTGCTGGGACCCTGAAATCAAAACATGTAGGTCCTGCATGAAAGAATACAATTCAACCCTTCTTTCATCCAAAGACAAGGTTTATTAGAACATCCATCATGCTGGGCAGACTCTTAAGGAGTCTGAACATCAGTAAACTTTTGGCTAGGTTATAAGAATCTCAGCAGTGGCTAGATTTTAAGAACCTAAGCATCTTAATGAAGACAAGATGGCCTTATATAAAGAAAGCCAGTGGGAGGGACCTAGGAGTGGCCAGTAAGCTTGGGTGAATAGAACTTCTGGCACCTGGACCTAGTGGCCAAGGGAGAGTGGAGCCTAGCTAGAATTAAGGGTGGGAAATGGCTGGGGGACATAGGGAGGTAAGACAATGGAGGGGATATTGGGTGTAGCCACAATGAAAGGCCAGTGGATGAGATTATAGGCTCAGGCAAACACCAGAGATTTGGCCACGTGGGAAAGTCCAGGATTTTTCCTTTCTGGGGTCCAGATCCCAACCCCATCACTACCTACCCCCAACTCTTTTACCGTATATATATATGTGTGTATATATATATGTATGTATGTATATACATATATGTATGTATGTATGTATGTATGTATGTATGTATGTATATATATACACACACATATATATACATATATGTATATATATGTGTATATGTGTATGTATATATGTCTGTATGTATATACATATATGTATGTATGTATATATATATACACACACATATATACATATATGTATATATATGTGTATATGTGGTATATATGTCTATGCATATATATGTATATGCATATATATGTATATATGTATATATATGTCTATTTACACACATACACAGTGTTTTGCAAGTCTTAAGATCAAACGATGTTGAGCTATCATAATTTGTCTCTCTGTCTCTTCACCCATGTGCATATTTCTACTATCTCTGTCTTTCTGTCTCTGTCTCTATTTTTCTTGTTGTGTTTCTTTGCCTGCCTGTGCTGTGTCTCTGTCTGCATTTGTTTCCCTCCCTTTCTTTTTCTGTCTCTGTCTTTCTCTCTCTGCCTCTGTATCTCCCTCTCTCTCAGGCTGCCCTGTGTTACTGCCTTTGTCTCTTCCTCCCCTCTCTTTCTCTTTTTTATCTCTTCCTCTCTTTCTGACTCTCATTCTGTTCCTTGCTTTTCTTGTTCCTGTGACTCTAAGGGAGGTAAGTAGCTCAATATGGAAATAGCTGTGCAAAGACTTAAGGGCATTTCCATCAACCTTCTTAGCATAACCCAGAATACACTAACCCAGTGATCTTGATAGTGGGGCTGAGGGCCAACTAGGAGATCAGGGCATGACCCCCAAGTATGTGTGATAAACTAATCTAAGGGTGGGAAATGATGCATCATCCCTCCCCACCCCCATAAGTCAGTCTAGGGGTTTGTGTCCAGCACAACCTTATCTTGCCTTCACTGATTACAGCTCAACACTTCCCCAATTCCTCCCCTCTAAAAGGTCCTGACTTTTCTTCCTTTGGGGGGCATGAAGGATAGATAGTAAAATGGTTAGTCCTCCAAGGAATTAACTATTCCTAATTTTGGATTTCATAGAAAGAACAGCTCATGTACCCTTGGGAAGACTGACACATTCCTCTTCTAACAAGCATGAGATGGAGCTGGGAGAGGGGAAATACTGATAGAGATTTAAGTTCAAAAAATGTTTGGAGTCCTCAGAGGTTCAGAGTACCTCTACTTCTTAGCAATAGCCCTAGGCCTCGGGTAGTGGTGGGGTGGGGTAGAGGGAGCAATGAATGGAAATTAGAGGAGAGATTAATATCTAGTAGCTAATCTCATCACTTTGGCATGCCTATTTATCCCTCCCCCCAAGAAGTTAACATCATCTACTGATCCAGGAAGAGAGGCCCTACTTGATATGAGTCACCAGGACCTGAATCTTCTTATAATTTCTCCAAGGGCCAGCAAGGGGTCATAGCCTGCAGCAGAGCTGGAACTTTAATCATGCTGTCCACTCTTCTTATATTTGCGTTTTTCCTGACCTGCTGTTTGTCCTTTCCAGTTATCCCCAGAACTATCCTTGATGACTTGGACTACTTTAAGGTAAGTATCATATGCTCTTCTTTCTTGCTGTAGTGATCTTAGGAAGCATGGCCAAGTCTTCTCGGTTCTGTGCACTCACGCTTAAGATAGACAGCTGTGTCCTTAAGAAAACAGATTTTAAGTTTCCAATACCTCAGAGAATTCTTTCCCACCCCAACTCTGAGTCATATAATTTTTGTTGTTGTTTAGTTGTTTTTCAGTCATTTCTATGACCCCATTTGGGGCTATTCTTGAGGTCAAAGTGTACAACTATACATATCTTCCAAGAACTACATATCTTATATGCCTAGCATATAATCAACCTACAAGGCAGAACCTGGGTCTATATGTCTTATCTCCTACACTAGACCTTCAGATTCTCTAGGCTGGGGCAATTATCTACATATATCTAACCACTGCTAGTTCCTAATTCTAATTATCTATGAAATGGTTTTATTATTCAAATTTGCACTGCCTATTTCTGTGGGGCTGGAATCTTCTTTATGTGTCTATTTCTTAGCACCCACCCACCCCAGTGAGGGCCTTGAAGTCAAATACTATATTATTTATCCTTAGATCACTAATGGTGCTGGACACAGACACTTAAGAGCACTTTATATTCTTGATGACTTGAACTGAAATTTAATTAAGAATGAGAAATTAGCATTTATTTGTCCGTGGTGGAATGGAAAGAGGGCTAGATTTAAAGCCAGAGGACATGGGTTGCTAATTTCCTATTCAACTTGAGTTAAGTCACTTATATTATCTAAGCCCAGTTACCTCACCTGTAAAAATGAGGGGTTTAGACTCCATTCGTAAATATTTTGTGACTATTAATTAAATTGCATCAGATCAGATTCATGATCACCCTTTGTCTGTCCCAGGGATGTTCAATTCCACATAATAACTCCCTGAATGTTCTCTCATGCCTCTGGCTCAGGTTCAATTCCTTTTCTCTTATCTTAGGATTACTTCCATCGATTCTTCTTCACCAAAGAAGAATCCCAGGATTATACTCTGGAGGATCAGTTGCGCTTCTTGCAGCACTTCTTTAGACTGGAGAAACTGGCTGGTTGGATGAGCCCACAAAGGACATCATAAAGAAGCCTCGATGTGGGGTCCGAGATACTGTTGACTATGCAATTTTTCCTGGGAAGCCCAAAGTTAAAAATAACCTCATAACCTACAGGTAAGCTATTCTTAGGTCATAGAACAGAACATCTCCAGGAGAGTCTGTGGGAGTCAAGGGGAAAAGATAGAGGGGGGTGGAGGGAACATAGTACTGTCAGGACAACATCAAAATATAACCTTTCATTCACAAGAGGTAATTTCCATAAGCCTCCAGGGTCACCTTTCAAGCATCTCTACCCTTAGTTTATAACCTCTATACCTTTAATGATATGGTTCCTCTAGAATCAGTTGGCATTTTCTTAACTGGGACAAGATGACATAGATATACTTAGACAAGTCATGTAATTTCTGGTTGCCAGTCTGATCTATTGATAAAATGATGAGTTTAGATGAAGTGAACTACAACAGAAATGGGATTTGTACCCAATATTCCTTCCAGATTGCTAATCACTTCAACTCCCTTCTTTCCTTCCCCTCCATTTTGTCTCTTAGTATCTTCAGCTATCCAAAGGGCATGAAGCGTAAGGTAGCTGAAAAGATCTTGCAGAAGGCATTAGAAGTCTGGAGCAGTGTGACACCCTTGAAATTCCAAAGAGTGTATAAACAAGATTCTGACATTGAGTTTGCTTTCCTGGTTGGAGGTAAGGAGGCAATAAAATAAGCACATAGAAAATTAAGTCAGCGAAGACCTCTCCAATCTAATTGGCTGACTCAAATGACCCCAGACCTCAAAGTAATCAAGCAAATTACAGTGGCAAACCATTCTTGTCCTCCTTCAGCTGTGCTTCCATTTGTCCTGCCTGACATGTTCATAGGATTGAATATGCTTGCAAAGCACCTTAAAAGTATCTCATTTGTTCCTGACAGAAACCCTTGGAGATTATGAGCTTTTTGGGTGCTAATATACTGTTGGCTCACTGGGTTGCAAGATGCTGGATCCATTCTAATTTTAAGGATTTAAACTAACCCTCTTTTCCCCTCTGCACAGATGAGGAGTGCTTTTTCATCTCTTTTTTCATCTCCCTTTCTAACCTATTGCCTTGGAACTTTTATCCTTATGTCCATTCCAAAACATGGGGTAGGTGAATCTTCTCACCAGGCTTCCAAGTAGATGTCTCTCTATTTCATATATTCCCCAGTGTGATCTCCCAATTCCTATCCATTGACATAATAATTTAAATTGCTAGTATAGTGCCTGGCACACAGTAGACACCTAATACATATGTGGAAGCTAGGTGGCACAGTGGATCGAGTTCAGGGCTTGGAGTCAGGAAGACTTATCCTCCTGACTTCAAATCCAGACTCAGACACTTGGTAGCTGTGTGACCCTGGGCAAGTCACTTAGCCCAACTGTGTGACCCTGGGAAATCACTTAATCCTGTTTGCCTCAGTTTCCTCAACTATAAAATGAGCTGGAAAAGGAAATGGCAAACCACTTCAGCATCTGTGCCAAGAAAATTCTAAATGGGATCACAGAGTTGAACATGAATGAATGAGAAAATACATGCTTATTCTCTTCCCTGTCCCATGCAGATCATGGAGATGCCTACCCCTTTGATGGAAGAGGAAACAGAGAAGGAAACATCCTAGCTCATGCTTTTGGCCTAAATCCTTACTACCAAGGAGCTGTCCACTTTGACAGTGATGAAGAATGGTCATATTCTGAGGAGGGTAAATCTGACATCTTTTTGTATTGATTGGGGGAATGCTTTATCTCAGCCCTCAGACGTAACTGGGGACCCAACGTAGTTGTGCAAGAGAAACTGGAAAGCACAGGGCAGCTAGGTGGTGCAGTGGATAGAACACCGGCCCTGGAGTCAGGAGGACCTGACTACGAATCCAGTCTCAGACTAAACACTTGACACTTAACTAGCTGTGTGACTCTGGGCAAGTCACTTAACCCCAACTGCCTTAAAAAAAAAGACACTGGAAAACAAAGAAAAGATTGCAGATTTCAGTGGGTCCTGGGTAACCCACATGGAAACTTAATTATTTAAGATTTCATAATTAAAAGTTATTTCATAATTAAATTTAAATCAGAAAGAGTAGAAGTTTCAGAGGAGGAAGAAGTTAATTCTTTCCCTGCCTTGAAATTTTTTACCCTTTCTGTTTCCTCAACTGCCTATATATATATGTATATTTCCTGTTTTTTTCTCATTCCCATCTTCACACCCAATCCTTTATATATATTTTTTATACCTTTGTACCTATTTCTTCCATGTCTTTCCCTCTTCTTCCACTTTTTTTTTTCTCATCCTTTCTTTCTACCTCAGGGACCAATCTCTTCCTGGTGGCTGTTCATGAGATAGGCCATGTCCTGGGCCTTGGGCACTCTCAGTATTCAGACTCCATCATGTTCCCCAACTATGAATACCAGGACCCAAAATTCTTCAGGCTCAGCGATAAGGATATAATAGGGATCCAGAGCCTTTATAATTAAGGTAAGTACCTTGGGAAGAAGTGGGTGAAGACAATAAATAGGGCTCCCATGTTTTGGTGACTTGCCCAGTCTTCAATACTTCATGTTTAAATCCAACCTTTCTAGCTGTGTGATCTTGGGTAAGTCACTTGTACAGTCACTGGGCCCAATGCTCACCTAGCTTATCTTAAGTAAACCATTTTGTTTTCTTCATCCCTCAGGGAGTGGAAATACAATATCCTGAAGCCCTAGACTTGGTGCACATGGATTCTTTTCAACAGAAAATGTAAATTTCCATGACCCAGGAAGCAAACCAATAACTCATGGGAAAATATTTCCAAGTTCTCTTTGAGGCCTGCAGGAGCTAAGATCCAAAGTGTTGGGGGCAGAGGAATGGTCTAATTTAGAATCTGAATTCTGAAGTTAAAGTTAAAGTGTTTTCATACACAACAGAACATAAAAGAGTATTTTAAATATGAAAATGAATGTTCATTTCCTACTGCCTTTTTAAAAATATGTAAATAACTTGTACATATTATTTCTAAAACTGTCTTGCTTGTTTGTACTTCCCTTCTTAAGGAAGATCAGTAAAGTCTTCTTTTGGAATGTGGATCTCAAATTCAAAGGCAGGAAGGACAGAAGAAGAGAAGATTAGAGGCATGGATCAACAGTGGCCTGGTGGGTGAACTCTGGGCCTGGAGTCAGAAAGACCTGAATAAAAATCTGGCCTGATAATACTTACCAGCCGTGTAACTTTCTGTAAGTCACCTTTTAGCCTCTGTCTCAGTTTCCTTAATTGGAAAATGAGGGTAATAACCTTGATGTTCACACAGAGTAGGAGCTTAACAAATGTTTCCGTGTAAACTGAGGCAGGCAGAGGTTGAGTGATTTGCCTACTGTGACACAGCTAGACACTGTCTGAGGTTGGATTTGAACTTATGTCTTCCTGACTCCAAGCCCAGTGCTGTAATCAATCACTGAGCCACTTCATTGTGCTAGGGATTATTTCTAGAGAAGCTGAGGGTTACAAAGCTTGAGTTATGGGAACTTCTTGGAAGCAGGAGACAGTATTGTACTGTGATTCACAGCGACAGCAGAAGTAACAGCAGGAGATTCATGGAGGCATAACTCTGGGTGTGTGTGTGTGTGTGTGTGTGTGTGTGTGTGTGTGTATGGCTGGGGTCACAATAGAGAATGAAAGGTCACAGGTGAGGGATTTGGAGATCTTTAGGGGTAACTGGGTATTCTATTACTGAAGGTGCCACAAAGATAGGTTCACTCCTCCTGCCTCAAACACACACAATGGACTGAGATATCTAAGGGAAATATTGTACCTAGTTTCTGATGCCCAGATATCCTGAAGCTTAGTCCTGGGATCTGTGCCTTCTGAGAAGTGAGGAAAGACCCGTAGGTGAGGCACAAAAATACAATTGCATCGGGTAGAAATGAGGTACTATTTCTATTAGTATAAATAGAAGGAAGGGCTAGATACAGGTTCAGATTCAGCCACATTTAGGAATTATAACCAAGTCAGTCGATATACACAATTGCCTCCCTGTGCTTTCTTGAGAATCTTGGGAATCAGAAACCTCCTCTGGACACACAACAATTGTTTTTGCCCTTTCCCCTTCCTGTCCCAGTAACCTGAAAAATACTTACATCTTAACTAAGTTTCTCATTACTCTGCTCAGAAGCCCAGGTCCTGGTGCCAATGAAAGCTGTCAGTCACTCTCACACCACCAGAAGCACACCATTCCCAGAAGGTCTAGCTAATCATTGACTCTTCTTGTCTTGGTTTCAGCTCAATGTACTTGCCATAGCTACAGGGCACTCTTAGCCTTTAATAATAGGATCATAGATTTAGAATTGGAAGGGACCCAAGAAGCCATTTAGGCCAAGCTCTTCATTTTACAATTGTGGAAATAGACCCAAAATGGTTAGAGGACTTGTCCAGTATCACAAATATTAACATGTATAGCTGAGACTCAAAACCTAGATCTTCTTACACCAAACTTTCCATTAGACCATGCTGTCTACTAATTTTGTTCAGACTAAGGTTATGGCATAATTACAAAAAACAAACAAAACAAAACAAAACAAACAACAACAACAAAACCCTAACATATAGGACCTACTATGTGCCAAAAAACTGTGCTAAGTGCTTTGTAAATCTCTCATTTTACCCTTAAAATAACTTTGCAGCAAGGTATCCCCATGTATAGATGAGGAAACTAATGCAAATAGTGGTTAAGTGACCTACCCAGAGTCACAGAGGTAGTGATTATTTGAGACCAGGTAATTAACTTATATTTATTTCAGGAACAGCTGATTATCCACTGTCCCACCTAGCTGCCTCCAACTTCCTTGTCCCCACACTGAAAGACCTAAATGGACATTGACATTCAAGGTCCTCCACATAGCCTTCCAACCTTATTTTCACCTAAGGTATTGTATGATTCAGATTATGGACTGCTTTCTATTCCCTATTAACTTCCTGAGCCTAAAATGGACCTTCTATGTGGCCTGTTCAAATCATCGACTTCCTTTAAGATCTAACAGTGATAACTCCCATTCCATAAGGATTTCCTTCATCTATCCCCATCATAATTCAGGTAAAACTAACTGCTCTGAAATTTCTCATCTCTATAGGAGAAAACAAGAGGGATAAAAGGTGACACTTAGTTTACTTGTTCAGTAGGCTCCAGAGGAGAAAGTGGTGATAGTGGAAGATAGAAGGCCAGGGATTCTCAGATGTCTATTCTATCAAAGAGTTCCAAGTATGTCATGGTGGCTGTCTGAAACACTTTACATTAATATAATCTTTTGCAGTTATGGAGTATTCCCAAACACTACCTTATTTTATTAGATTCATCATAATAACCCTTAAAGTAGTCAGCCATTCCTATCTTTAGTAGAAGAGGAAATGGGGGGGCAACTAGGTGGCACAGAGGATAGAGCTCCGCCTTGGAGTCGGGAGGACCTGAGCTCAAATCTGCCTCAGACACTTGACACTTAACTAGCTGTGTGACCTTGGGCAAGTCATTTAACCCCAATTGCCTCACCAAAAAAAAAAAAAAGAAGAGGAAATGGGCTCAGAGAAGGTAACTTACTTGGCCAAGGTCACATATAACAAATACAGGGACAGCTAGTTGGTGCAAAGGAGAGAACACTGAGTCCAAATCTGGCCTCAGACACTTGACATTTCCTGTGTGACCCTGGGCAAGTCACTTAACCTGATTGCTTTGGGGCCAAAAGAACCAAGTTGTAAGTGAGCAGAGACTACAGTCCTGATCGCTTGATTCTATTCAAGTATTATTTCCATAAGAACATACTGACAGTGAACATATCGGATATCCCTGGCTACCTCATGATCTAGAAGTGATAGATTTTTTCAGCTGATACTTAGCATTTATTGGAAATGAATAAGTATCTTTTCTCCAATTTATTAGCATGAATTTGGAACCAAGTAGCACAGCAAATAGATCACTGGGCTTGGAATCAGGAAGACTCATCTTCAGAGTTAAAATCAGGCCTCGTTTATTAGCTGTGTAACCCTGGGCAAGTAATTAACATTATTTGCTTCAGTTTCCTGATTTCTAAAATGAGCTGGAGAAGGAAATGGAAAGCCACTCTAGTATCTTTGCCAAGAAAACTCTAAAATGGAGTCACAAAGAATATAACTAATTCTCGTCTCCACCAACAACAGCAGAACCATTATATTTAGACCTAAATATCACAATCTTTGGTGCACTGTATGATGAAGTAGAAGTGACATCAAGGAAGATCAAGGATGAACAATTAGAATATACCAAGTAATGAACATAGAGGAGACATTTGCTCCATGCAACACAATATTGGAGTGATTAAAAGATCAATAGCCAAGGTTTCTGAAAGGAAGGAGAATACCAAATATTATCATCATGGAAATGTGACTGGGAAAATAACAATAACTCATTACTCAAATACCAACTTTCACAGCGCTACAAAATTTTTATGGTAATAATCTATCCTACATTTGAAAGCATCCTTGATGAAAGTATGAGAAATGAACTGTCAGGCTTTCATCAAAGATAGCCATGCAGTTACAATCATAACTTGATTTAAAGATGCAGAGAATACATTTGTTTGAATGTATTCATTGATCATTGGCCATAAAAAAAGAAAAATCATGTCAACGAGCATTTGTTAAATGCTGAATCTGTTCTATCTATTGTGCATTACAAAGGAAATAGAAATACATGCAAAAAGAAAAATAGTCCTTACTTCAAAAGATTTTATAATATAATGGGGGTAATTAACAAATAAAAATATGTTAAATAGGGAGTAGGGGCTGAGAGAAGAGTAAAAAAAAGCCATAGATTAGGTAAAGCAAAAAGTTACATTAAAGTTTCTCCAATAAGACTTCTCCCATTTATATTGATATTTTTAAATTACGAATTAAAAATAATTTATTTTTACATGCAAAAATGTCATAAAAATGGGATCATTCACAGAAACATGAATCCAACCCACACAGTCATTCCTTTTAATGGACATTAAATTTAACATGGTTGCACCAATATTGCCTTCCTTGTCTGTATACTTCTCTGAATCCACTTCTGGTCTCTTTATATTCCCATTCATATTCCAAAGCCACATAAGGTTCCTTGAAAGATAAACCAATAGAAATACTTTCTTTGCCAACCCTCTAAACAATAATATCAAGCAAAATATGATTCAAGGAGATAATATTGTCAAAGTAATGTGGCACTGTCATGGATATAGATGTTGAAGCCCTCAAAGTGCTATTTTAACAAGGCCTAGAATGCTGTAAAGAGTGATAAATGTAGTTAAGCCTGTAAACTCCTGCTGTAGTAGGATTTCCATCTGTCTTTTGAGATTTCTTTTCCTTTGTTTTTATAATTCCATTAAAAAGAAGTTTCATTTCTTCTGATAGCTTACAGAGTGGAGATACAATCCTTAAATCTCATTAACATTTTTTTTCCCTAAGAGTTAAACAAATCTTCACTTTGAGCATAGATAGCCATTATTCTACTTGTTTGAGGCAGAAAGATAAATATTACACACTTGATTCATCCCAGAAAGAAAAAAAAATTGTCCCTGATTTCCAGTTGTTGAAGCTCCTCAATTTTTTGTCTTTCTTGCTTAAAGCTCTTGGTTCTAATCCCTCTGAGATCTGTGGGAAACTTTCCTAGGGTACATGGGGGATTAGTGGGGGATCTCACTTCCAGATTTGTCACATTGTCAAATCATTGGCACCTTAAAAGAACAATTTTTTTTTCTTTTGGTTACCAATTTTCTTTTCTATCTTCTTCCCATCCTTTTCTTCTAGCCATTGCTTTCCTCTTTCTTCTCTTCTCTGCCTGTTTGGACCCTTCCCTTTTGCTTCTTATTCACTTTTCCCTCTCTTTCTGAAGCACTTCTTGAGACTTTTTCCATTTTCTTCAACTTCACCTTGATTCTTCCCAAATTTTCCTCCCTGACATTGTCAATTTCAAGCTTTTAAAATTCAGAACCCCTCCTTCTTCCCAATTCCTTCTCCTTTTACTCATTCTTCTTTAGCTCACATTCTTGTCCTTTTTCATCCTCAACTTCTTTCACTCAATCCAGAAGAGAGAAAGTGAGATCCAACCAAAAAGAGAACAGTAGACATGAAATGAAACAGCTCTGCTTGTGTTTCTACAGCAACTGATTCTCATTAGCAACAATTTGCTAGTAACCATTTGACTTTTAATGCCTCACATTATAATTTGCAATGCCAGGAACTAGAAAAAGAAATACTGCAAGAAAGTTAAATGAAAAAAGCAGACAGACTAACAAATATACAAAAAATAAAGGCTTGCTGTAGGTGGCATGATGTTAAAGGTATTCAAGGATCAAGTTTTAATATCTCTTAAAGACAGGAAGATACACACTGTCCCCCTTTCTCTACCAAAGATAAGTAGAATATAAGCTTCTTGAGGGTAGGGGCTTTTGTTTCTTTATTTTCTGAATCAACATTGCTTTGCACACAATAGATGGTCAATAAATATTTATAGAACATCTTTCCCCTCCCTGTTATATCTTCTCCACAGCTGTTAAAATGACTGTCCTAAAGTAGAGGTCCACCCATGTCACTTCTCTATTCAATAAACTCCAAAGGCTCCCAATTGCCTCTGGGATAAAATATAAATTCCTCTGGTTGGCATTTAAATCCTTTCACAACTTGATTCTAACCCATCATTTCAGTCCTATTACATTACTGCCTTTCCCCATTTTGTTGTGCAAACTGGCCTTCTTGTTGTTCCTCACACATGACACTCCAATTACTTGTTCCCTTCATGACTCCTCTCAAACATCATCTTTTACAGAAAGCTTTTCTTAATCCCCCTCTCCAATTCCAGTGCCATCCCTGCCCAAATATTGTTGTTCAGTCATGTCCAACTCTTTGTGGTTTGCCATTTCCTTCTCCAATATGTCCCCATTTTACAGTTTGAGGAACTAAGGCAAATAAGTGTTAAGTGACTTGCTCAGGGTCACACAACTAGTAAATGTTTGAGGTGAGATTGAAAATCAATTCTTCCTGCACTAATAAGCTCCACAAATTACTTTATATCTGATTGGCATATATTTATGTAGGCTTATTTTTGTACATTTTGCCTACTTGATATAACGCAAACTCCTGGAGGACAAAGACTTTCGTTTTGTCTTTTTATTCCCAGCACTCAGCACAGAGCCTGGAACATTTCCAGAGTATAATAAATGCTTGATGATTATCTGACTGATTTAATTCAGTTGAATTGAAAAATGAATGACTTTATCTGCCAAAAAGATAATTGATATGATATTGCTGTTTTTGTTAAGTCATTTTAGTTGTGTCCAGCACTTTGTGATCTCATTTTTGGGGTTTTCTTGACAAAGATACTGGAATGGTTTGCTTTTTCCTTCTCCAGTGTTCTTATGGCACAGTTGAGGAAACTGCGGCAAACAGGTTGAATGACATGCCGAGGGTCACACAACTAGTAAGCTTTTGAGACTGGATTTGAACTCAGATCCACCTGACTCCAGGCTCAGCATGCTATCTTCTGCACCACCTTGTTGCCCATGTGTGAAGATAGAAGGGTGCTGTTGACCACACACGGGTTACAGGTCTCTGCCAACACAGCAAGTCCCAATAATATATTAGCAGCTATCAAAACTTTATTTCTGTTTTCTAATCTTTAATAAGGATATTACACACAGAAACATATATATGTATACATACATACGTATTTGCAAGTGTGTATGTGTAGAAAGATTGATAGAGACAGAGAAAGAGAGACAGAAAGAGACAGGCTTGAAAGCATGAGAAAGGAATAGGTAGACATCCACAGACAATTTTCTCTATTGCAGATTAACAATCATATGACTGAGAAATATGAAAATTTCATGATTCCATTGCATTTATCCTTTGTTTATTTTCAATAATTGCTTTCTTGGTCAAACCAAATAGAATTTCGAAGCCCTTCTAATCATTTACATTTTCTCTTAATTTCACATAATCATAGAAACACAGAATTTCAAAGTTGAAAGAGAACCTCACTCCTGCCCATAAAACTTTCACAAAAATATTCACCACAGCATATCTGGACTCCAGTGAAGATGAATTCACTACCTCTGAAGGCATTACAACTCTGCACAGCTCTAATTGGTTAGAAGTTTGTCCAGACATCAAGCTTAATCTTGATCTTTACAGCTTCAACACTGCCCTTGTTCTATCCACTGGGGCTAGGAAAAAGAAATCTCGTAAATGTATATCAAAAATGTATGACTATGTGACTATTTAGATAGCTTTTTACAATGATCTTCTAAGTATTGATACATTCAAAATGATATTGTGGGGAGCACCTAGGTGGCACAGTGGATACAGCACCAGCCTTGGAGTTAAGAGGACTGAGTTCAAATCTGGCCTTAGACCAAATACTTGAAACTAACTAGCTGTGTGACCCTGGGCAAATTACTTAACCCCAACTGCCTAAAAAAAAAAATTATACTGTGGAAGCATATAGCTTCAAATACACCAGTGCCATAGCTTGTTATAAAAAATAAAATTAAAAAAGCAATATCATAAGAATTTTATTGTTGCTCAATTATGTCTAATCTTCATGACCCCATTGGAATTTTATTAGCAAAGATACTGTAGTAGTTTGCCATTTCTTTATACAATTCATTTTACAGATGGGGAAACTGAGGCAAACTGGATTAAGTGACTTATCCAGGATCACACAGCTAGTAAGTGTCTG
This sequence comes from Phascolarctos cinereus, assembly GCF_003287225.1. Classification (NCBI taxonomy): domain Eukaryota; kingdom Metazoa; phylum Chordata; class Mammalia; order Diprotodontia; family Phascolarctidae; genus Phascolarctos; species Phascolarctos cinereus. Next base: position 350,605,623 of record NW_027556098.1, read on the forward strand.
AGGCTGGATTTTGAATTCAGGAACATGAATCTTCTTGACTCAAGGTCCAGCACTCTGCCTTGATTTAAATTCCTCTATCTCTCTTAAATTGAAGACTTTTTCAGTCTTCCTCTAATTTAAGGAGGAATCTTAATTCTAGGAGATGAGACGAATGAAGACAGAAACCCATACCCAGCTTAGTAGTTGAAAATTAGGTTAATAGATATAAAGTCCTTCTATTCACATAAAGAAAGAGGAAGAGTCCTTTAGTTTATTAAACAGGTGTCCCTTCCATTTACCCTGACCTGGGCATTAGTTTAGTGCTGCATGAAGACAGATTTTCCCCAAGAGTGCATCATGCATTTTGGTGAATATTTCAAAAGACCTAAGCTGAATTATATTTTACTTTACCATAGGAATTTCTTCATTTTTTGTTTTTCACTATTACTATAATATGTAAGTTGTAAATTGCTCAGGCAACATAGTTTCCAGTTAGTAAGAGAGAACTTTATTGCTCTCAGTCTCTTTATGAGTAGAAATTCATTCATATTAATAAATCAACTGAGATTTTTTTCCTAAAACTGACAATAGATTTTTTTTCCTTTTAGTGTTTATGTCAGAGAGAGAGAGATGAAAACATGAGAAGGAAATAGACACATTTCTCTATAGTAAAACAACTAAGAATTTTCTCTGTAGCAGATCAACTAACAATCATATCACTGATTAATAAACATTGAAATGATATGATTCTTCAAAGCAGAATATTTGGTATGGTCACAGAGAATGTCCTGCTGAAAAATGAAAAGGAAAATTTCTACCTGTGTCAAGGTTCTACAGATGATACTAATACTAATTACACTAAACTTCTTCAGTGAAAGGTAGAGAAAAACAAAGTCTAACCAATCCCAGTGGGGGGTGGAAATAGTGGAAGAAAAAATGTTTATTGTCCTTATAAAGATATGAATGAATGGACAATCTATTGAATTAGTATTGAATACATGTAAGATGTATAATATGTTGAACATAGAATTAATTAGCCAATTATTAGGCTAAATTTTATTTGGGCAATTTCATTTTGCTTTTTTTTTTTGGGGGGGGCTAGGCAATGGGGTTAATTGACTTTCACAGAGTCATACAGCTAGTTAGTGTTATGTGCCTGAGGCCAGATTTGAACTTAGGTCTTCCTGAATCCAGGGCCAGTGCTTTATCCACTGCACCACCTAGCTGCCCCTCATTTTGCTTTTAAGCATCCCACTAATACAAAAGCCAGTCTTTTCAATAACACTATTCTTTGGCTTTCACAATATTGTTCTGGACAAATCAGAAATCCCTACCCTTAATAAAGTCTATGTTGCAGGCAATCTTGCCTACTTAACATTTTTGATGTTCCACTCTCACCTCATGTCTTTGCATACATTGTCTTCCAGCTGCTTGAAATGTTCTCTCTTCACTTTCTCCTCATTTACTTTTTAGCTCTCTTTTAAATGCAGATCAGATGTCACTTCTGACAGGCTCATATTCACAATCCTCCCAGGTCTTAATGATGTCTTTTTCACCAGAATTTTTTTAAACTTATTTCACAGATATTGTTTAGGTGCTCATGCCCCCATGTGGTTACTTATGCATAAAGTTTCCCACGAGTAAAATGCTTAAAGCACCATGTAAATGCCAGCTATAATAATAATTATAGATAGGTTACAGCACATTATTTAAGAAAAATGGAATATTAGACATTACTGGGGACCTGTATGAGCAGAAAAGGAGGAATTTTCTTATATGGTAAGAATGAGAGACAAAATTTGTGCACCTCTCAAACTCTCCATTATTAGCTCCCAAATATTAAAAAAGTTCTTAAGAATAGATAAAATTACATGAAACTGAAAAGCTTCTGCAAATACACAATTAATGCAATAAGATAAGAAAGGAAATGATCAAATGTGAAGGAAAACAACAACTTTATATAGAATTTCTCTCTTAAGGGCTTATATATCCAAGATATTTAAACAATAAGTAAACAAATAATTTCCTCAGTAGATAAATGCATAAAAGGGTAACAAACAGTTCTCAAAAGAATTGCAAAGCATTCAAAACTGCAGAGAATGAATACTTCAAATCATGAATAATAAGAGAAACACAAATGAAAACAGCTTTGAGATTTCACCTCACACTACACAAATTGTCAAAGATGATAAAAATGGCAATACTCAATGTTAGAGGGGTTGTGGAATGATGTACATATTAATATAGTGCTGGTGAAGCTATGAAATGGTGCAATTATTTTAAATAGCAATTTGGAAATTTGGAATTATGCAAATAGATTTACTAAGATGTCAATACCCTTTGAACCAGACTCTATTATTAGGCTTACACCCCAAGGAAGCCATATATACTAACATTTATAATAATACCTTTTGTGATAACAAAGAATTTGCAAGAAAGTTGATTACCATTGATGGGGAATGGATAAACAAATTATGGTACATGAATAAATTGAAATATTACTGTGTTATAAGAAATGATGTAAGAGGCAGTGGCACAATGGATAGAGCACCAGCCCTGGAGTCAGGAGGACCTGAGTTCAAATCTGGCCTCAGACACGTAACACCCATTAACTGTGTCTCTGGGAAAGTAATTTAACCCCAATTTCCTCACCAAAAAGAAAAAAAGAATAAAAGAAATGATGTATATGATGAATATAGAGCAGCACAGAAAGCTGTATGTAAACTGATGCAAAGTAAAGTAAAGCCAAGAAAACAATGTGCACAGTAACTACAGTAATGCAAATAGAAAAACAAACAACCACACACGAAGAAAAAGAAAATAAAAATTGAATGTAATAAAATTATAAAGATCAAGAACGATTCAAATGAAGAGATTTAAGAAAACAGCTCCAACATCCCCTCCCCGCCACCTTCTTGGAGGCGTAAAGTCAGCAGGTGTTGCACATCGCATGTGCTTTCAGATCAGTTGTGCTGATATTTTTTTCCTCTTAAAAATACTTTTAGATATTTGGGATGGCTCTTCAGGAAAATGTAGTTTGAAAAATAACTATGATAACATAGGAAACAGAAGACATTTAAAAAATAAATGGTGAAAGTTAAATAATATTAAAAATTAAAAATTAAACAAAGGACAGCCTGGGGAGGTGATCAGGTCTCACTCACAAGTAAGCTCCAGGAATATACTAGGTGATTTTTTTAAAAATCAGGTTTGCCATAAAGTAAATTCTTTTCAGGAATGAGTTGGCCACTGTGATACCTTCCAATTAATGATTTTATAAGAGTGCTTTTTAACCAGACATTTAAAATTCAGTCTAAAATATACCACAGCTCATCACCAATATTGTTGTTGAATCCTAGCTTTTCCCATGGTTCAGTCTCACTTCCCATAGTGAGATGATGAGACAAAGATTGTAAGAAGGAAAAGCACGAGGAATGGGAGCATATGAAGAGAGGAAGTGGAGGAAAGAACTTTCTAAAGGGTTTTCTTCATGACCATAATGTGTGTTTTGTTCAATAGTTGGTAGATAACACTAGTCAGAGAACTTTGCCTCCTGGCATAGCCAGAGTTAACAGTTGTTTATGTCCTGTTCAGCTCTGAGAGCCCAGGGGACTTGAGGCTGACCCCACAGCAGGAAATTGGAATTGTTATAGAGTCTGTCATTGGGGAGCAGTCTAAAGCTATTCAAAGAGAAAGGACACAGGGAGTCAAAGCTTCTTGTCGTATGAGTTGTTCCAGGCTTTGGCAGGACCTCTGATTCAGAGTACAGTGACCAGCAGAGACAGGTAGGACTACCTCTTACTAGACCCATATATCTACTCCAACTGTCTCATTTTACTAATGAGAAAATTGAGGGACTTGTTGGAAAAATATCCTAATTTTTAGTAATATAGTAAATGATAGAGCTAGGTCTTCTGACACTAGAACAGCAGTCCTTTCTATGCTCAATTTCCTTACGTGTACAATAAATTGGTTGGACTAGGTGGTCCCTCATGTTAATTCCAAATAAAAGGTGAAAAGAGACAAATACTGAGGTAGAGAAGAAAGAGTGATAGAAGCCTCCTCTAATATCAGCCATCTCCATCTGGGCATAGGATAAAATATTTTCCCCTTTATGGACAGAGCAATTAGATCTTCATACACCAGAGAATTAACCTTCTTTGGGCTGTTTTCTTCTCTGTATAATAAAGTAATTGACATAAATGATCCTTGATATTCCTTCCAGACCTAACAAAGATTAATAGGAAAGGATAAAAAGAGGAGTGAGGAAATTTTGTACTCTTTGTTTTAGTAACAATATTATTAATTAAACTAAACCAAATCCTAAACATTTCTGCTTAGATATAGAGGGGTCCAAGCGTAAACAGCTTTCTTTGAAAACTGCTCTACCAGAAGCTGTTCAGTAATTACAATTTAGGGAATTCTAAAAATAAGAAAAAAAATCACAATCAAGTTTAAAGAAGAGATTGGAACTTAAGTAATAATCTTAGAACAATAGTAACTTTAAAATGGCAGCACAACCTGAGGAATTATTTTTGTTAAACCATTCAGTGCCTCATTTTAACACTTATTTTAAGACTCAGGGGTTCTTAACCTTGTATTTATTTTTGGGGGGTATCTTGGGCCACTTTGGCAGTCCAATAAACCTTACAGACCCCTTCTCACAGTAATAACTTTTAAGAGTATAAAATAAATTATACAGGACTAATCAAAATAATAACAGGTAACATTTATATAGCACCTACTATGTTCCAGGCATTGTGGTAAGCACTTTATAATCATCTCATTTGATTTTCACTAAAACCTGGTAGGTAAGTGATATTATTACCCCTAGTTTATTGAGGAAGAGACTCAGGCAAACAGAGGCTAACTTACTTGCCCAGATACAAACAGCTAGTTATTATTTGAAAGTAAATTTGAACTTAGGTATTCCTGATTCCAAACAAAATCAATTATAATAACAGAGTTTTCAAAATAAATATTTTTTTTAAAGTTCAGGAACCCTAGTGTAAAGATGCTTGCAAATATTTTCCTTTCTACCTGCTCAAAGATCAGCAGTAAACTCAGTCAAGAAATACTAATTAAGCACCTACTAATCTACAATCCAAAGAAAGAGACAACATGCAAACTATATACAAATAAGCTATGCACAAGAAAATTTGGAAATAATCAATACAGAGAATGCACTAGAATTAAGGGAGATGGAAAAGACTTCCTGTATGAGGTATGATTTTATCTGGGACTGAAAAGCAGTGAAGGAAATGAGGACACAAGAGATGAAGATGTACCCGGGTTACCAGTAACAACCACTAAAAAATGCTCTGTCAGGAAATGTGTCTTATTCCCTGAAGAGCAAGGAAGTCAGTGTTACTGGATCACAGAATATGTGGGGGGCAGAGGTGTAAGGTATAAGAACACCTAAAAGGGTTGGGAGGATTATAAAAGACTTTGAATGCTAAGAAGAACATTTTATAATTGATCCTGAAGGACATAGGAAGTCATTAGACTTTATTGAGTGGTGGAAGGATATGTGTGTGCAGGGAAGGGAGTGGTTACTTTCTCAGGTTTGCATTTTAGGAAGATCACTTTGAAGGCTTTGTTTAGGATGGGTTAGAATGAGGACACACTTCTGGCAGAGAGACCAACCAGCAGGCTATTGCAGCAGTCCAGGAATAGAGAGATGAGGGCCCATTCCAAGGTGCAGCAGAGTTAGAGAAATATATGGAAATTACATTACAAGGGTAATCTTGATAGATCTCCTCAATAGATTGTACATGAGGAGTGAAAGAAAATGAGGAGTTAAGAATTATCAGCCTGTTTTGCCAGTCTAGGGGACTGGGAGAATGATGGTAACCTTAATAGTAACAAGGAAGTTAGAAAGTAGGGGAAAGTTAGAAAGTTTGAGGGGAAAGACAATGAGTTCCATTTTGGGGTACTTTGAGTTGAAGATATCCTTCATAACACCCAGTTCAGTCAGAGAGGAAGTTGATGAAAGGCTGGAGGTCTGCAGAAAGGTTAGAATTGGATAAATAAAATTGAAACTCAACAGCATAGAAATGATAACTAAATCCAGGTAGCTGAATCCAAGTGAAACAGTATAGAGAATAGATCCTAAGAGCCCTATGGGAGACCCATAGTTAGTGGATGCGATCTGGAGGTAGATTCAGTAAAGGAGAATGAGAAAGAGTGATCTAAAAGGTACAAGGAGAGCCAGGAGAAAGCAGCATCACAGAGGGCAGAGAGTATCAAGAACAAGAGGGTGATTGACATTGTAAAGGCTACAAAGAGGTCAGGAAGGATAAGAATTGAGAATAGGCTATTAGATTTGACAATCACTGGTAATTCTGGAGAGAGTAGTTTCTGTTGAATGATAACAGCTGAGGACAGATTATAGAGAGAAAGAAGAAAGAAAATGAATACACCTATTGCAGATAGCTTCTTTTTTAAAATAGTATTTATTTTTCCCCAATTACATGTAAAAACAATTTTCAATATTAGTTTTTAAAATTAAGTCTGAAATTATGTCCTTCCCCCACACACACCTTTTTGAGAAGGCAAACAATTTGATATAGGTTATACATGTGTAGTTATGCAAAACATATTTCCATATTAGTCACGTTGTAAAAGAAAACATAGACCAAAATTAAAACAGACAAGAAATACAAAGTGTGTGTATACACACACACACACACACACACACACACACACACACACACATATATATATACACACACACACACACACATATATATATACACACACACACACACATATACACACACACACACACACACACACACACACACACACACACATATATATACACACACATATATGTTATATAATATATGCTTCAGTCTGTATTCAGACACCATCAGTTCTTTCTTTGGGGATGGATAGCGTTTTTCATCCTAAGTCCTTCAGAGTTGTTTTGGGTCACTGTATTGCTGAGTCATTCATAGCTGATCATCTCACAATATTGCTATTACTGTATAAATTTTTTCCTGGTTCTACTAGTTTATTTCACTCTTCATCAGTTTACATAAGTCTTTCCAGGTTTTTCTGAGAGCATCTAGCTCATCATTTGTTATAGCCAACAGTATTCCAATCATAATCATATACCATACTTGTTCAGCCATTCCCTGATTGACGGGCATCCTCTCAATTTTCAATTCTTTGCCACTAGAAAACAGCTACTATAAATATTTTTATACATATAGGTCCTTTTCCTTTTTTTTAAATTTCTTTTGGGATACAGACCCAGTAGTGGTGTGGCTAGGTCAAAGAGAATTCATGGTTTTATAGCCCTTTTGGCATAGTTCCCAATTTCTCTACATAATGGTTCAATTAATTTACAACTCTACCACCAGTTGTATTAGCATCTCAATCCCCCATCCGCTCCAATGTTTGATATTTTCCTTTCCCATCCTATTAGCCAATCTAATAGTTGTGAGGCAGTACCTCAGATTGTTTTAACTTGCATTTCCCCAACCAATAATGATTTAGAACATTTTCTCATATGGCTATAGACAGCTTTGATAACTTCATCTGAAAAGTGACTTCATATTTTATCATTTTTTATTCCCATAAAATTGACTCATTTCTCTACATGTTTGAGAGACAAGAACTTTCAGAAAAACTTGCTTCAGTTTTTTTCATAGTTGTGATTGCTAACTGTATTTCCCTCCCTCCTATTTCTCCCATTAAATTCTATCTCTATGTCTTTTCATTCTGTCCCTCCTTAAAAGCGTTTAAGTGTTTTGTTTCTGAGTACTGCTTCCCCCAATTCACACTCCTTTCTATGAGAACACCCTCTTCCCTTATCCCCTTCATCTCCTACTTACCTGTAGGGTAAGATAGATTTCTATAACCAATTGAGTTTATATGTAATTCCTTCTTTGAGCCAATTCCAATGACTGTAAGGTTCAAGCATTTCCCACCACTTCTCCCATCTTCCCCTCCACTGTAATTTCATGCCTCTTTTATGTCATATAATTTACCCCCATTCTACTTCTCCCTTTCCTTTTCTCCCAGGGCATTTCTTTTTCTCACCCTTTAATTTTATTTTTTTAAGATATCATCCCATCATATTCAACTCCTACCTTTGTCCTCTGTCTAGATATACTTCTAACTGCCCTAATAATGAGAAAGTACTTACAAGTTTGGAGTACCATCTTTCCATTTGGGAATGTAAACAGTTTAACCTTATTAAATGCCTTATGATTTCCCTTTCCTGTTTACCTTTTTATGCTTCTCTTGAATCTTATATTTGTAAGTCAAATTTTCTATTCAACTCTGGTCTTTTCATCAGGAATCCTTGAAAATCCTCTATCTCATTGAACATCTACTTTTTCCCCTGAAGAATCATACTGTTTTACTGAGTAGGTGATTCTTGGTTGTGATCTTACCTCTTTTGTCCTCCAGATATCATATTCCAAGCCTTTCAATCCTTTAACGTAGAAGCTGCTAAATTTTGTGTTATTCCGACTGTGGCTCCACGTTACTTGAATTGTTTCTTTCTGGATGTTCACAATATTTTCTAATTGAACTGGGAGCTCTGAAATCTGGCTATAATATTCCTTACAGTTTTCATCTTAGGATCTCTTTTAGGAGGTTATCAGTGCATTCTTTCAATTTCTACTTTACCTTCTGGTTCTAGAATACCAGGACAATTTTCCTTGAAGATTTCTTGAAAGATGATGTGTAGGCTATTTTTTTTTTCATCATGGATTTCAGAAATCCAATAATTTTAAAATTATCTCTCCTGGATCTATTTTCCAGGTCAGTTCTTTTTCCAATGAACTATTACACATTGTCTTCCTTTTTTTTTCATTCTTTTGGTTTTACTTTATTGTTTCTTGATGTCCCATAGAGTCGTTAGCTTCTACTTGCTCAATTCTAATTTTTTTTTTTTTTTGCTTTTTGGTGAGGCAATGGGGGAATGGGGATTAAGTGACTTGCTCATGGTCACACAGGTAGTTAAGTGTCAAGTGTCTGAGGCCAGATTTGAACTCAGGTTCTCCTGACTCCAAGGCCGGAGCTGTATCTATTGTACCACCTAGCTACCCCCCCCAATTCTAATTTTTAAGGAATTATTTTCTTTAGTGAGTCTTTTCATTTTCCACTTGGTCAATTTTATTTTTTAATGTGTACTTTTCTTCAGTGAATTTTTGAGCCTTTTTCATTTTGGCCAATTTTGCTTTTTAAGGAGTTCCTCATGTGATTGTTGTACCTCTTTAACCATTTGGCCTAGTCTATTTTTTAAGGTGTTATTTTCTTCAGAAATTTTTTGTGCCTCCTTTACCAAGTTATTGACTCTTTTTTCATGATTATCTTGCATCATTCTTATTTCTCTTCCCAAGTTTTCCTCTACCTCTCTTACTTAATTTTTTTAAATCCTTTTTGAGCTCTTCCATGGCCTGACACCAATTCACATTTTTGGAGACTTTGGATGTCAGAGTTTTGACTTTGCTGTCTTCCTCTGTGTGTGTTTTGATCTTCCTTGTCACCAAGGTAACTTTCTACAATCAGAAAATTTTTTCTGTTGTTTGCTCATTTGCCCCACCTATCTCTTGACTTTTAGCTCTTAGCTAAAGTGGGGCTCTGCTTCCACGCTGGAGGGCACACTGTCCTAAGCTTCAAGGCTTTTGTGCAGGTGTTTTCAGAGATACTTCTAGGGATCTACAAATTTTCAGTTCTTCCAGGGTGGTATGATCTAAGGAGAGATGTTTTTACTACTCTCTGGAAAATGTTCTGGTCTGTGAGTTACCACAGACTTGTGGCTACAAGTTCTGGTGTGCAACTGCTCATCTTCAGTCCTGGGTCTGCCACCCAGGACTCTGACCCGGTTCTAAATATGGACAAAGCCACAGAGTCCTGCTGCCAATGCCAGCAAAGAGATCCCTATAATCTTTTTCTGACACCCTTACCTGTGGGCTGAGAACTCCAGAAGTAGAGGTTGCTGCTGCTGATTTAGTCACTTTGAAAGCCTGCACCTGGTTAGCTGGGGCTGGGGCTGCACTGGCACATCCTGCACTGTACTGCACTCCATTCTCACCCCACTGCAACAGACTTTCCTGTCAAACTTCTAAGTTGTCTTGGACTGGAAAATTGTTTCACTCCTGCCTTTTGTGGGTTCTACCATGCCAGAATTGGTTTTAGGGCATTGTCTAAATGTCTTTGGAGGGGTTTTGGAAAGAGTTCAGTTGAGTCCCTGCCTTCTCTTCACCATCTTGGCTCCACCCCCTACAGACAGGCTTCTGACGAATTTATAAAAGGAAGGAGAGATATGGGGGTGATAGTTAATGAGGATGGATTTGATCAAGTAAGGGCTTTTTTTGGGGGGAATGAGAATGGGGGAGACATGCTCATCTTTGTAGGTAATAGAGAAAGAGACAACTGATAGGGAGAGATGGAAGATAAGTGAGAGAGTGGGAATGAGAGAGTGGCCAATCTCCTACAGAAGGGAGGATGTGATGGAAAGAGTAGTTCATAGGAAGTGAGAAAATTGTGTGAAGATAATAATTTAAAATATACTTTTACCACTTTTTTTAAATTTTATTTTTAATTTAATTTTTTTTTTTTAGGCAATTAGGGTTAAGTGACTTGCCCAGAATCACACTGCTAGTAAGTGTCAAGTGTTTGATCCAAGGCCGCATTTGAACTCAGGTCCTCCTGACTTCAGGGCCGGTGCTCTCCACTGCGCCACCTAGAGGCCCTGAGAAAAACTACCAAGTGCACAGAGTTCCTAATTTTTTTTTTTTTTTTTGGTGAGGCAATGGGGTTAAATGACTTGCCCAGGGTCACACAGTTAGTAAGTATCAAGTGCCTGATTTCAGATTTGAATTCAGGTCCTCCTGACTCCAAGGCTGGAGCTCTATCCACTGCACCACGTAGCTGCCCCTACTTTTACCACTTCTAAGACTCAAGGGTTCTTAACCTTTCTTTTGCCTTGGACCCCTTTCAATCTGGTGAAACCTTATAGAACGTTTCTCAGAATGATGTTTTAAAACACATAGCAAAAAAAAATGGAAAAGTAACTAGATTTAATTGAAATCAAGTTGTCAGAATATTAAAAAAAAAGAACAAGAACCTCAGGTTAAGGGCCCCTCCAAATATTCTCCTTTCCTTCTGGTCAAAGGAGAATTCAGGAGATATTTCTATTAATTGAAGTAATAAAAGTTTTCTTTTTTCTTTTCCTATTCCTCCAAAAATTATCCTAACCATAGGAGGGAAGATTTCCATCTAGGTTGATGTGGAGCCTGGAGAGTGAGTTAGGCATTGCATGAGAATGATATGAAAAATTTTAGTATCTGACATTTTGTCAGAATTAATAGTTAAAGAAAAACTGATAAGGTTCCTTATTCAGATGGGACTAAGAGCTTTAGACTAAAGTACTGTTCTAAGATAATTTTGTGATATAGAGTATAAAGGGGGGGGGTTGTGCTCCATATTTTTCCACAACGTCAAAGGTAATTTAGCCAGCAAGCAACATGCTCTATGAGTAGTCCTAAGTACTTGAGGTAAGCTACACAATGTAACAATGAAGTGCACATGTAAGGAAAAGAAAAGCAATGACTTGGTTGGAGAGGATGGTATAGAAGCTAGTGGGGACTATGGAGAGATATGCAGAGGGGATTATTCCATCTGAACTGTATCAGAGAGAACTGAAAGAATAGATGAGTCATTACATCCCAAATAGCCAAGGAATGCTGAGGGAAAAAAAAAACAGTTTTTCAATGGTGAATGGCTTAGTTATTCTCAGTAGTATAATGATGCAAGATAAGTCCAAATGACTTATGATGAAAAATTCTATCCACCTACAGAGAAAGAACTGATTGAGTCTGAATGCATATCGAAGTAGACTTAGTTTTTTTTTTTTAACTTACTTTATTTTTCTTGTTTTGTCTATGATTTCTTTCACGACATGACTAATACGATAATATATTTTGTATGACTGTACATGTATAACCTATACCAAACTTCTTGCCTTCTCAATGAGGGAGGGATGGAAGGGAAGGAGGTAGAATATTTTGAACTCAAAATTTAAAAAAAATGTTAAAAAATTGATTTTTCATGTAATTGGGAAAAAAAGTTTAAAAAATCATCATCTTGTCCTAGTGTTGGGAGATGAATGGAAAATAAAGAAAATATAATTTCAGGGAGCCAAGCTCTTTGTATATATTATATGATTTCATTCATTCAGTAAATATTTATTAAGCCCATATTAAATGTGAGGCACTGTGATAAATGCTGGGGATACAAAAAGAGATAAAAGACAGTCCTTGTCCTCAAGATCTTACAGTCTAATGGGAGAGACAACATACAAATACATATAAGCAAAGCAAACTAAATATAGAATAAGTAGAAAATAATTAACAAAGAGAAGGCACTAGAATTAAGAGGGGTTAGAGAAAGCTTCTGTGTGTGGAATGGTTTTAGATAGGACTCAAAGGAAGCCAGGGAAGTCAACATTACTCTAGGATAGTGTGCTTTGGTCATCACAACAACAGTTTGAGGTAAATGCTACAGGTATTATAAAGATGAAAAAAACAGGCCAAGAGAGGTAATGTTACATGTTTGGGTAATGCTGTTCACACAGCTGAGAAATGTGTGAGACAAGTTGTAAACCAAGGTCTTCACTTCAAATTCTAGCAGTTTCTCTATTACATCAGCCCTCCTTGATATTCTTCAGAGGATCATGGATTTTTGGCTGGAATGCACCTCTGAGATCATCTAGTCCAATCCCCTTATGTTACAGAAGAGGAACCTGAAATCTGGGGAGGTGAATTGCCTTGTGAAAGATCAAAGAGGTGGGAAGAATCAGAGGTAGCATTTGTTTTCTGGACTCCTGAGTCTAGGTGACTCAGTGGATAGAGCACTGGACCTAGAGTCAGGAAGACTCATCTTCCTGAGTTCAAATCTAGTTGTGTAACACTGAGCAAGTCACTTAACCCTATTTGCCTCAGTTTCCTCATCTATAAAATGAACTAAAGAAGGAAATAGCAAACCATTAGTATCTTTACCAAGAAAACTCCAAATGAGGTCACAAAGGGTTGAACACAACTAAAAAGCACTGAACAACAACTCAATCTAGAGCCAATGTTCTTTCTACTATCCGATGTTCTACTTGTTATAGACGTGAAATATACAATAGGCCAATTTATGAATGATTTTGACATGTTGTTGTTGAGTCATTTCAATTGTGTCCAACTCTTAATGACCTCACTTGTGGTTTTCTTGGCAAAGGTACTGAAGTGGTTCGCCATTTCCTTCTCCAACTCATTTTACAGATGAGGAAACTGAGGCAAACTGGGTTAAGTGGTTTGCCCAGTATCACATAGCTAGTAAGTGTCTAAGGTCAGATCTGAGCTCAGATCTTTCTGACTTCTGCCCGGTGCTTTATCCACTATACCACCTAGATTCCCTATTTTGATATAATCACCTCTAACATGATGCATCCTTTCTCTTACTCTGGTTTTCTGTCATAATTCTGTAGTACAAACATCTCAAAACTTCTTTACATCCCCTTTTGGCTCTCTAAGACTTGCACTCATGTTTGGCCAAAAGAATCAGAATTCTGACCTGAGAAGTTCCAGATAATTTAAAATGACAGCCCAAATAAGATATTCTGCACATCCTAGATATGATTATTTAGTGTTTTAGAACCCCAAATTTGGGTGATTTGAGCTAATATCTAACCTAAACCCTTAAGGAGATAATTTAAGTGTACTTCAATGGATGAACATAGACAGCCACTTCTCAGCTGTTGACACTGTGATTTCTTTTTCACTCTGGCAGGTCAAGCTTTTCTTCTCATGAGGCATCCCTGGGCCCATCATGGCATCATCAAACAGCAGTGATACCACGGACCCTATCTTCCTTCTGAAGGGTTTCCCAGGGCTTGAGTCAGTGCATGTCTGGCTCTCTATCCCCTTCTGCCTTGCTTACCTAATGGCTTTTGGAGGGAATGTCACTATCTTGGCTGTCATCTGGACAGAGCCCTCTCTTCAACAGCCCATGTATTACTTCCTGTCTATTCTGGCCTTGACTGACCTGGGCATGTCACTATCCACCCTGCCTACCATACTTGGAGTTTTGTGGCAGAATACACAGGAGATCCAAGCGAGTGCCTGCTATGCCCAGCTCTTCTTCATCCATACCTTCACCTTCTTGGAGTCTTCAGTGCTGTTGGCCATGGCTTTTGATCGTTTTGTCGCCATCTGCTTCCCACTCCACTACTCCATTATCCTCACCAATGGTGTCATTGTCAAAATTGCCCTGGCTTGCTTGCTGAGGAGTATGGGGGTTGTCTTGCCCACACCCCTACTTCTACAACAGTATCATTACTGTCATGCCAATACCCTCTCTCATGCCTTTTGTCTCCACCAGGATGTACTGAAGTTGTCCTGCTCAGATGCTAGGGTTAACAGCATGTATGGGCTGTGTGTGGTTATTGTCACTCTGGGCATAGATTCAGTCTTCATCCTACTCTCCTATCTGCTGATACTTTTTGCTGTGCTGGGCATTGCATCCCATGAAGAAAGGCTTAAGGCCCTCAACACATGTGTCTCCCATGTCTGTGTCGTGCTCATTTTCTTTGTGCCTGTGATTGGTGTTTCTATGGTGCACCGCTTTGGGAGGCACTTGTCACCCACCATACACATCGTTATGGCTGATGTCTACTTACTTCTTCCACCTACACTGAACCCTGTTGTCTACAGTGTCAGGACTAAGCAGATCCGTGAAGGGATCATCCGCAAATTCAGGAAGAGGAAATTGTTTTAGGGGAAATTTTCCTCCCTCAACCCTCCTACCAACTCTCCATCTGATGGTTATGGGTTTATTAATCACTTCCCCCAGACGGATGCCAAACTATTATATTCAATGACAGACCTGTTATTGAATGTTGCTTCCCCTGCTATATGTCTTCTCACCTGGGACATCTTCCTAAAAGGATTTTATAACATAGGATATTCTTTACTGTTTCAAAAGTTTACCCAACTCTTAATATAGAATCAGAACTTTGGCACCTTGAAAATTCTAAATCCTTGCTGTCATGGTTGTTGGCTATAGACTGTACCCACTCCTCAGCCATTGGGAAGTGTCTGTCTGTGTCCTCTCTCCTTGCCCTATCCTTACTTCTTTCCACTGTCTCGTGATAGGCTCTCTGAGTTGCTGAGACAGACACTCCTACCTGGAAGTAACTTCAGCTTAGTAGATCTTTAATACCCAGCTGCTCAGCCACAGGAAAGACAGGCCAAGTGATGCTGGTAGCTCACATTCATGTAGTTTTCCAAGGTTCACCTTACATTCAATAGAGGCCTTTACATATATTATCCCTTTGGGGAATAAGCATTTATATATTGTTGACTATGTGCCAGGTACTGTGCTAGATGCCGTGTGTGTGTGTGTGTGTGTGTGACAATTGGGGTTAAGTGACTTGCCCATGGTCGCACAGTTAGTAAGTGTCATTTGTATGAGGCCAGATTTGAACTCAGTTCCTCCTGATTCCAAGGCCTAAGCTCTATCCATTGTGCCACCTAGCTGTCCAGACAATTTTTTTCTTTTTTCTTTCTCTCTCTCTCTCTCTCTCTCTCTCTCTCTCTCTCTCTCTCTCTCTCTCTCTCTCTCTCTCTCTCTCTCTCTCTTTCTTTCTTTTTTCTTTTTTTTTTTTTTAGGTAATTGGGGTTAAGTGACTTGCCCAGGGTCACACAGCTAGTAAGTGTCAAGTGTATGGTCTGAGGCTGGATTTGAATTCAGGTCATCCTGATTTCAGGGTCTGTGCTCTATCCACTGCACCACCTAACTGTACCTGTAGATGCCTTTTATAAATATTATCTCATCTGATCCTCACAACAACCCTGCTGTTATTATTCCCATTGTACAGCTGAGGACACTGAGGCAAGTAGAGGTTAATTGACTTGCCCAAGGTCATGCAGCTTTCATAGGTCACATACAGTTTCATTTGATGGTCACAACAACCATTGCCCAACCACAGTAATCACCCCAGCAGTGGTCTGGGCTTCTTGGTCCTTATCTCTTTTCTCTTCTACTTTATTTCTACATTATACAGGTTATGATTTTCACTGGTCCCCCAAATGTGACTCTATATCTATGAAACAAACTAGTGAGCCTAAAGTATATGGCCACCCTTTGGCTTTGTGCAGAATCCTGGTTTCCCATGGCCTGCCCTTTCTCACTTATGATCACTGTTCAAAACTGAAAATACTGTAAATAATTTGGATGACGGTTCACTAAATGTTTGCCTCAATCTTCCCTACATGGAGCCCATCTGTCACTTTTTTGACTATTTATGTATCTTCTCTAGGTCTATAGGTAGGTTAGAAAGAATAATAGACTTGGAATCATTAAAACAAAATTAGAGATCTCTTTTCATAATTTGTGAAAGTGGGTAAGGCACTTCATCTTTCTTAGCCTCAGTCTTCTCATTTGTAAAACAGAGACAATAACATAACATTTACTCCATCATGTTTTTGTAAAGAAATCATGGTGGAAAGTAGAGCTATTATTATGGTTATTACTTAAGATGTTTTACAATGATTTGCCATTTTATTATATAAAAGCTCTATGCTTATGTATAGGGCTCTTCTTGCCACACAGAGGAAGAAAAAATTAGAAGGAATATATAAGAAATTCTTAGAGCTCAAAACTTGGGGAAGGAAGATCTCTCAAAGCATTAGCTCATATTCCTATGGAAATGTCTAGATTAGCCCACAATGAACACATCTAGGGTAGGACCTAGAACTCAGAGTAAAAGAAATTGATGTAGGTTCTGGGATATAATCAGTTAAGGATTTTTGCCAGTAAAAGAAATAGGAATAGGACTTAGATAAAAAGATAGGGGCATTATTCCGAATAACCAGAGCAATGGCTTCTTTTATGTCTACTAATTTTGTACTTGAGAAAGGAAACTGAGTCAGTGTGAGTCAAAGAAAGATAGGACAGATATTTTATATAATATTCCCTGTCTTATACACAGTACATATTTTCCTCTTTCCTTACTTCTTTTTCACATATTTTCTTATTTACTCATTCATTCATTCTTTCTTGTTCTCACCATCATTAATTCATGTACACATAAATTCATTTTTTAAATGAACATTTTTTTTAGTACAAGGCATTATGCTGAACATGTCTTTATTGAGAGTCTGATTTTGCTATGTACAGTAGAAGGAAAAAACAAAACAAAACATATACACACATTCATGGCTCCACTGGCCTCCTGTCCAACATATATACTGTCCTAATTCTTGTCTTAGGAGAGAAAATTCATAAACGTAGTGATTGCCCCAGGACATAGATATTTTTTGTTGTTATTGTTGAGAAAATGGATGTAAAGTGCTTTGTAAACCTTAAACCACATATATGTCAGCAATTATTATTATGGTTGTTGTTCTTATATGGAATTGAGATCACATATCATTATTATTAATATAATATTTGTTTTAAATATCAAGTAGTAGTTCAAATACTGATCTGTAAATTTTAGTAAAAAAAACATATTAACCATATAGGCTTAAAGAGGAGTGAACACATACAAAGAAAATAATTTAGATCAATGTGTGACACCAAGAAACTGCAAGAAACTCTCACAAGCCAATATCTAGTCAGTCAATAAACCTTTATTAAACATTCACTACGAGTCAGTCTCTCTGTTAATCATTTAGGATACAAAGACAAATTACAAAAAAAAAAAAATTCCCTGCCCTCAAGGAGCACACAATGCAGGCAGAACATATAAACAACTAAGTACAAATAGAAAACACAAAAAGAAAGAACACAAATTATAAATTTAAATTAAAAAAATCAAGATCACTAAAATTCAGAAAATATCACTCCATACACAGCCCCTGTTTTTCTTCCTAGTACTTCACCAGATACTCAGAGGTATTGGATCTCTCCCTCCCATACAGATAAGGATGGGTAGGTTCGAGTGAGGCCATAAATGAAGGAGTACCAGAAAGCCTCTTTCAATGATCTTATTAAGAGATAAGAATAAGTTGCATGTCATCATGATGAAATTTCTGGATATGAATCAGAAGATATGGGTTGATTCTCTGCCACTTAGTGCACTATCTATTTGATCCTGGAAAAGTAATTTCAGTTCCGTGGGCCTCATTTTCTTCATATTTGAGATAAAGGAATAGGACTCAGTGACCACTAAAGTCCCTTTTAGTAGCTGATCCAGAATTCTATAATCAAGTGTTGAAGACCTCACAGTTTCAGTGGAAAGACATTCTCATTTTGAATATTCATTTTTTAGTATACTTTTTGTTGTACTTAGCTGAAATCTGCCTTTATGTCCCTTCTATATACCTTTTCCCATTTCTAAGTAAACCAAGTTTCTTCCCTCTTTTATGTGACAGGTCCAAACACAAGGACTCCTTTTTAGCTCCAGTCATCATCTGTCTCATTTCATCAAACTTCTTCTGCTTCAAGAAAACAAACAAACAAGACAATTTAGGTCCTTCATTGCCAATGCCATAAGATATGTGAAAATTCTTTGGAAAAAGATTAAAATGCTAAGTAAAGGTGAGGTATGATCATTACTATTAAGAAGAAAAGGTTTTGGGTCCCCTTATCCCTTCTGCTTCTTGAACTTCTTGAGGATGTGCAGGCGAATCTGTTTGGTCTTGACACTATATACAATAGGGTTCATTAGTGGTGGGACAAGCAGGTAGACATCAGCCATCAGCACATGGACAATTGGGGAGGCATTCTGTCCATAACGACGTATCATGGACAACCCAATCATGGGCGTGTAGAAAGTAAGCACAGCACAAATATGGGAGATACAGGTGTTGAGAGCTTTGACCCTCTCTGTCTTGGAGGCAACACTCAGTACTGTGACTACGATGAGCATGTAGGATAGCAGAAGCAGTACTGAGTCCAGTCCCATGGAGGAGATGACCACCAGAAGTCCATAGATGCTGCTGATCCTACGGCTGGACACTGTCAGCTTGATGAGATCCTGGTGTAGACAAAAGGGGTAGGAGAGAGTATTGATGGTATGAAACTGCAACCTTTTCAAAAGGAAAGGAACTGGGAAGACCAGCATCAGGGCTCTTCCAGCACTGGCTAGTCCAATCCTAATAATTACACCATTAGTAAGGATAGCTGAATAACGAAGTGGCTCCCGGATGGCTACAACACGGTCAAATGCCATGGCCAGCAACACGGCTGACTCAATGATGGAGAACACATGGATGAAGTACATTTGGACTGCACAGGCAATGAAGGAGATCTCCCGGGCATGGAACCAAAAGACGCTGAACATAGTGGGCAGAGTCACAGTAGACAGACCCAGATCTGTCAGAGCCAACATGGACAGAAAGTAGTACATGGGCTGGTGGAGTGAGGGCTCTGTCCGAATGATGAAGAGGATGGTAATGTTTCCTGCAATGGAAATGATGTAGATCAGGCAGATGGGGAGGGAGATCAAACTATACTTGGCCTCCAATCCTTGGAAGCCTGTTAAAAGGAACTGAGGATAAAGCGCAGAGTTATTGAAGACAGACATCGTACTAGCTGGAATAGATTCCTTTCCTGGAAAGAAAGATGAAGAGTCACTAGGTCCTACTGTTCTGATCTACAAATGAATATAATGGAAAAATAACACCATCATTTGCCATTATCAACATCATTACCAGTACTTTCATTTGTCATTAGTCCTATCATGTCTATATGGAAGACCTTTTACATATCCAGTATACTACTAGGCCCTGTGGGGAATGCTATTAAAGTATATGACCTGGTCTCCACCTACTAAGAGGGCCAGCTGGGGAGATAAAGTATATGCATTAAGTAATTTTCGTGGAAGAAACTCTTAGTATCCTGTTTCTCTCCTTAATGCTGAACTGCCGATGTTAGGAAAGGAAACGTGTTGGAAAGACACTTTTGTTATAGAATAGGGTGGAAAACTGTTAATCAGATATTATCAAAGGTAATTTTTATAGTGATCTTAATTGATGTAGTTATGGTAGGCCAGGCTCACAGTCCATAATTAGGCATATCTAGTGAATAGGGCTATATCAGACAGTGGAAAGAGCAGTGCATTTGGAGTTCAAGCCTGGATCTTCTATTTCATTGCTATATACTCTTGGACAAATTACTTTATCTGAAATTTAGCTTTGTCATTTCTAAAATGGGATTATTGGTCTAGATGTCCTTCTTGTTAATTACATGAATCTTCCTGAAAAGGTCTACTTTAATAAGATACTCATAGTCAGGACACTCCATTGTGGTTTGTACCTAATAGGAAGAACTCTCATTTAATCATGCAAACTCATGTAAGAGGCAAGGAAAACAAACAAATACAATACCTTTATGGATGAAAATCTCTGATTCTAGGATGTGGTCCCAATTTGTTATCTGAAATGCACTTCAAAGATCCTCCACTGATTTCTGGACCAGAACAATCACAGTTGGTCTAAATAAATACCAGCAACAGTGAAACTTACAACACTCTTCTATATTTATCTTTGGTTACTTCCCTGAATCCATAAAGGCAGTCAACTGAAAAGCAAGGTGGGTCAGTGGGTCAGAGTGCTAGACCTGGATGGGGAAGATCTAAGTTCCAATTTCACCTCAGATTCTGGGCAAGTCACTTAACTTCTCACACCTTCAATTTTCTCATCTGTAAAATGGGGGTATTAATGACAAATTAATAACCAAAACAACATTATTGTCAGGATCAAATGAGATAAAATATATAAAGCACTTTATAAAACTTAAAGTGGCTATGATGGCTATTTTTATATAGGTGGCAAAATGGATAGAGTACTGGGCCTGGAGTCATGTGTCACCCAGGGCAAGTCATTTTTGCCATGTCTGTCCCAGTTTCCTCATCTATAAAATGGGGGT
Organism: Phascolarctos cinereus; assembly: GCF_003287225.1. Lineage (NCBI taxonomy): Eukaryota > Metazoa > Chordata > Mammalia > Diprotodontia > Phascolarctidae > Phascolarctos > Phascolarctos cinereus. Next base: position 350,626,488 of record NW_027556098.1, read on the forward strand.
AATAATGGTACCTACTTCCTAGAATTGTTATATGTATAAAATGAGGTATCATTAATAAAGTTCTTTGTAAATCTTAAAGCTCTGAATTATTATTGTTATGATTATGATTATTTCATGAACTGACAACTCTGGTTTACCTGATATTCACAACCCAGTTTTCCTGACATAGAATAACAATGCAAATATAGGTTTCTGTTTTTAAAAAAATAACCTAATCTTCAAATTGGATTGCTGTTGTTGTTGTGGTTGTTCAGTTGTTCAGTTGTGTCCAACCCTTCATGATCACCATGGAGTTTTCTTGACAAAGATTTGGGAGTGGTTTGCCATTTTGTTCTCAGTCGTCTCCGTTTTATAATTGAGGAAGCAAAAGCAAACAGAGATTAAGTAACTTGCCCATGGTAACACAGCTAGTAAGCATATAAGTAAGCTAGTAAGTGTAAGTGAGGCCAGATTTGAACTCAAGTCTTCCTAACTTCAGGCCTAGCACTGTATCCACTGATCCATCTAGCTGCCTCAAATTTAATGGACCTAAATGGGTATCAAGCCCAACCTGTGTATGAATAGGGATCCACTCTACAATATCCTTAAAAATTGGTTCTTCAGATTCTATTTGAAGTCTTCCTTTTGCTTCTGGGATCAAATAAAAATTCCTATCTGATATTTACAGACCTTCACATCTGTCTTCAAACTATCCTTTCAGACTAGTTTTATGTTACTCCCCTTCACATATAACATTATAGTTAAACTGTGAAACTTGCTGTTCTTCATGTCTGACATTTAAAGTCCTTTCTTGGCACCTTTGCACAAGCTGTTCTCCTTCTTTGAAATGTCACTCTTCCTTACCTCTGTCTCTTGGAGTGCTCATAAGCCCTCCCCTCCCCCCACAAGGCTTTTCTTCATTCCTGTCCTAGTTACTAGCTTTTCCCATCACGACCCCAGAAATGACTTTCCATTTACTTCACTTTTATTTGGCATTTGCTTATTTATGTGCATTAACAACACCACTCTCCACCCCCCAACCCCATATAAGATCCTAGACAATAGGGACTGTTTTATTTTGATTCGTTGTTGTCTTTCTTTGTATTCCACTGCTTAAAGCAGGTCCTGGGACATAGCAGGAGCTGAAAAAAAAACTATCTTATTGAATTGAAATCTTTCAATAACTGGTAATGCATTATGTGAAACAGCCTGTTCAGGTTTTGGATTGCTTTCATTAAAGCAGGAAATTAAATTTTTGAACTGCTTTAATTGTTAGCAAGTGGGTAGATGCACTGATCAGCTTAAGTTGGCAGCTTTCCTTTTCTCAGCTCTGTATTTGCCCAATCCGCTCATTCAATACTACTTAATAATGACCTATATTTCCTCTTTGCCTTACCCACTGGGTGATGGTTTAAGGTAATGTGTACTGGACACTAACGTATCATCCATTTATAATACTTTTGTATTCTCGAATTCTCTATACAAAAAGACAAACTCAATAGCACATGTTTATAAATAGCCTTGTGACTTCATATAATATAGTATCAAAATCCCGCTACATCATAAAAGAAGGGACTGGTATTTTGCTATGGCTTGACTGAAGTAGATAGCACCTGAGCTCATACTTGCACCCTGCCCTCCCCTACTATATGTATGTATTTATATGTATGTATATATGCATATGCATGTATGCACATCTATAATGTATGCATGTCTATTTAAATATATGTATATATACATACACATACAGCTATCCTTTCCACATTGCAACTTTCCCCATTATGGTTATGGGAATTTGGGGGGAGTTTTCTCGAAGCTGAAGATGACACACAAAAACCAGCAGATGACATAGAAAAAGTTGAGAAACTCAGAAATGCATAAAATATATGTATAGTATTATACAATATCAACACCCCATAAAGGAAAATGAAAAAATTCAGACTTCTTGTCTAGTATGGAGGGAGGACCAAAAAATTTTATGCGAATTTTTCAGATCTTGGGAGTACCATGGCTCTCCTAACTACTGGGATGTGGAAAAGATAACTGTGACAAATTTTTTAAAAATAACCAAATAATTTCTTTGCTTTTGTAGCTTCCACTTTGTGGACTCCCTGAGACAATGTGATGCCATGGAAAAGCACTACTACCATTATTAATTACTGCCTATGTGACCTTGGACAAGTCATAACTGCCTTGGGACTCAGTTTCTTCATCTGTAAAACTATTTTAGTGGGTTGGACTGGATGAACTCCAAAGTCTCTTGCAATAATCTATGCTTTAATCTTGTGATCTTCTGAATTAACAATCCCAGAATGTCTTCCGTTACCCAAAAATTCTGTGTATCTCCTGGTAGGTAGTTTCTCCTTAAAGACAGAACTCTTAATAATATTCACCCCTATTTTAAAATTAATTCCCTACTCTTTCAGAATTTGTGATATTTCCTACATAGGCTGAATGGATGGATGCCTTGAATTGTATATGAAATAAAAACCATCTATTAGGAAAATTAATGAAGGTTATTAAGATTATAGGATCAATTTTGAACTTATGGGGGCAATATGATGTAGTGCAAAGAACATATTGGACCTATAGGCAGCTAGGTGGTACAGGGGATAGTGCTATAGGCCTGAGGTTAGGAAGACTTGAATTTAAATCCAGCCTGAGACTCTCCTTCTTCCTTCCTTCCTTCTTTCCTTCCTTCCTTCCTTCCTTCCTTCCTTCCTTCCTTCCTTCCTTCCATTTGAAGGACTATAAGAAGACATAGATTCTGCTCCCAGCTCATCTATTAGCTAGTGTTGTGACCTTGGCCAAGTCATTTTCCTTCCCTGGGCCTTTCATTTCTTATCTGTACAGTGAGAGAATAGGTCTAGATAGAAGATGCTTAAACCTTTTTTGTATTTCATGGATTCCTTTGGCAGGCTAGTGAAATCTATAGATCCATTCTTGGAAAATGTTTTAAAATGCATAAAATAAAAATGCACAGGATTATAACCTAAATCAATTTAATTGAAATATAGTTATAGAAAGGATGGAGGTCCCTTAGTCAGTAATATGGAAATTGAGGTAAGTAGAGGATTTGAAAAGAACAATAATGTTTTGGGCATGTTGAGTTTGAAATGTATATGGGGACATCCAATTTGATATGTTCAAGAAACAGTTTGTAATGAAGGAATGGAGCTCAAGAGAAATATTAGGACTGGATAAATAGATCTGAAGATCATATACATAGTGAGATAGATTATTATCTAGATATTCACCAAACCTTCCACCACCTCCCTGAGTGAGGAAACCCAACTCATGGCATATATTGCCCCTACAGTTATTTTTTAGCCAAAGTGTTCACAGGTATTCAATTCTTCCCTGCTCCCCTCCCTAAGTGATCCAAACGACCTATTTATTCCTTTGCCTCCAGTTGTAATAATCCTTCCCAAAGCTCAAAGTCCCTCCCAAGGACTTCACACTTACCATGCCTTCCAAAAATTTTCCCCATCATCCACTCAACAAGAATTTACTAAAGTACCTACTATGTGACCGACACTGTGCTAAGCACTGAGGATACAGAGAAAAGTAGCAACATGGTCCTGATCACCAAGAGCTCACCTTCTAATTGGGGAGACAACATTCAAGTTCAAGTGGCTATGCACATAAAACACACATACATACAGTGTAAATGCAGGTAGTCTTAAGCAGAAGGAACAAGCAGTGGGGGTGTGGTGAAGCTAGAAAGACCTTCCTGCAGATGGTGGAGTTTGAGCTGAGTCTTGAACAAAGATATGGAGGCCAGGAGGCGGAGATGAGGAGAGAGCTTTCAGAGCATGGAGGAAAGCCAGTGAACCAACATGAGTCAGGAGTACTAGCAAAAAAAGTTCCTCCTGAGGTAGCTGGTGGCACACTGGATAGACACTAGGGCCTGGAGTAAAAAAGATCTGAGTTCAAATTGAGCCTCAGATACTCAATAACTATGTGACCACAGGCAAGTAACAGCCTCATTTTTCTCAGTTTCCTCAACAGTAATATGGGAATAATAATATCACCAACTTTGTTGGGTTGTTGTGAGGGTTAAATGAGATGCTATTTTTAAAAACTGCTCAGCACAGTGTCTGCCACATAGTAGGGACTGTATCCCTCCTCAAAGTATCACTATATTCTCTCCTCAAAAAATAAAAATTTTAAAAATTTTAAAAAGTATTCTCCTTATAGGGCCCTGGATCCCAGTTCAGCTCACCTTCTTTCCTCAGGTTTTTCTTCCTCTGTCAGCAGTAGACCAATCGGACTGGCAGCTCCCCAGATTCTCACTTTTATAGACATTGGTCCTGGTGGGAAAAGCAGAATGGGCAATGAATGACCTTTTAAGAGAAAAAGGCCTTGGGAGAAGAATAAGAAAGAGAAAGCAATCAAGATTCAGGTCTCTGAATGTTTATACAACTCAACAGCTCTGTAAATCTTTATCACTTATCTGTCTAGGAGGCTGAAAAAGTTCTATTTGTGACTTCAGCTTGTCACAAAGCCAACCTGCAGAGCTGGGAGAACAGTATATTCCTCTCCAGGGACTGTACTCTTCCTCCTGGCCAGCCCTTGACTTCGAGACCAGTCCCTCGGGAAGAAAGGAAATTTACACTTTCTTTTTAGGTCCCTAAGTCACATAGACTCATCCCTTAGAACAGAACCAATGACCTGTTTTCAGAAGGTTTGGAAACATGTGTGTTCTTGGAAGCTAGAAAGACAAAAGGAAGGAAACTAGGGAGAAGGAAGTAGCTCTGAAAAAAGGCAGATGAAACAACAATGAAACAACCTAAGGCTCTATAAAGAGCTGCTGAGGACAGCGAGTATTTGTGAAAAAGGAAGATATTTGATGAAATATAGTATATGGCTAGCTAGATGACACAGTGAATAAAATGCTGGGCCTGGAGTTAGGAAAACCCATCTTCCTGACCTCAGACACTTACCAGCTGTGTGACCCTGGGCAAGTCACTTAACCCTGCTTGCCTCATTTTCCTCATTTGTAAAATGAGCTGGAGAAGGAAGTGGAAAAACTGCTCCATTACCTTTGCCAAGAAAACACTCAATGGGGTCATAAAGAGTCAGACATGAATAAAAAAGTGAGTGAACAGCAACAATTATGTTATATTGTATATTTAATGTCCTCTGAGATGTAGAGGAATCTCATTCCAGTCCTTTGTGAAGAAAAATGCTTACCGTTATCAATTGTTTGCACCTTTGTCTTTGTTTTCCCTTCACTTGTCTTGGCAAGATTATGTGTATATGGATGAGAAGCAGGAAAAAAAATAAAACATCTCTATGAAATTCTGTGGACTCAAGGAGCAAAAGCTTTAGGAGTAGATAGGATTTAGGGAGGTGTTTTAGATCAGGAGCTTTGAAGCTTTTATTTTCTCAAATACCCATTTCCTCATCTGGTACAGTCAATGGATGCCTTCTTAGAATGTTTGTTACCCAACATTCATGCTTAAGGGAAATGCTAAATTTCAATTAGATATGTGTGAAAATAAGAATGTAATCCCTCCCCCCCCCACAAGTTCATGTATCCCCTGAAATCCATCCATGAATTCCTTTGGGATCCCTGAAACCCAGGTTAAGGGAACCTGGATTATATACTATTTCAAGACAAGAAAAATAATAAAGGGAAATGTGCCTGAAGAATATCATTTTCCATACTCTGTATCAAGGAACTCTGTTCTTCCATGCATTATATATAGCATCTTTGTGAAGAAATTATGTTGAAATATGAAATACTAAGTTTATTTTTATCCCTAGAACTTAACACAGTGCCTGAAACCCTTAACGAATGTTTCTAACTGACTGACCCTGGGCAAGTCATTTAACTTCTATCTGTCCCAATTTCCTGATCTCTAAAAGTGAGGATGATAATAATAGCACCACAGCATCACAGCATCACAGCTGAGTGAAGATGGGATGTGGTTATCGTGATGCTCTGTCTTGAACTGGTTCTTTGCTTAATGCAAACATTATTTTGTGCTTTTCACCTCTGGAAGAATTTTATGACTATTCTCCATGCTTCTTTCCATATGACTTTTCCTATTACATATCCATCCCCCCCAACTAGGTTAATTTTCCTGAACTTATTCCTAGTTATCTGAATTGGTTTTCTTGGTGAAATTTAATTCAGTCTCTCCATTTACTCCTTTTTTTCTTGTTTTGGACCATGTGTATTCATCACCCTGTCCTCATGCCAGTCATGCCCTCTCCCTCCAATGTTGTAATTGGATGCTGATATCTGGTATCTTAGCACTTGATCCTTAAGTTATCATTTACAGGACAGAGTTCAGACACAGAGGCTCAGCCATGAAAGTAGCTTTGAAAAGTCATTGTCTGCATGTCATTGCCTCTGATCAGAATAGTCAGTTCACCAACCAAGAAAGAGGGAGTAGGAATAAAGCTATAGTACAGAGCTGTCTTCTTTGGAAGAGATTACACACCCATCTCCTTGCATGAGACATGGTTTATCACACATCAACCGGAAGGTTATTTTTTTTCCCCTGATGTTTGACTTAAGTCCTTCCTGAGGAAAAGACCATTCTTTTCATATTCCATTTTCAGTGGAAATGGAGAAGAGTAACTCTTTTTTACTTTTACACTATCCCTTAGATTCATCCTGCTTCTCTTTGTCTTTAACCACCCTTCTATTCCCTTCTATTCCACCCTTCTGTTCTATTCTATTCTATTCTATTCTATTCTATTCTATTCTATTCTATTCTATTCTATTCTATTCTATTCTATTCTATTCTATTCCAGGCTCTCATTATGTCAACTTGGATTATTTCAGCAGCCTTCTAACTCATTTTGTTGGCTCCATTTTGCCAACATTCACCCCAGCTTCTAATCCATCCTACAAATGTTGCCAGATCAATCTTTTCTTGGAAAAATCTAGTGAGAGGGAATCCATCTACTTCCTCCTGTAGCAATCCATTCCACTTATGAAATATCTAATTGTTTGGGATTTTTGATTTCTTTTTCTTGAATCAAAATAGTCCTACAACTTCCATCCTTTTACTGTTCAGCCTTCTGGAGCCAAGCAGGAAAAAGAAGGCTAATTTCTCTTCAAAATTACAATGCTGCAGATGCTTGAAGATAATGGTTGAGGTATCTATTGCATTCCTAATATTTTTTTTTCTTATAGGAAAACATTAATCCTCCACTGATATTTGTCTTTGCATCCATCTTTTGTATGTTTTTTAAGTTGTAGTATGAATTATCTTGTATACATGTTGATCTCATTAGGTAACTTCTCTTTTGAATTCTTCATAAGAATAATTTTTAAAATTTATTTCTTTAAACCTTCTTATTCCTCACTTACCATTTTTCTGAATGCTTTGAATTTAATTTGCCAAGATATTGCCTTTGTCTCTCGCACTGATCATTTTTCTCACTTCTTTTCAATGTCTCTATCACTATGATTCAAGATTAAGTTTCTCATTTTTAGCAAGAATTGGGTCCAAAATAGCAGTCTTACTATTGTTGTTCTGATCATTCAGTGGATGAATTTATTAAAAGACATCAAGAAATAGCTAGCTGCTCTGTTTTTGGCATAAAAAAGTATTCCATTAGATATTCAAATAATTGAAAGACCCTATCACTTCAGTATCATTTCTCTATGCCAATTTTGGGATATATTGCATGAAATAATCATCTATTTCCTCTTTCTTGTCAGGGAGTCAGTAGAATGCTCCAATGATCATTTCACTTCTTGAGTCTTCCTCCATTGTTCTTCACCCAAATAGCCTCCCTACTTACATTCCTGGATTTCCTCACCTGAGTATATTTTCTTAATGTCCTATGCCAACCCACCCCTTGCCCCTTTTTTGTGTATCCTTTTCTTTTAGAATAAGATCTTCCTGAGCCATTTTAATGAGTCTATTTCCAGAAAGTCTCAGTGATATTTATAATGTCAAATTTCCCTCTCAGTGATAGAATCTATTGTTCAACTTACTTGCCATTCATATTTTGTATATTTGTTTATAATGATTGTGCACTCAATGCAACCTCTTAGGCTGAGATGCAGCAAAGTATGGATCTCTTCTATGCTGCTTATGATAATTTTGCTTAACAATTAACACCAAGAAAACACAGGTTTTCCACCAGGAAGCACCACACCATCCATATGTTGGATACAGCAAATGGAGACATTTTGAATGCTGTGGAGAAGTTCACTTACCTCATAGTATACTTTCCAGGGTTTTTCACATAGATGATGAAGTTGACACACACATTCCAGAGCTAGCTCAGTGTTTGGGAGGCCCCAAAGAAAAGTGTGGGAGAAAAGAAGTATTGGATTGACTACCACACTGAAAGTCTGCAGAGTCACTGTGCTGACCTCATTGTTGTATGCCTGTGAAACCTGGACAATATACCAGTGCCATGCCAGGAAACTGAATTGCTTCTATTTGAATTGTCTTAGGAAGATTCTGAAGATCACCTAGAAAGATCAGGTACTGCACCCTGAGGTCCTTTCTTGAGCTGAACTGCCAACTCTACTTTGGAGAGGGCAACTCTGTTGGGCTGGCCATGTTTAAATGCTAAAAGTATGTTTGCCTAAAAGACTATTTTACTGAGAACTTATGTAAGGCAAATGCTCATATGGAGATCAGAAGATAGGATACAAGAACACTCTCCCGGTCTCTCTGAAAAACGTGGGAATCAATTGTGAGACATGGGACACATTGGCACAGAATCATCTAGAGTGGAGTACCTACATCAAAGAAGGTACTGCAGTCTATGGGCAAAGCAGAATTGCAGTAACTCAAAAGAAACATGAGATGCCCAAATTTAGAAACATCTCCACTCCAAATGATCATATGGACTATTTGTGCCAGACCTGGGGGAGAGCCTTCTAAGCTCATATTGCTATGATCAGGCACAGCTGGACACCCTGTACCTTGATCTCAACATAGTGGTGTCATTTTGGTCCCCTTTGAGAACGAAGGACAATAACCAACCAACCATTTGCCTATTGGCACACAAAATCATCAATTTTATTGTTCACTCCTCTTCTGTGAATTTCTGGGCAATTCAGTTCCTATTCTTTTTTCTATACATAACAGTTCTTTGTGGTAGCTAGGTTGATGGATGTGCATATAAACAATTTTATTCCTCTCTTTTGCTTTTTTAAATAAATCTGCAAGTATTCAGGCAAGCAGAGTTTTACTAGCTCATTAGATATAGAGGTGTAGTCCATTCCTGGCAAAGAGATCTACATTCTTATGTTTGAGGTTGTGTCTTAAAATTCAAATCCTTTCTCAGATAGGAAAATGACATTAGTTTGGGATTGATTGAAGTAAAAAAAAAGTGAAACAGATTTAAGCAAATTATCCTACATATTATTTCTTACCACTTAGCAGTTCAATAAATATTTTTTAATGATACACAAACTGCCACTTCAGAAAAAAAAATAGCACAGAATTTTTATTCTAATGTAATCTAATTTGTGTATACATATATATGTATTGTGCATATGAATATATATGTGTATATGTATACATGCAGACATTTATACTTATGTGTGTTATTTTGTGTGTACATGGGTACATATATGTATGCTTATCTATATAGACATACAAATATATTTGCTTGCTTGCTCATTCATTTATTCATACATTCACTTATTTATTAATTCAATCATTTAGTTATTTACTTGTCTGGTTATTAATTTATTTACTTATTTATTCATTCAGTCATCTATTTACTTATTTGTTTGTTTGTTCATTTGTATGCATACACATATCCAGCTGAGATCTCAGGAGCAAGGAGATGAAGATGTTGTGATTCCTTAGCTCTGCTTCTCAAGTTCAGTCTCTACCAACTTAATGGGCAGTACAGGGACCTATGGTCTTGTATCAAGTTATGAAGGTGGCAGCTCCTTAATTGGCTAATAGGGATTACTTCATCAGCAAAATGGTTTGTGAAGATGGCAGTATCAAAATCATTCAATTAATATTTATTCATTAAGCACTTACTATTTGTTAGGCACTGTGTTAAGCCCTGGGGATACAAAAAGAGGACAAAACAAAACAAAAAGTCTTTTCCCTCAAAGAATTTATGGTCTAATGGGAATGCAACCATTCCAGGAATTTGGGGAGAACTAGCACCTCTGATGTGAGGGCTTGCTGAGCCCTTTTTAGGTCTGCTCATCCACCTTTGGTGTCCACCTGCCACTCAACTCTCACATGTAGTTCCAAGATGCTGTAGCATGTGCAGAGGCCACACTCTGCTAAAAGTGTCTTGGCAAACTGCCTAAACCAGGTTGAGGATCACCAACAGGCCTCAGACTTGTCAGTGAGTTAAGGGGGTTTCTACTCCAAACAGGCAAAGACTTTCCCTAGCAGAATGGGCCAATAAGAATAACTTATTCCAATGGCCACAAAGGCAGCTGAAACAGGTACCATGGAACACTCAAAGTTTCATCAGATATTGAAGATGCCAAGGTCATTCCCCACATCCTCAGCCATCTCCCATCATCCTGACTCTTGTCTTTTCTCTGGACTTCAATGACTGTGGAAGATAGAGTGAGGCTGACAACTTTGTGCAACTGTGTGTCACTTAAATCCAATTCATGAGCTAGTCACCCTGTGATGAAATTGGTCCTCTTTGGAAAACAAAGTTTGGGGCAGCCAGCTGGCATAGTGAATAGAGTACAGGCCCTGGAGTCAGGAAAACCTGAGTCTAAATCCAGCCTCAGACACTCACTAGCTGTGTGACCCTGAGCAAGTTAACCCTGATTGCCTCTAACAAAAGAAAGAAAGAAAGAAAGAAAGAAACAAAGAAAGAAAGAAGAAAGAAAGAAAGAAAGAAAGAAAGAAAGGAAGGAAGGAAGGAAGGAAGGAAGGAAGGAAGGAAGGAAGGAAGGAAGGAAGGAAGGAAGGAAGGAAGGAAAAGAAAAACAAAGGATAAACAACAATCTTGGTTAATTCATTTAATCTCTCTGGGCCTCTTTCTACATCTAGAAGTTGAGGGCCTTGATTAGATGAGCTATAGTATACCTTTCAGTTCTAAATGTATGATACTCTTAAATTTTATTGCTTTTGGATATTCACTTAGACTGTGGTTATCAGTTTGGTTTCTCTTCATCAACCTCTGTGGCCATGAGATCTATAGCTTCCAAAGATTAATAAACCAAGCAAATTTTCTTTAAAAAAAAAAAGTTTCCTCTGAAAATTTCAATAATTCCACAACTGATAAAATCACAAAATTAAATCAAAGATTACCTAACTGGATCTTTCCTTCAACAAGGTTCTCTTTTGTAATGTACCTAACAAATGATCAGCTGGAATTGACAAGAAACCCTTCAATGAAAGGCTTCACAAAATATGATACAGGAGCATTAAATAATATTTTCTACTGTATCTACATATCCTGGTCATCAAGTGTCTGGTTTTCATTCAAAAGTTCTATTAATATGGCTTCTCTTGAACCCAAAACTTATGACATATTTACCTTTAATACTATGGGCAAAATTGAAATCCTTTAAAAAAACTTCCTACTTGAAATCCGTTGTCCTTTTCCCATTGTCTTTTTTCCAAAGGGTAGACAGATATTTGACCTTATTTAACTCTTCCAATATTCTTTTGACCAGTTTGTTTAAATCATTCCAGGGAAATAGGGCTAAGAACATCCTTTTTATTGAAAGGAACTGAAGAAAAGCAACATATCCTTCCATGTTGCATTCATGGGGAAATCTTATGGGATCAACTGAGTTCTTTTGTGGGCATTCTGTGTCTTTGCTTCCCTAGATTTCACATGCTCCCGACATCTTATTTGTATTTGAATATTCCATAAAGTTTATATTTAAATTTTATGTTTAAATATAATTTAATTACTTGATGTTTACACATGTTCATAGTTAACTTATTTTCTCTTAAAATAATATTTTCATTTTAAATCATTCACTATTGATGATATTGTACTTTTTCAAACTTGGGAGATGATTAAATGCTATACGAAGGTGAAGCATAATTAGTATTATTGAGGAAGGAATTTGTGCGTCCCCCTATCCCTTTTGCTTTTTTAACTTCTTAAGGATGCGCAGGCGAATCTGCTTGGTCTTGACACTATACACAATAGGGTTCATGAGTGGAGGAACAAGAAGATAGACATTGGCCATGAGCACATGGACTATTGGGGAAGCATTCTGCCCATAGCGACGGATCATAGACAACCCAATCATGGGTGTGTAGAAGGTAAGCACAGCACAGATATGGGAGATACAGGTGTTTAGAGCTTTAACACGCTCTGACTTAGAAGCAATGCTCAGCACTGTGGCCAGAATGAGTATATAGGACAGAAGAAGCAATATTGAGTCTAGTCCCATGGAAAAGATGACCACCATGAGGCCATAGATACTGCTAATCCTCCGACTGGATACTGTCATCTTAATGAGGTCCTGGTGCAGACAAAAAGAATAGGAAAGGGCATTGATGGGTTGGTACTGTAACCTTTTCAAGAGGAAGGAGGCTGGGAAGACCAAAGTCAGTGCCCTTCCAGCAATAGTTAGCCCAATCCCAATAATTACCCCATTGGTAAGGATGGTTGAATAGCGCAGGGGCTCACGGATGGCCACAAAACGATCAAATGCCATGGCCAACAGCACAGCAGATTCAATGATAGAGAACACATGGATGAAGTACATCTGAATCAAGCAGGCATTGAAAGGGATCTCTCGGGCATGGAACCAGAAGACACTGAGCATAGTAGGCAATGTAGTGCTAGATAGACCCAGGTCTGTCAGAGCCAACATTGACAGAAAGTAGTACATGGGCTGGTGGAGTGAGGGATCTGTCTGAATGATAAAGAGAATGGTGGTATTTCCTGCTATAGATATAATGTAGACCAGGCAGATGGGGATGGAGATCAAACCATACATGGCCTCAAACCCTGGGAAACCTGTTAGAAGAAACCTAGGGTAGAGGGCAGAGGAATTGAAGACAGACATGATGCTCACTGGAATGGATTCCTTCCCTGGAATGAAAGAAGAACAAATATTACTAAGTCTTTACTAATTGATCTCCAGTAAGTAGGTGGACAATTATTATCACAATTTATAATCATCATACCTTTCATCACCATCATCATCGTCAATAGCATCAAATCTCTATATATATGTCTCTCTTTCTCTCTGTGTGTGTCTTTCTTTCTCTCTGCACATAGATAGATAGATAGATAGATACAGATATATATAGATATATACACACACATATTATATGTACACAGTATCTAGTTATGTATCTATTTATATTTTGTTGTTGTTCAGTTGTTTTTTTCAGTTGTGTTCAACTCTTCATAACACTATTTGGGGTTTTCTTGGCAAAGATACTGGAGTGGTTTGCCATTTCCTTCTCTAGATCATTTTATAGATGAGAAACTGAGGCAAACAGGATTAAGTGACTTACCCGGGGTCACACAGCTAGTATCTGTCTAAGGCCAGATTTAAATTCAGGAAGATGAGTCTGATTTCCTTCTATAAACTGTGCCACCTAGCTGCTATCTATCTATATGTATCTACATACATATAACTGTTGATGTATATAGTTTCTATAGATATGTAGGTAGATACATACATACATACGTATATACACACATATATGCATACATACATGAGTACATATGTATGTACATACATACTGAGCCTCTCCTGATAATGTAGCACATTGCTAGGCATTGTGTAGTATAGAAAATACAGTTACTGCCTTTAAGAAGAACTAGTTGGGGAGATAATTTTTTAGTGAATGAAATGTTTTGAAGAAAGTTGTCAGTTTATCCTCCTCTTCTTGTTATTGTTTTACAGAAAGGAGGGAAGAAAATGCCCTAGAAAGACAATTGTGCATGCAATAGGCAATAAAACTTGGGGCTAGACATCAGCATAAAAAATTCCCATAGCATTTTAAATCCATTAATGTTGCATTAACTGCTGACTCCCACAGCCCATAGTTAGACAAGGTTAGTGGGTAAGCTGGAATGTTATAGGGACTGAGTACTAATTTGGGGTTGAAGTCCCTGGGTCTTGACTTGTGTACCCTTTAGTATATCACTTCATCTTTCTGGACCTCACTTTCTCTATCAGTAAAAAAGAGGAGAGTGAATTATTAGCTATCCAACTACTTTTCAACTCTAAACCCTGTGATTAAATTAATATTCCTGAGACTTCTACTCTCACAGGTTAATCCCTGAGAGGAAGACCCAGAGGCTTGTATGGATGGAGACCAAATACTTATGTGGATGAAAAATCTCCTTGGAGCATATAATCTAGTACGATTTTTTTTTTCACTTTTGAAATTGACCAGAATGATGCTGTAGTATTTTTTGTCTCACCCATTAAAATATAGTTGGTCTTGAGAAATTGTCTTGGTTCAAATCCACCTCTAATGCATGCTGGCTTTGTAGGCCTTCGTAAGTTACTTAACATCTCATTGACCCCCACCCCCCCAACAACTCTCTAAAACTATAAGTAGCAGATTAGTTACAGATATGTATTGACAGAGGGAGTTTTCTTACAGGGGATCCCCTACATCAATGAAAGTGTTGATCTGATCAGACACACATAAATGCAACTATTCTCATCTACCCACCCCAACAAGCCATCACCAGTGCCAGTGAAATTTGAAGACTGTCTTCTGGATGCTGGCCTTCCATTTCTATTCTGAAATTAGGGGTGTGCCAGGAAATGTCTTATAACTGGCTCTCCAAAAAAAAAATTCATGAAAGAACACATGAAACACTTTTAAGTTGAATCTGCGTTATTAACTTTTTCTTCTTCACTTTGTTAAGTCTAAACAATAAAAAAAGGAAATCAAGCTCTGATTTTTATTGCTTGCCAAATTTTAAATTCTAAATGCTTACACTGAAAATTCAAAAACCAACTCTCTAGATCCTGGAGGAGCTGGCTCTAGCACACTCATTACTGAAGCCATAAATAAAGGGAATTCAGCCTATTGATTAGACTTCCCCTTATATATTTTCATACTCATTTCTTTGTTTTTGTATGGTATTGGACATGTGGTCACCTTTACCTCCAGAAAGTTTGATTGACTTTAGTTCTAGGAAATAAGCTTTGCCTAGGACGCTGTTCATTTTTCAGAGAACCACACCAACTCAAAACTGGAAAGGACATAACTGAGAAGTAGAACACTAGCTTGAAAAACTTCAGTGATTAAGAAATCACTACCCTATAGGGCAGTTTACTCTGATTTTGAACATCTTGTTCCTTGGACTAAAAATCACAGAATAAGTAGAAGTGATAGGGTGTTCATAACCAAGTTAGGTAAGACAATAATCATAAGAGAGACTCCCTCTCCCCCTTCTTAATGAGTTCAAGTCACCTGACTTGAAACCACATCCTTGAGTGGAAGGAAAACAAAGAAAGAACTGGATAGATGTGATTTCCCAAGCTACTGTCAGTGATTTTTGAAAGTTTGTGGCAAAAGTGCTGCAAGACTAGAAAAGGGGGAATATCCACATTTTCAAAAAAGGAAGATAATGGAGTCTGTAAACTAGAGCTAGTGAGACTGATTTAAAATCCCGGCCAAATTCTAGAACTCTTTAAAGAAATGATAAATGCATGTCGTAGAAGTGGGTATACCAACATGAAATGATACCTGACCCTTCTTCATCCCTTCTGTGCTTTAGGTGTCCTATAGAGGAAGTGACTTCAGACCCATTTCTATATTAAGGGATTCAAAACATTAGAAAGCCACATGGATAAAGATGGGATGAAGAGATATTTTCAGAACAGTTGTATCACTTTAGAACTTTGAGAAAATGTATAAACAAAACCCCCAAATTCTGCTATGTAACAATCCTGCTTGTGGATTAAAAATTCTAGCCTGCCTCCCCCTACCCAGAGCATTCATCTAATTGCTGTCTGGAAGTTAGTCTTCAGTAGTGGAATACTCTCTCTCTCTTCATATATATATATATATATATATATATATATATATGGATATATATATATGGATATGTATATATATATATATATATATGGATATGTATATGGATATATATGGAGATGTATAATATGGATATGGATATATATGTGTGTGTGTGTATATATATACACATATATCCATATATATACACACACATATATCCATATATATATATATATACACACATATATATATATATACACACATATATATATACACACATATATATACACACACATATATCCATATATATACACACACACATATATATGCACACATATATCCATATATATATATATACACACACACATACACACATATATCCATATATATACACACACATATATATGCACACATATATCCATATATATATATATATACACACATACACACATATATCCATATATATACACACACATATATATGCACACATATATCCATATATATATATATATATACACACACACATACACACATATATCCATATATATATACACACACACATATATCCATATATATATATATATATATATACACACACACAAATATATGAACATGTTATTTCCTTCATCAAAACTCCTCCTTATCCAGGGAGTTTTTGTAGGCTAGACATAAGGCCTTCTCTCATTTCCTTCAAATCTCAGCTAAAGTCTCACCTTCTGCATGAAGCCTTCCCTGGTCCTTCTTGATCTTTATACCTTCCTTTCTATCAATCATCTCCAATTTATCCTGTCTTTATCTTGATGGAGCACACTTATTTGCAATTTGTCTCTTTTATTAGACTGTGACCTCTATGACAGCAGGACTATTTTTTATTTTTTATTTTTTTGCTTTTTTCTGTATCTTCAGTGCTTAGTATCATACCTGGAATGTAGCAGGTGGTTTAACAATGCTTGTTGATGACTTCTGATGAAAGTTTTGCTAAGGACATTAGTAAGGATCTTTAATAGTATGGGGAAAAATTCTGAAATTATGAGAACTGTGTGATGCAAAGGAATGACTACCTGATGGGATGTATGAACCCATTAGTTCTGTTAGTAATTGAGTTGTGAGATCTTGACTAAATCACTTTCTATCTCTCAGCTTGGTCTACTCTTCTGTAAAATTGGATGGTGTGGGAGCAGTTAGGTGTTTGATAGAGCACTGGCCTTGAAGTCAGGAGGACTTGAGTTCAAATGTGACCTCAGACACTTACTCTGTGACCCTGGACAAATCACTTAACTCAGATTGCCTCCTACCAAAAAAAAAAAAGTGGTTTTCTTAAATGATATCTGAGTTCCTTTCCAGCACAGATATTGTAAGTTTCTACAAAGTACCAAATACAATTTCCATTTCCTTCAAGTCCAGTCTCTCCACTCTCCCCAGTGACAATATTGCTGCACTCATTCTCAACAATCTGACTTTACTCAGGCCATCTCAGAATATCTTCCCCCTCCCAAGGTCTCTCAGATTAAGATTAAGTTGATCCATTAAAAATCATCTGATCTTCTAAGGCTTGTCTGTCCCACAAAACCTTTCCAGAATACTCCTGCTCAGACTAATCTTGTTATATCTAACCTTCTACTTGCACTCCCCTAAAACTCTCATTCATATATTAACCAAAGGTTTTTAATTCTTCAGTTCTTCATTCTTTCATACTACAGCGTCATTCTTATGATTCCTCCTGTAAGGAGGTGTACCATGTACAATGATGGGTATAATGAAGTTAATCCTAGTACAAAAAATGATAATCATACCATTGTTCATAGCTACTCAACTACATTAAGATTTAAGCTGTCAAAAGGAAGCTGGAAAGAATGACTTAATTGGGGCTGATCATTCTAAGACAAAGTGCAGGTCCTGACTGAGGGAAAGACTTTTGAACTAGGAGGACTATTGAACTGGAGAGGCTAGACTATTCCCATCTCATTGCTGGAAGTTACAGACCTCAGAGCCAAGACAAGAACTGACCTCTAAAGGCACCTAGCTTCCCTCTTCTCCCATTGGAGAGTCCATTCCCGAACTTCCTCCCCTGAACACTAAACCCCCATCCCCAAGCTTGCCAGAAGGAACCCAGAGTCCCCTCTTCACTCTGAACTGAAGGCCCACCCCCTCCTTCCCTGTGGCAGCAGGCTTCTGTGGGGACAGACACTGTTATGCTCTCCTATCTCTGGACTTTCTCATTCACTTCACTCTGAACTGTCCTATATGAATTGTCTACTCGAGAGAGAGGGTGAGCTCCCTGGAAGCAGAACCTATTTTCTTTTTAGCACAGTGCCTGGAACCTACTGTTTAATAACACACAACACACTTAATAATATCTAACATGCTTAATAAAACATGTTTTTCATTAATTCATATTACAGTATAGCTTTATTATTCTCTATCTTATGACTGTGTCTTATGTCCTCATCTGAACTATAGGCAGGACATCAGAGGTTCATCTAATTTTTATTTATCTCCTCTACACTGTTAGTTGATCCACTGACTAGGAAGCTTACACATGCTCAGAGTTGGTTGACTCTAAATCTAGTTATCATGGGCAGGAAAGGACAGAAGAATCATATTCCTCTCCTCCCCACAGCCTGGCAAACAAGTAGAACCACTCTATGGTGTCTTCAAGAAGACTAAAACCATCTTGATTGATTTATCTGCCCTAAACTCCTTACAATTTGACAAATTCCCATAATTGGGAGATGTGGAAGTATTTGTGGGCTTTGTTCTTGGTAGCAATAGAGGGCACCTAGTCTCCTCTTCCACTCCTAGAAAAAGAACCTTCCGAAAATAAGAAGACCATTATTCAGACTCCCTTCCAACTCATTTTTTTCCCAAAGGAAAAACTCAGCTCACAGGATCAATTCATCACAGATTCCTCCCCAACTGACAGGATTGTGTTGTCAGTAGATTTCATGCACATATCCAACTTCTCCTGTTCCTTTTTCATTATATATACATCAGTCAAATTCTCATTTCTGCTACCTGCCTAGGCAGAATGAACCCTCCCACAAAATAGATGTCTGAGAACACTGGCTAAGGACCTAGTGTTTAATAATCAGTTCTTGGTAATGTTTTCTTGTTTTCTTCCTTTTTTTTTAAAGTTCCAGTCCCAGTTCCTGTTAGGATTACTCAAGTAACTTTCCTATTGGGGCTTCCCTTAAGTGCCCATTAGCTTTTTACCCTGTGAATACATGTACATAGAGTGGTTACCGTGGCAAGCAGTGAATATTTATCCACATGGTCCATTGGTTCTTCAGTCTGCCTTGGCTCAGAATTCTCCCTCAGATTCTTCTTCTTTTCTCAGCATTAAAAGCCTGGCTCTACATCTGTACAAATTTCCAACCCTATAGACAGTAACGATTACTAGGGTTGCAGCAGGGGAAGGGCCCACTGTATAAATAGTGATCTGAAAGAAAAAAACAAATACTGATAAAATAAGACATTACAGGTAGCAGGGACTGAAGTCATCAAATGTTTCAACAGCTTCTCAGTACATATGAATTCCTATGCATCCATTACTCTGGAATTGGGGGACAATACAATTTATGCCTTGAGTATCTCCATCCTTTATCCAATCAGCTCTATGGAGAGAATCATCTGTCCCTTAAGGGACTCTGCTGTCCCTCAGGGCCAGACCCAGGGTCTAAACTTCGTCAAAGTCAGCTTTGAGGGAAGAAGGAATTTCAGCCTGTCCCTAGAAACAGCTTCAAATCCCTAAGAACTCAAATAATCATCCATTTTTTCCCCTAAAATTTGAGCACAAAGGTGGTTTTTCGGGCTGAGATGAACTCAGAGATTCATCAGAGGCAAAGATTATGGATCCATTATCTGGTAGCTTAGTCTTAGGGCTATATAGGAAGCATGGGTACTCTGCCTATGTGGGGGGAAAAAAAAAGAAAAGAAACAAATATTTTGATGAAATAGGCACTTTTCAAGGCACTGTCTTCTAAAGTGTTGAATCCGAATTCAGTCCTTTGTGAAGGCTAATACTACCACCATCCCCTCTAATTAGCTTGTGTGTGTCCTAGTCTCTTGTCTTTCTATGTTAAAAAAAAAAGTCAATAGGTAGAGGGGTGGGGTTGGGCATTCCTTATGAAAGTGCCTGAGGTGTTGGAGTACCAGACAGAGTTAAAAATGGTCTGAGAGGCTGTGGAAGAATCACTTGCTCAGAGCATCCACTACCTAGAAATGAAAAAGAGGCTTTGTCATCCAGTCCAATTGTCTCGCTTTAAAGCTCAGGTGACTGAGGGTTAGAGAGGTTACATAAGTTGTCTAAAGTCACATAGGTATCAACCATCAGAGGCAGGATTTGAACCCATGTCTTCTGAGGCCAGAGCTGGTACAGTGGGTAGAGCACTGAGGTTAGAATCACAAAGGCCTGAATTTGAACTTAAGGACAATTACTCACTGTGTGACCTTGGACAAGTCACATAGTATCTGTCTGCCTCAATTTCCTCAACTATAAAATGAGGACAATAATAACACCTATCTTCCAGGGTTCTTATGAGGAGATAATGAGAATTTTTGTAAAATGCTTAGCACTTTTATAGTGTTTGTCACATAGATACCTAATAAAATAATTGTTCCTTTCCCTTCTTCTTACTCAGCCATACTTGATGGGGTATAGGCCCAAAGTGAGACCTTTGTCTCAATTTGGGCTCCATTTGTCTATGGGCCCTAGAAAACCTTTGGACTCCTTTTGAATTTCTCACTTGATTAAGGAGATCTCTGGCATTCCCCTGAGACCATGATTTTGGCTATACCCAATCCCCCAATTCTGTTATCCTTGACCTAGACTGGCCCTTTGTTTTGGCTACACCCAATCCCACAATTGCCTAGCGTGGCCCTCCATTGTCTTGCCTCCCTATGGTCCCGGGGCCACTTCCCACCATTGGTCCCACCTAGGCTCCATTTCCCTGGAATTCTATTACCTCATAGACTACTTGGCCACTCCTAGATCCCTCCCCAGTCTTTCTGTATATAAGGTCCATGTTGTCTCCATTAAGGCCCTCAGTTTTTCACAATCTAGCCAAAAGCCCATAGATGCTCAGATTCCTTAAGAGTCTAGCTAATGTGGTGAATCTTCAATAAACATCGTCTTTGGCCGAAAGAAGATTTGGGTTGAATTCTTACTGACAGGATCCATGTGTTGTGCTTTTGGGGTCCCAGGACACCTGAACCCCCAAACCGCATCATACTGATCTCACTCTCTCTCTGTAGCATTCTTTTCTCTTGTGGGACTGAATGGGATGAGAAAATTGTCTTTCCTATATAGAATCTTCTTATTATAACACTGCGGCACAGAATTAGCCTCACCCTTAGAATGCTGGGCTTGAACATGGGTTCAAATTCTGCTGCTGACTCTTATTAGCACTGGTATTGTGGACAAGCCACTTAGCCTCACTAAAATGAAGTTTCACATTTGTAAAATGATATATGCTTTAATCAGAGGGTCTCTGAGGTCCTCAGAAGTTCTAAATTTATTGTCTATGAACTTATAATCCTCTATCAAAAGTACCATCACTTTCACAGAGAACTTGTACCTGCTATATGAGTCACAACTTTATCAGACGTTTGCCTCAGTCTCTCTGTCTCTCTGCTTCTGTCAGTTTGTCTCTATCTCTGTATTGCTCTATCTCTCCATTTGTGTCTCTATATTATGTTTCTCTCTCTCTGTCACACACACACATACATACATATACACACAAACAACATACTCATTCACTCTTCTGACCTATATTCTCCATAAAACCCCCAACTTCTAAAATATATTCATTACACTCAGAAGCCAATTTGTTTCTTTAGCATGATATGTTCTTGTTGATTGATGGAGAATACCATCATGTCAGAGCAGACTAAGCATGACATAATTGCAGCTGGGAGCCTTAGGTGCCTCTACCACCTTCACACCAAGTTGTTGTGACTCTGCTTGTATTCTCAGACCAACTCTTTAGCTAGAATAGTCAGAGCTACAATTCTAGAGTAAGAAAGCCTGTAGTTCCATGTAATGTCAGTTGTAATTCTTTGAGAAAACTTTAAAAGCTCAAGGCATCTCACTGCATCTCAGAGACTGAATACTAAATTTTTTGTTCATGACTTTATCTAGTGCTCTCAGATTTGTCAACTGTTTTACATATGTTATTTCATTTGATCTTCACAACAACTCCAAGTGGTAGTTGCTATTATTGTCCTAATTTTTCAGATGAGTGAACTGAGGAAAATAGAGTTTAAATGACTTGTCCAAGTCACACAGCTAAGAAAGCTTTTCAGGAAGAATTTGAATTTAGTTTTTCCAGACTCCCAGTTCAATATTATTCACTGCTCCACTTAGGGGTTCATAAGTAAATAAGAAATATGTGCATTCATAATTATTCAAAAAAAGAAACAGATAAAAGAATAAAAAAAGAAATAGAAAGAAGATTGAGAAGTATGTGGAAATATCATACATATTCCTTAAGAACTGTAGTGGAAGAAATGAAAACAAATAATCCCAGAGTGATACCCCTCCCCATTTAGAAAAGAGTTGAGGGCCAGGAAGATTTGGAAAGGAAAACAAACAGAAAAACATATAGAGATGACAGAAGCAATTTTGGATTTGTGTTTAGATCTGTGAGTGTCAGAGTAAGTACATATGTTCATAAAGGTTGGAATATGAACAATGTTTAGAATGTGTTTTTGTGTTGATAAGGCTAGAATTGAATTTTGGATTACCTCTAGGTGAGGTAGATCATTTGTTTTATTGACAAGAAAAATAATATAATTGAATATGAGACTATATATATATCACCATTGTAATCTTGACTTTTGCTCCAAAATCTTGTGATGTTATTCCTGTGAGTGTGGACTCAAATCCCAGTCTTTCCATGCCCATCTTCTGGGACCTTTTTCCACCTCCTCTAAAACTTCATCACAGCTCATCCATTGTAGTCAGGGCTTTTTTTTCTTCTCTTGCCTTTGCAAGGAAACTTGCAGCTATCATCTCACTGATGACCACAGTATCTGTTTTTGTTTTTGTTTTTTTTTTTCACTCATCTATTTCTTTGACAACTTCTTTTATAGCATTTGGTTTAATTCCCCTATAAACAAGAAATATGTTAGAGAGCAGATAAAATGACTTGACCCAATGAAATGTTGGGGCTACAACAAGTATATCTAAGGCAGGAATAAATATTTATGTGAATTTATTTATATTAAGCAAAACAAAATTAAATACCAAAATCATAGAATTAGAAATATCTCTCTCCTCAAACAACAGAAATTATTTAATTACATCAAAGCCTGATATTGTCTGTGACAGTTCCAATTAAGGCAACCTAGACCCTTCACTTTATTTCAGGAGGGGACTTTAGAACTCTTCCTACTAGAATGAGAGATCAAGCAAGTTTATCTCCTCTAACCGGGAATATGCATAATAAATCACTTTAAATAGCATTTAAAGAATTGCAAAGGGGCAGCTAAGTGGCACAGTGGATAGAGCACCAGCCCTGAAATCAGGAGGACCTGAGTTCAAATCTGGCCTCAGACCAAAGACTTGACACTTACTAGCTGTGTGACCCTGGGCAAGTCACTTAACCCCAACTGCCTAACCAAAAAAAAAAAAAAAAGAATTGCAAAATACTTTCCCCAGAACAACCCTATAAGATAGCTAGTAAAAGTATTAACTGAATTTTACAATGAGGTAACTGCCCTCTGAGAGGTTAATTTTTTTTCCCTTAATCATACAGTTAGGAAATGTCTAAAATGAGATTCAAACTTAGATAAACTACCTATAGCAATAATTAGGAATGATGATAATGATGATGATGATAGAAATATTCTCTTGCAGAGAGTGTACTGAAATTTATTTGTGTGTCTCTGAATAACATGCAAAAAAAAAAAAAAAGTAAGTATGATTTTCCCAACTCAAGGAATGCCATTGTGAGAACTCATTTTGTTAAGAGAGATCAGGTAGAAGAGAAAACATGGTGTAGTGCAAAAGTGGGGAACCTTAGGCTTCACCTTGAGACCATATGTGGTCCTCTAAGTCCTCAAGTGTGGCCCTTTGACTGAATCCAAACTTCACAGAACAAATCCCCTTAACAAAAGGATTTTTCTGTAAAACTTGGACTCAGTCAAAAGGTCACATCCAAGGATCTAAAAAGCTACATGTGGCCTCAAGGCTGAAGGTTCTCCACTCCACTGCAGTGGATATGAATTGGATTTGGAATTAAGAAGATCTGAGTTCAAATTTCACCTCTGACTGATTCTGAGTGACTGAAAAAAAATGCAAACTTCTACATGCCTTAGGCAATCGCCTAAGGCTTGTCTATTAATTATGACCAATTATGGGATCATTAAATTTTTCAAGGATATCTCAAATCTCTTTGTAATAAAGAAACTTTAACATTGGAAGGTAATTTAGAAGGAATCTAATCTAATCCAACCCCTCATATAAAAAGTAGAAATATTGAAACACATTAAAAACCAAACAAACTTGTTTTAAGTCAAATGAGGTGCCAAGCCATAATTCACACCTGGGTTCTCATATTCTAAATCCAGCATTCCCAAACCTCAGCTTAGTTTTAAATGCATAGGATAAAATTAATCTCCAGTTCAATAATCCCATGTCTTGTAGAACAATTTTGATTCAGGAGAAATGGGAATAAAGAATTTCTACATGTACATTTTACTTTGTACTTGACATATATTGCAACTTTATGACATTAAGAATGTGCTCCTTTCCATAAATTCTCCTAGGGAAAACAAAAGAAAACACCAAGAGGCTGAGTTCTATTCCATGGGGGGGAAACTGTCCCTCAAAATATCAGCTGTCCATTTGGGGTGAGAAATGTTAAGTTAGATTTCAGCTGGGCCTATCTCGTATTATGTATGGTTCACTACCTGATGGAAATATAATACTCCCCTACTGAACCCTTGTATTCCCTGTGGATGTTCTGTAGACAGGTCACATTTTAAGCATTATGTCTAAATATCAAAGATGTGTATGCTCATTAGCCACGAAGAAAGCTCAGATCAAGAAAATGTATTAAAACAAAGGGAAGCTTGAATCACTGTTGGTAGAGTTGATTTGTGTGTTGTGTGTGTGTGTACATGTGTGTACACGTGTACACAGGTGTGTGATCCAGCGTGTCTGTGGAGCCTGTGAAAGGAGTCTTGCTTACTCTCAACATTGGACAAGCAACATGATTCAGTGGGAAAATATTTAATTTGAAATTGGATCCTGCTTCTCTCACTTACTACTTTTGTGACCTTGGTCAAATCATTTAATCTCTGTGAGACTCTGTCTTTTCTTTCTTTTTTTTCTTTTTTTCATCTATACAATCAGTTAGTTGGACTTGATGACCTCTAAGGTCTTTTTCACACTATGAACCTGTGACAATGGTGCTGTCTTCCCTTCTCTGTGGCCCCTCAGCAATGCTTCTCTCTTGGCCTTGACAGAAAAGACAGGCAAGTTGTTCTCCAGAAGATCCTTGTGAAAATACTTGCAGGTTATTTGGGAGGGAGTGTGCATATGTGAAGGGAGCAAGTCTAGGCTTCTTCTGTCAACATGTAGTCATGGCTTGACTTATTAAAGGTTCACATTGAAACCCTGCAATTGAGAGAGCATCCCTGCGAGAGATCCTGAAACAATAATAGAGTGAGGCAGGAGGATGACAGGTGAGCATGCTGGTGAGAGGCCTGAGAGGATAGTGTGGTGTCTGCAAATTCCAACTTTGACAGCCACATTGTTTGTAGATGTGTTTGCAAGTACATGAGCATATAGTAGTATGTGTGTTTAAACACAAATATATATGTATATATATAATATACATATATAACACCATATATAAATCATAGAATCATAGAAATCAGATTTGGAATGGATATTAAAGAAAATCTACACCAAGAATTCTTAATCTAGTTTCCACAGACCCCTGAGGTGTCCATGGATAGAATGTGGGAGATCAGTAAGTGAATGTAGAGGTGGAAAAAAAATTCCCTCTTTATTTTCACTGTCCTCTAAATTAAACTGAACATTTCAGTCAATTACAAATGTAGGAAATAAAATTTCATTCCAAGAAGGGACTTCCCCAGACTGCCAAAGGCTTCTCTGAGACAACAAACAGTTTAAGAACCCCTGATGTAGACCACCTCCGCCCATTTTACCAATGATGAAGCTGAAGCATAGACAACATAGACAAGCTAAGTGATACCTCAAATTACAAAGTGAGATCATGGCCAAGCTGACTTTCAGTCCAGGCAGAGAACTGAAAAGTGTGTATATATGCTTGTATTTTGAGAATGTCTTGGTACATGCATATATACATGTAACTCAATTTAAGTCAAGAAACATTTATCGAGTGCCTACTAAAAGCCAGCTGCTGCACTGATTGCTGGTTATACAAAGGTAAAAATGGAATCGACCCTCCTCTCAAGCGGCTTACTTACTAATGGAAGGGAAATTACATATATCATATGATATATGTTTGTAACAAGAGTTTTATTTTCTCAAAGAGGGATGTGTAAGAAAGAGAAGAGGTCCAATTTTTGTTAAAGTAAAATAAAATTCAATTTAAGAAATAAATGAAAAATGAAAAAAGTGGATTATTAAATTTTTATTTTTATTATTAAATTATTAAAGCCTTTAAATTCTAAATAAAGGATTCTATATTTTATCCTTGAGTAAACTTATTTTACTTTAACAAAAATTTGCCTGTGCACAGCTGTATATAAATTTGCCCAAATAGGTATAGCAAAAATAGCAATAATAATATTTCTAGTAATAACTCATACTATGGGGTAGGGAGCGAAGACTTCTATGTTCTAAGCACCGTGCTTAGGCTTTACAAATATTACCTCATTTGATCCTTTCAGATGAGGATAAGTACTATCATAATCCCCATTTTACAGTGGAGGAGAATGAGGCAGACAAAAGGTTGAGTGACTTGATCTGGGTCAAACAATTAGTAAGTTTCTAAAGCTACCTTTGAACTCTTGACTCCAAGCTCAATGCTGTATCCACTGTACCACTTAACTGTCACTTTGAGGTTTAGAAAGCACTTTAAAAACATTTCATTTGATCTTTACAATAATTTTATGAGGGAGGTTCCAATATCACCCCATCTTACATAAGAGGAAACTGAGGTTGAGAGGTTAAGTGATGTTCCTGAGTCCATATACCTAGTGAATTTCTGAGGCAGGATTTGAATTTATATATGTCCTTGTACTTAAATATATCCTTTTTTAAGGACAGAGGTCTCTAAGCAACCTATGGGGTGTGCTCATACATATGTATATTCATGTACACAAGTTTGTGATGCCATGTCCTTCTTTCTCATTCTCTCTACAACTATGTTTCATGTGCACATACTTACCTTTCTGTTCCCCAACCCTCTTTGTCCCCAGAGCAAAAGTTGTGAGTAGTCCCTGGAGGGCATGGGGGCCTTGGAGACAAGGAAGCACTTTTCAGATAATTTTATTTAACAATTGGGAGGCTGAGGCTCTGCTATAAAAACTTCTTTTTCTTGCCTAGGGAGGCATGGCTCTATAGAGTCATTCTGGGCTGTCTGGGCTCTCAAGGGCTCATCTGGGCTGTGGACTCAATTCTCTAGTGAGTAGACTAGATTTCCTCTAAAGTTCCTTCCAATTCTAAACCTATGATTCAATTTCTTTATTGTACAATGTTTGAGATCTCCCTGAAAAATGCAATAATACCCTGAGAAGTATAGGCTGAATTGGTCTAAGTGAGATTAGATGGTCTTCCCTTCTCTTTTAGGACAAAGCCGTTCTCTAATCTCCTGGGAAACAAAAATTTTCAGGTGGAAATCTCAGATGACCTAAGACATTAACTATGTCCTTATATAAACTAAGTCCATATTTTTATGGAAGACAGAGGGAGGGAAAGGGCCAAAATTGATGTGTAAGGGATAGACATCAGGAACAATGCTCATTGGAGACAAAGCTCCCCAAATCCAGCAGACTGCCCTTAGAGGCTATCAACGGCTTCAAGAAGGCAGATTTCTAACCAAACCAGAATTCTAAGGGGGTAATATTCTTCAGCCTTCTGGTTCCAGGTTCCAGTTTTCAGCTTCCAGTTTCCAGGAAGATGGCATACCTGATTAACTACGTCTTTCCTTCTTGGTGATGTGCCTATAAGGGATACTACCTCTTCCAGGTCTCTTTCATTTTTTCTCTGAACTAATAGGGTCTGAGTCATTGTTTCTCTGTCTGTGAGTCCCTCAGAGTCTCTGTCTGTCTCCCTGTCCATCCCTCTGACTCTCCCTCTCTCCCTGTCCTTCTCAATAGTCTAATGTTTAATGCCATATAAAGGAGGCTACTGAATTGTATGAGAATCTTTGTAAGTGTGTCAGAATGATAGCTAGCATGTGCATAGAGTTTAAAGTTTTGCAAAGTATTTTGTGGATATTATCTCATTCATGCTCATAACAACCCTTGGGGGTGGATGTTATTATTATCCTCATTCTACAGAGGAAGAAAATTATACAAATAAAGATTAAATGACTTGCCTGGGGTCACATTGCTAGTCATAGGGTCTGATGTGGGATTTGAACTCAAGTCTTCCATGACTCTAAGGCCAAGACCCTTACCCACTTAGCTGAATGTCTGATTGCCTACAATAGTGAGCTTTTAATTATAGTGCTTTAAGATTTGCAAAATACTTTACATATATTATCTCAATTGATTATCACAAGAAACCTGAGATTGGTGCCATTATTATTCCCATTTTTTAGATAAGTAAACTGAGATGGCAAGATGCTAAGTGACTTGGTCAAGGTCATATAACTAGTAAGTGTTTGAGATAGAATAAAACTCAGGTCTTCCCACTTTTTATGCACTATATCACCTATCTGCCAGTGTGTAGCTGGGTGTGGATCTGTGTAAATGGCTAGGAGATCATTTGTGTTTCTGGATATCAGTTTGTGAACAACTGAATAGGTGTTTTGATGTACCTGTGAGCACTTTTGTGAATCTAGGTGTATTAGTGAAAAGTATCTCCACTAGCATGTGTATACACACACACACACACACACACACACACACACACACACACACACACATATATGTGGATATCTGAGTCCATAGCTAAATGACTATGTTCATATTTGAGCATTGGTGTTTGATGGTCAGTGCTTGCATAGGAATGTCATCATCTGTGTCTGCATAACAGTCCATGTCTACAAGTCTCTGAATTAGGATCTGTGTACATATCTGTATGGGCTATGCCTACATATGCTTGTGGGAGCTGCATATACATGCATGCTTGTATTTAGAGCTAAGTAGGTCTTAGTACATGTCTACTTGAAATTCTGCTTGAGTATGTTTTATGCATGCTAGAATCTGAATGTGTGTGTGAGTAAATACTGTATGTTGTTTATCTCTTCCATCAGACAGAAATGTGCTAAGGGTAGGGTATCATCTCCTCCTTTACCTAATTTCCCATTCCCCATTCCCTAATTCCCCATTCCCAGAGCCCTGTTCATGTTACCCATAGCTCAGAAGGCATATAGGACTTAGAAAGCTTTGAGAAGATCTTGGAAGAGGGAGGCACTCTCCTTTTATCTGTTTAAAAGCAATGTGGTCCAATGCAAAACATGCTGGGTTTGGAGTCAAGTAATCTGTATTTGAATTCCAGCTCCAATGGGACCTATGAGATCTTGGGCAAGTTGGCCCCCATGTTCTTAGCTTCCTCCTTTGGGAAATGAAGGGAGTTGGACTTACTGACCGCTAAATAACCTCTTAACTCTAAACTTAGTATCCTTTAATGAGCTTCTTCATTGGGAGACTCTTATTTGAGAACTCTAGAATCACAAGGCCATGCTGCAGATAAAATGAAAATCCTGCAGCCCCTGTGGAGGGCATATATATCAACTTGTTCGTGGGGGAGGGGGAAGTTCCGGGGCTCCAAGACGTTGCTGTACCTGAACCCTGAACACTGCTTCCTGATACAAGGGACTGGAGGATTAAGAATGGCCTTCTTGTTTTTTTTTGTTTGTTTGTTTTGTTTTTTTAATTTTTTTAATTCTTTTTTGCTTTTTGCTAGGCAATTGGGGTTAAGTGACTTGTCCAGGGTCACACAGCTAGTGCATGTTGTGTGTTGTGTGTCTGAGACCGGATTTGAACTCAAGTCCTCTTGACTTCAAGGCCGGAGCTCTATCCACTGTGCCACCTAGCTGCCCCTAAGAATGCCCTTCTTGGAACCAGTGGACTTGGGTTCAAATCTACAATCTGACTACTTGAGTGAACTTGGTTAAATCATTTAATCTCTATTTTCCTTGGTTCTAGAATGATGAGATTGAATTAATTAATCTCTAAAATTCTGTCTGGATTGAAATCCTATTATTTTAGGATAAATCCCTCTCTTTAGATAACCACACGCAATCAATATCTCTGTAAAGATGAAACAAAATATAAAACACTGAAACAAAATCTCTCCTGGAAGCCAGAAAGCTTAGAATTTATCCCCAGGGAGTATTCAGGATCCAAAGGAGACATTTAGTTTAGCTGTGTTTATCTCATAACAAGCTACTTCAGGTTTCGATCATTCTTTCCTATATTCATCCCCCATTTTTCCCTTGGGTCCTTAAGATGATGATGATGACCACAATAATAATAACAATAACTTACATTTCCATAGCTCTTTAAGAGTTATGAAACATATTCCTCATAAAAATCCTTCAAAGTTAGGGGATTGTAAGTAAGCATTAGGATCCCCATTTTATAGATAAAGAAATTAAGGTTGAAAAGGGCTAAAAAATAGTCACAGTCACACAATTAAAAATGTGGAGAGAACATGAATATCAGTCTTTGGAGCCTAAGACCAAGGTCTTTCCACTCTACCACAATGCCTTCCTGAGACATCTGAATTCTATTCCTAACCCTCTAACTCCCACTTTCAACTAAGATTCATTTTCTATTACACTGTAATTTGAATTTCACTAAATGTTTATTCACTGTTTCTCACAAAAATAATTGCCCTTCCTTTGCTTCAATAGAGTATTATCCTGGCCTCCATCAATAATTCTTTCTCAAATGCCTGTACATCCATCACCATATAATTACTTACAGTCACCCCTACATAGAGCACAAATAATCCCACATATGTCTGTAGTATTTTGAGAGAGAGTTGGTATAATTGACAGAGGGTCAGGTTTAAATTCAACACTTGTCTCTAAGTCATCTGTCTGTTTGTAACTGTCTTTTTTGTAAGCATGGTCTAGTTACTTAATGTCGCAATAATTCCAATTAAATCACTGTTTAAAATTTACAAGGCATGTTCTCTTGTGACATCTTTGTGAAGTAGGTCCTGAAAATATCTGTTTTATAAAAAGGAAAGTCACGTTCAGAGAGATGAAAAGATTTTTCCATATTTAGATAGCTAGTAAATATTGAAGCTACATTTTTTTGAACTCAGGGCTACTGTCTCCAAGACCAGTTGCCCACTGCAACATAGCATTTATATAGCATCTTAAGATTTGCACAGCACATTAAGCATCCTCACAAGAACCTCATGACTATTATTATCCTTATTTTATAAATAATAAATCTGAGGCTGAGAGGAATTAATTAACAGGGTCAAGGAAGGAAACAGGTATTATTAAGTGTCTACCATGTTCTAGGCACTATGTTAAATGCTTTATAAAATATTATCTCATTTGATCTTCACAGCCCTGAGAGGAAGCTGTTATTCTCTTCATTTTAGAGAAGAAGAAACTGAAGCAAAAAAGAGTTCAGTGTCTTGCCCAGGTTCAAAAACTATTACGTTTAGAAGACTAAACTTGAACTCAGGTCTTCCTGATGCCAGGCCAGCACTTTAATGCATTATGCCACCTAGGGGCTCACACAGTGTAGAATACATCTACATGAGACACCATTTGATCCCACAAAGATAATACTACTGCTTGTCATGGACGGAATTGAGATATATCCACACTGTCTTCCTCAATGACTTACATATTTCTAAGGTTAGCTTCCAAGTGTTAAGATTTCCTTTGTGACTCTAATTATGGGGAGTAATACTCAAGTTAAGGTTATTTTTCAATTTGAAATCAAGTAGTGACTCACTCATCTGGGTGAGCACTCAGTCAGATTAAAGGCTGCTTCATCTTAGTCCATGGTTAGGTAGGGATCAGCTCATGGTTAAAGTTACAATTTTGTATTTATAACCAGAGATAGGGATGACTCCGTGAGTGAACTATGTCTGCTATCAGGGTACGAAGGTCAATTTGATAGTAAGATCTAATTGTCATTGAGGTACCATACCCACTAACCTGGCCTCATGTATCTCCAGTGTTAACTCTCTGAGCTAAGAGCTTTTACAACCACCTCTTTGTTTGTCTGTTTCCTTCTAAGGAGGGAAGATTTCCCTGTCCTTTCAGCCTATGGTAGGATGTCACAGAACAATGCGAGTACCTTCCACCCAGCTACCTTTATCCTCCTGGGCATCCCAGGGCTAGAGCATATCCATGCCTGGCTCTCCCTGCCCTTCTGCTCTGTCTACATTGTGGCTCTGCTGGGCAATATCACTATCCTGATGGTGATTTGGTTTGAAAGGACACTCCGTGATCCCATGTTCTACTTCCTGGCCATCCTGTCAGGCATTGACCTGGCCTTGTCTACATCCTCTGTGCCTCGGATGCTAGGCATTTTCTGGTTTGAAGCCCATGAGATCAGCTTTGGGGCCTGCTTGGCCCAGATGTTTCTCATTCACACCTTCACAGGTATGGAGTCAGCTGTCCTATTAGCCATGGCCTTTGATCGCTATGTGGCCATCTGTGCCCCACTTCGCTACACAACCATTCTGACATCCGATGTACTGGCAGGTATTGGGGTGGCCATTGTTCTACGCCCCATCATGCTCATGCTGCCTATCATATATCTGACCTATCGCCTGCCCTTCTGCCAGACCCAGGTCATTGCTCATGCCTACTGTGAACATATGGGAATTGCCAAGCTAGCTTGTGCCAATATCCGTATCAATGCCATCTATGGACTTTTTGTTGCCTCTTTCCTGGTCTTGGATTTGATCCTGATTGGAATCTCCTATTGCTACATCTTATGTGCAGTCTTTCACCTCCCTTCTCGTGATGCTCGACTCAAGGCACTTAGTACCTGCAGTTCACACGTAGGAGTTATGTGTGTCTTTTATACACCCTCCCTCTTCTCCTTCCTCACTCACAGATTTGGCCACCATATCCCCCGATGTGTCCATATTCTTGTTGCCAACCTCTATGTGGTCATCCCACCATCACTTAACCCTGTTATCTATGGTGTGAGGACCAAGCAAATCAGAGAGCGGGTGCTCCGGACCTTCAATGTCAAATGGACCTTGCCACCTTCCTAATGCTTTAGGGAATAGGACACTGACAAGTGAGAGTTCAATACAGTCCAGTTCCTTGAAAGAATTAGTGAATCTTACCAGCTTAAGTCACTAGTGGACACCTTACCAGTAACAAAGGGACCTAAGTACATTTAAAAACTTAAGACTACATAGGCCTGATTTGCCTTAGTGAAATTTTCTGAACATCATTTACCCAAATACTGATTTATTTTTTTTAAACAGTTAAAGTGCTGGAATTATCTGCTCAGGGGATATTTGGGAAATCATGACTGTTCTGTTTCCAGTGTATCATGTCTTATACTCTGACAGGGACAGAATATGGTGCTCTGTTTGGCAGGAAGAGGCAGTGAGGTAGAGGTTGGTTAATGGAAATCAAATCGGACTGAGCGGGTCCCAGAGGAGACAATGCATGGATGTAACATAGAAGCAGATTCCAGCTTACTTTCATGGAAATAACTTCTAAGAATCAGAGCTACTAAAAAAAAAAGGGAATAGAATTTTTCATTAGGTAAATGATTTTTTCCATCCGTTGAGGACTTCAGCCAGAACTCCAAATTTTTGGGAACTCTGAGGAGGGATTCCTGCATAAGAAAAGATTAAATAACATTATCTCTGAGATTCTAGAGCTCTTGGATTGATGTTCTAATAAAGACATTTCCAATCATCCTAGTTCTTGATTAATGGTAACACCTCACCTTCAGGTTAAACATGTGACATACTTAAAGTTTATCAAGGTGTCCTCTCCATGTCCATCCTGTGGGACTTTTTTCCACATCCTCTAAAATGTTTGCCACAGGGGGCTCACACAATATACTTATGGCCTTCTTTCTCTTCTCTTGATTTTGTAAGGTAACTAGGAGAGCATGATGGCTCTCCTTCAGCTTTCATTGTTCTCATCAATGACCAGAGAATCTTTATTTTCATTCATCTATTTCATGGACATCTTTTATGCCATTTGGACTGAATTCCCTTAGAAACAAGAAATAGCTTACAGATTAGATAAAATGGCTTGACCCAACAAAATGTTGGACCTACACATACACTCCAGAATAAATATTTAGGTAAATTTATTTATATTAAGCAAAACAAAATGAAATTCTGAAATCATAGTATTGGAAGTATTTTTCTCCTGAGCAGACTTAGAATTCTTTCTACTAGAAATAAGGGATAAAGTAAGATTATCTACTTTAACCAGGATTATACAAGATAAATCACTTTAGATAGCACTTAAAGAATTGCAAAATGCTTTCCTCATAACAACCCTGTGAGGTAGCTACTGAAAGTACTAACAATTTCATATTGAGGCAAACTAAGTTGTGCTTTGTCCATAATCCCACATCTAGGAAATGTCTGAGGTGAGTTTTAAACTCACTTAGATGAGCTACCTATAGCAGCGGTGATGACTGATGTTGATGATAGAAATATACTTTTGCAGAACGGATTGAAATCTATTTGTGTGTATCTGGATAAACCCCCCCCCAAAAAAAAAGTTATTTTCTCAGCTCAAGAAATGCCCCCTTGTGAAAATTACTTTTATTAAGGGAGAGCAGAGATGTTGAATACAAGAGACAATATGGTATAGTGGATATGAATTAAATTGGAATCAAAAGGATCTGGGTTCAAGTTTCACCTCTGACTGACTCTGACTGACTGAATATATCCTGGAACTTCCATGTGTCTCTGACAATCACCTAAGCCTTATCTACTAAATAGAGGACTAATTAGGGATATTGTTCAAGGACATCTCAAATCTCCTTATAACAAAGAAGCTGTAGAATTGGAAGGTAATTTAGAGGGAATCTAATCTTGTCCAGCCCTGCATTTAAAAGATAAAAAAATTGAGACATTTAAAAAACAAAACAAAACAAAGCAAAAGTCAAATAAGGGGGTAAGCCCAGATTCACACCAAGTTCTCATATTCTAAATTCCCCATGAGGAAGCACCAAGAGGCAGAGTTATATTGCCATGGTGGGAAGATTATCCTCCAAAATATTAAGTAGAGAAATATTAATTCAGATTTCAACTGGGCTCATCTCATATTATGGTTCTCTGTTCTGCCTCCACCCTACATGAGGGTAATATATTACCCCATATCCATCCTTTGTAATTCTTGTGGGTGTTTTGTAGATAGGTCACATATTGAGTATGTTATCTAAATATCAAAGATGCATGTTGTCAGTAGCAATGAGGAAACCAGAGACCAAGAAAATATAACAAAACAAAGAGAAAGTTGAATCACTGTTGGGAGAGTTGGGCCGCATATGTGTGAGTAAGCTCATGTCAGTGTGCTTGTGGGGCCTGTGAAAGAAGCCCTGACTACTTTCAACAATTGACAGGCAACATGATTTCAGTGGGAAAAATATTGAATTTGAGAGTTCAAATCCTACTTCTCTCTCTTACTACTCTTGTGACCTTGGTCAAGACCCCTGAGGTATCCATGGATAAAATGCAGGAAATCAGTGAATTTAGAGGTGTTCTTTCAACACTGTCTTCTAAATTAAACTGAACATTTCAGTCAATTATGAATGGAAGAAACAAAATTTCATTCTGAGAAGCAGTCCACAGACTTCTCCAGACTGCCAAAAGCTTTGCTGAAACAATAAAAAGTTTAAGAACACCTGATCTAGATGCGCCCCATTTTACCAGTGATGAAGCTGAAACATAGACAAGCTAAGTGATGCCCCAAGTTACAAAATGACATCATAACCTAGCTGATAGCTAAGTCACATCTCTTGACTTTCAGTCCAGTCAGAAACAGGCCATGCTTGTTTGTAGGTATTATCTATCCTGAGTATGTTTAAGAATCTGTTGATATGTGCATGTATGCATGTAACTCAATTCAAGTCCAGAGATACTTATGGAGTACCTACTAAAAGCAAAGTGTTCCACTGGTTGCTGGTTATACAAAGCTAAAAATGAAACAGACTTTCTCCTCAAGAGGCTTTCTTTTTACTGGAGAGGAAATGACATGTATGTGAAAAAGTAATATTTACAAAAATAAAACATATATATATATGTATATATATATAAAACATATATATGTGTTGTGTATATATATGTATATATATGTATATAGGGTATACATACATGTATATAGGGTAATGCAACTGGGAACATCTGGAGTGATATTCGAGCTGATTTTAGAAAAGAGTTAGAACATCTAAGGGGTGGAGATTATTAGTAGGGAGAACATTCTAAACATGGGAATACAGCCTGGGCAAAAACACAGAGCAGGGAACCTGAATATTTTGTCCATACCTTTGGCTAGAGCACAGAGTGAATGAGAATGCAGACTGGCTATATGGAAATTTATTTTGCTTTATGATACATGTTTTTAAAATGAGTTTTATTTTTCTTGTTTTCTCAATGGGAGTTATGAGAGAAGGAAAAAAAGGCAGATTTTTGTTAAACTAAGATAAAATTTAATTTAAAAAGTAATGAAAATGAAAAATAAAGTGAGCCAGTATCAGATTACTAAATGCTTTAATTTCCAAATAAAGGATTCTGTATTTTATTCCAGAGGAAACAGGGAAGTGAGCAATAATCCCTGTGTACACTAGGTATTGTAATAGCAAGTTGTAATAGTAATAGTAATTATATTAATAATAAGTAGTAATATCAGCTCTGAAAACAAATTAGCAAAGAGTCACAGAGGTTCTACAACCACTGTTAACTCTCAAAATATCAAAGAGTTCACAGTTATCACAACTGCTATTAACTCTAAGAAATAAAATAAAATAAAATAAAATAACAGCAAAATAAAACCAAAGACATAGCAGTGGTCATAAGCAAAAAGGTTTCTTTATTACATTTAAAGAGGGAAACTAGATACATGAGCTGGGCCGCTTGTAGGCAGAGACCAGCTTCAGTGAGGCCAAACCTCGATACATACAGCAATGGCTACGCAGAGATCATAGCCATGATAATGGAGGGTGACAGCAACAATGAGACAAGTTTGATTCATAGCAGGGCTTCATCATAGGAATATGGGTCCTGCCAGTGTTTGTCAGAGCTCGGAGACCCCCTAGGGTTGTTGCAAAAACAATTCTGGGATTTAGCTGTGGGTGAGATCACCCAGAGGGCGAGCACAAAGGATTGTTGTTATGCCAAGCTCAGGGCACATCTTTCTTGCTGGGCCTTAGCTCTGAAAAACAGGGTGTCTCTAATAGTAAAAAGGTAGGAATAAAAAGACAGAGGTGGTATTTGCATGAAGATCCTGACAATAACAATACCATATTTCACCGCATAATTGACAGCACTGCATAATCATCCCACCCTTTGCGGGGTGGGAGTTCAGTCCAAAATTCGGTTTATAACCTTTCATCATGCAATTGTCGCATGGTATAATTCTGTTCCTCATGCCACTTAAAAGGTAAACAGAGCAGCGATGTATTCACCAGTGGCATATGGAGATGTATTTATCTCTCATGCATTGCTAGTCCTGAGTCTAGAATTCTCAGTGCAATTGCATTGTTAATAATCAATTTTAATATATACTTACCAGCATTCTGTGCATCCTAATCTTGCACCAAAGACAGTTCAGTAATAAATTATTTTTAAGTAATACCAGCTTGATTTTTGAAGATTCACATAATGGTCACACCCCATTTTTTTTTGCAAAAAAAAAAAATCTGGCATAAAACCTGTGACAATTGTGTGGTGAAATGCAGTAACTCACATTTAAGGGTGGGACAATGACCGCTATGTTCTAAACGTTGTACTAAGAATTTACAAATATTATCTCATTTCATCTTCACGAATGAGGATATGTACGATTATTATCCCCATTTTACAGTGGAGGAAAATGAGGCAGACAAGGGTTAAATCACTTGATTAGGATCACACAACTAAAGAGAGTCTAAGGTTGTGTTTGAACTCAGATCAGCCTGACTCCAGTCCCATTGCTATATCCACTGCACCACCTACTGGTCACTTTGAGGCTTAGAAAACACTTTAAAATATTTCACTTGATCCTTACAATAATGCTATAAGGGAGATTCCAGTATCACCCCCAATTTACAGAAGAGGAAACAGAGGTTCAGAGGTTAAGTGATGTTCCCAGGCCTCCATAGCTAGTAAATGTCTGAGGCAGAATTTGAACTTAAATATACCTGTCTCTATGTGCAGTGATTTATTTGCTAAGCAGTCTAGGGGGTATGCTCATACATATGTGCAGGATACTGTGTTCCTCTTTGTGACTGTTTCTAAGACTGAGCTTCATGTGCGCTTACTTACCTTTCTGTTCCCTAGACCTCTTTGTCCCCAGGGTAAACGTTGTAAGTAGTCCCTGGAGGGCTTTTTTGTTTTGGAGCCGGTATGGCCCAAACGTTCCTCATCCACAATTTCACTGGCATAGAATCAGGTGTCCTACTTGGCATGGCCTTTGACTGCTATGTAGCCATCCACACCTGTCTTCACTATACAACCATCTTGACAGCTCAAGTGTTGACTGGCATTAGGGTAGTTATTGTGCTGTGCCCTGTCTTGCTCATGATACACCCTGGCTTATCACTTGCCCTTTTGCCAAGCTCGTTTCATTGCACACTCTTATTGTGAACACATGAGTATTGTTAAGTTGACCTGTACCAATATTCATGTTAATGCCATCTATAGCCTCTCTGCTGCTTCCTTTTTTGTCATGGATCTCCTCCTTATTGGTGTTTCCTATGCCTATA
The DNA here is from genome assembly GCF_003287225.1 of Phascolarctos cinereus. NCBI lineage: Eukaryota > Metazoa > Chordata > Mammalia > Diprotodontia > Phascolarctidae > Phascolarctos > Phascolarctos cinereus. The sequence goes on from NW_027556098.1 coordinate 350,665,406, forward strand.
TTCTCCGTGCAGTCTTTCACCTTCCTTTCCATGAGGCTTATGTGTGTCTTCTATACACTTATCTTTTACTCCTTCCTCACTCACTGATTTGGTCACAGCATCTCCCCATATCCCCATATTCTTATTGCCAACCTCTGTATGATTATTCCACCAGTACTCAAGCCTGTCTTCTATGGTGTTAGAACTAAGGAGATCTAGGAACAGGTGCTCCAGGCCTTCACTGGCAAATAGATCCTAGAACCCTCTTAAGGCCCAGGAAGATTACATGAGCACTAGTCTCTGACGTAGGCTAGGCCCCCCTTGGTACTTGCTGAGTGGCTAAGAGATAGCAAGCACAGTTAAACACCCATGGCTCTGCAGGCCTGAATGGCCTTTCTTGGCCTTCTATTGACCTATTACAAGCACTGCTAATAGCCCATGTTTATTAACTGCTTACTACATTTCAGGAGCTCTGCTAAGCATTTTAAAATTATTTTCTCATGTAAACCTTACAACAAGCCTAGGTTATAATGGTTGTTCAGTTGTTCAGTCATGCAAGAGACAATATACAAACAATTGCATACATATGAGCAATATACAAGGTAAATAGTAAATGACTAATGGAGGGGAGGCACTAGAATTAAAAGGGGTTGGAAAAGGCTTCTCGTAGAGATGAGATTTTAGTAGAGATTTAAAGGGAGTCAGGGAAGCCAGTAGAGTTCAGGAGGGAGAGTCTTCTAGGCATGAGGGAAAACCAGGGAAAACACGGAGACAGAGAGAGTGTTGTGAAAGGGAACAGTAAGGATGCCAGTGTCATTGCATGGCAGATTACATGGGGAGTGAAGGAGGTGCTATAAATTTTAAAAAGACCAAATAACTTATGAAGGGCTTTGAAAGTCAAATGAAGGATTTTATATTTGATCCTGAAGGGGATAAAAAACCAATGGAATTTATTGAGCAAGGAGGATAAGGTGAGTTTGTGTGTATGTGGGAAGTGTATGCGTGTCTGTGTGATATAGTCTGACCTGTGCTTTAGGAAAATCACTTGGACAGCTGAGTGGAGTATGACCACGTGCTATCACATTCCAGGGATCCTATCAAATGGTAAGGTTTAAAAAAGCATTTTCATTGGGGTGTTTGGGACTTAATGCGAAATGTTCATTAAAAATACACACACACACATCCTTAAGGATATAGATATACACATATACACATGTATATAAACAATGCATATATGAACAGAGTTAGAAATTCAAACAAATGAATTTCCTCCTGAGAAGCAGGGGTAAATGGGGACAGATACTTCCTCGTTTCATTCTACACCACACTTCATAGGCAACCACCAATCCCACTGACATAGGAACGTAGATTTAGTAATAATAAAGGACCTGAGAGGTCATCTATTCTAATCTCATTTTATAGCTCAGGAAACAGGCCCAGAAAAAAAAAATTGGATCAAGATCACATAAGTAGTATGTGGCAGTAATGGGCTGTCCTCTAATTCCCAATCCATCTTTCTTTTCATTGCTTCTTTCTTCGTGAAATAATCTCGCTGAGGCTTTATTATTCTGATGCTGAGCTTCTTCAAATTATCTTAAACTCCATTAGGTGGTACAGAGGATAGAGATCTGGGCTTAGAGTCAGGAAGACCTAAATTCAAATCTGGAATTATTTATTTCATAGCTTAGTGTCCATGGACAAGTCATTCAACCTCTGTCTGTCCCAGTTTACTGAACTATATAATAGGGATAATGATAGCATCTACCTTACAGAGCTATTGTGAGAATCAAATGAGATAATAGCTGTGAAGTCCTCAGCATTTTGTCTGGCATATAATAGGTGCTTAGTAAATATTTATTGTCTCCCTCCTTTCAAGGATGAACCTCTGTGGGAGGGGTTGGACTGATCTGAATTTGCAAACCACAGAGGAAGGGTCTTCATCCAGGGGAACGTTCTAGATATTTGATGACTTCCTGACTCTTCAATCCCCATAGAACCTGGGAAGTAAGATACATATGTGTTTAGTCATACAATTGCTGGTGAGCAAACTAGTGCTGAGAAGACAATTGTTGACTAGAAGAACTGTTTCTGGAGCTCTCATCCCAAATTGCAAACTCCCAAAGGTTTTTCTTTAGCTCAGTTCAACTCTGTATCCATGAAACAGATACCAACCTTACACAAGCCTCTTCTGAGACAAACAGACTGGCTCCACAGTAGAGGGTGGAAAAGTAGAGCTTAGAAACAGCGAAACATTTAGACATGTGGACAGATGAATGAAGGATCATGTAGGGCCTCCTTCCTGGTATTCTTTTCAGCATAAGTTGTGCCTCCTGACTTGAAGTCAAGAAAATGGTTATAATAAACATTCATGGCACTACCCACCCAAGGAATCTAGATCAGTGACAACTCATACATTTCCCTCACGTGCCAATAAAAGTGCTCATTACACATTTCCATACTGATTAGAAGTAGAATTAATTTGAGGAAAACTTTGACATAAAAAAATCCAGCCCTTTAAAACATATACTTTAAGGAATAATTTTCCACAATGGGTAAGAAGCCATTTCCTTTTATATTTAATACGAATGTATTTATTTATTTTAATGTTTTCATAGAAATATATATTATTATATTATATATGATATTTTAATATACATATATTTATTTTATATATTTAATTTTCCATACAAAAAAATTATAGAGATTCAATTGGGATATAACTTTTTCAGGAATACATTGATTATGCTGAGTTAAATATAAACACAATAAAAAAATTTACCCTATATATTTTCTTATGAGGGCAGCTCATGATCTCTCATGTTCCATTGCTCAACTATCTCAAGCTGTATATAGTCTCTTCTCTTTCAAAAACCTTCATAAGAAATACCAATAATCATATTTCACCCTTCAATGGAAGTTAAGGGAGTAAACAGACATTTATTAAGTACCAACTACCATTTTTTAAAAAACATTTGACTATAATCCTACAAATAATAATTCACTGCATCTTAAATTATACAATATTTTTCTCACAATAATATTGTAAATTTCAGTGTCGCAGTATTTCAGTTTTATGGATCAGTAAATTGAGGCTCAGAGAGGTGACATTTGTGAAGAGACCTATAGCTAATAAAATTTGAACAGAGACTTGTACTCAGATATTTTCCCTAAATGTTCAGAATGCTGTCTTTCTTGTACATCCCAATATACTATGCCGGGTGATGAAGTAGGTATGTTTCAGAATCTTTACTGCTATTTTCCATGCTTAAGCCCTACAACCTTCACTCAGAACCTTTCCTTCCTTATAGTTAAATAAACTATTCAGAAGCTGGTGGCTGTTAACTTGGCACCTCTCAAAATCAATTTTCATTGACTTACTTTATTATTTTATTGATTTATTATTTTATGACCTAAGGCTCAGTCTTTCACTAACTCCAACCCCTGATCCTATTAAGGAGCACTTCAACGTATATATTCATGTATCCTCAGATACCTTTGCTTCTAAGTCTCCCAGCCTTCTCCTAATCTTCATTCTGTAGCTTCCCTCAGTCTCAGTTACACATAGCAGATGGTTGCTATCAAAGTGCTATCAAAGTGATTTTCCTTCAACCCTACAGTCTGACCAGATCACTCCCCCACTCCAGGGGCCTTTTATTGCCTCTAGGATAAAATATAAACTGTTTAACTTTTCAAACCTTTTATAAACTGCATAGCCTATCTTTGCTGCCTCATCTTACCTCCAACTTCCACACTCTGTGAGCTAGCCAAATTAGCCTCTCTTCTCCCCCCCACCCTGGCCCTGCCACCACACTCCATCTCCCCTCTCCATTCCTTCGACTTGGATATCTTCTATTACTAGAATGTACTCCCTCTTCACATCTGTCTCACATAATGTCTCTTTTCCTTAAATAATTGATAAATGCTTATTTAATGATACATTTATTCATATTCTTTAATCTTATTATTCTCCACAAGTTTCTCATGTCCACAATTTTGAAATCCCCCTATCTGATTATAACCTCTTGTCTTTCTAGTTCTCTTTGTATTTTGCTCCTCCTCCAAAGCTTTTCTCCATCCTCACAACAATCTCAAGTCATTCCAACCATCCCTGATTTCCCAAACTATTCATTACTCTATCTCTGACCTCATGATTCTCCCTTCAAAATCTCTATGTACTGTGCTCTCTTGTCTCATTCTCCCAACTCATACTAGAGTCATACATACAAAAGGGAGTCTGACTGCCACTCCCCTCAAGTTTCTATCATTTGCTAACTCTGAGAGATTGAGGTCTTCTGATACAGTTGCTCACGAGTACCCATCCACTGTGTTCTCCTCAATTTTGATCAATCAGTTATCATCAATTGGCTATTAAAAAGGGATTATTATATATTATTATTATTGATAGAAAAACCAATATACAAAAGAATCTTTTAAAACAAAGGGGTACACTCTCCCGTAGAAGTGGGTCCAAGGTTAAAGGGATTAGTAAAAATCATGCCCCTTAAATTGGGAGTGCATTCTCCTTGTACACACAGGGTTTCTGGGGGAAATGGGCTCTGGATTGAGGCACAAAGGCACTGAGGCATGAGAACCAGTTGGGCTGAGAGGCATTTCTATAATCCTGCCTCTAGGAATCCTTATTCTTTTTTCTAGGAATCTCCATCAAGTTTGTGTTGGAGCGAGATACTCTCTGGGTCTCCCTCCTTATATGACATGGTTACTCACTTGATGGATTAATCCACTACTGGCCTGAATGAAGCAGATCTCTCAGTTACTGTACTGGCTCACTGGACTCAATCAACTGCTACAGACTCAGGGGCTTAAGTAGCCAGAGGTACCCAGAATGTCTTGGATGAATTTCCCAGTCCAAAATATTCCTTCAAAGTGATCAGGAAGGAATAAACACAAAAGAAATGTGCTCTGAGACCACACATGACAATCCAGTTGGGAGACATAGCAGATAAGTCACTAGCCACTTCCTCTTTCCCCTACCCAGAGGCTCAAAGCATTTGTGATTAAAAATCATTCAGGAAATCAGTCAAGTAGTTATTAAGTGCCTATTGTGTGCCAGACATTATTCTAGGTGCTAGAGTAAAGAGATTTTCTGTTTGAATTTTTTATGGGTACAGTCACACTCAGTTCTGGCTTAGCTTTTCCTAAATCATCAATACTTTTAGACTCCTCCATCAATCAGAAAGACTTATCACTCTGCAGTATTAGTTCTTTTGTTATACCAAGAAATTTAGCGAGTTAGACGTGGTGGGGGCTGCCTCATCATAGGGTGCAAAGGAGGCAGACGCCAGGGTCTGATAACGGGGATCTCTGACTAACAGTAACTCAACTGAATTAATACGGGATCTAACAAAGTCAAGGAGTCGATTAACTAGATAAGGGACAAGAATTAGGGCTATAGTAAGGAGGAGAGGCCCGGCTAAGGCAGAAATAAGAGCGGTTAACCATGGGGAAGTCCTCTGGTACCAATTTTCATTCCCTTCTCGTTCCCTCTGCCTGTCTGCAATATTTTTCCGTACTAGGGAAAGGCTCTCCTGAACTACACCTGAGTTATTGGTATAGAAACAGCAGGCCTCCCCTAGGGTGGCACAAAGGCCGCCTTGCCTGAGAAACAATAAGTCCAAACCCCTCCAGTTCTGCAGAACCATCTCGGCCAAGGAGTTGACCTGTCTCTCCAGTTGGGATATAGAGTGCTCCAGATGACTGAGGTCTATGTTGACCTGAGCACTAAGTTTCTGGTAACTGGCCTCTCCTTGGACTAGGGCAGCGGTACCTACAGCGGTTGATCCCACTAACCCCAACCCCACTGAGGATAGGGATGAGGAGGGGAACAGCTCGCTTGCTTCAGTAGGACACACTGCCCTCATGACTGAAGTACTCCCAACCCTCCGGGCCCTGAAGAAGGGAAACCCTGGGGATAATGGAGACTAATATACATAGAGGCTCAGATTCTTTTAGGAACTGCACAGCAGAGACACACTGTGTGATCCCATCCAGACAGACCCACCAAGTGCCGGATGGCACTGAATAAAAAGAGGAGGATTGAGGAACAACCACAGTACTATTACAGACAGGAGAGTAAGGAGAAGTTTTCAGGGATGTGGTGGATGAGGTAAGACAGGTACCTTTTCCTTGGACATCCCCAGGGTCAACTTAGGTTGTTCACCGACAATTTTCCGAGTCTGGGCTATGGGAAACAGAACCATTAACTGCCACTCCCACATAGTATGGGGGTTGTGCATCCATACACAGCCAGCAGCTAGGTCCTAGGTCAGGCCGGGTGGAGTTGCCAACGCTATGGATGGCTGGAACAGTCTCATAATAGAGGGGTGAGGAGGATCTGCCTGAGGGGTCCTACTAGGAGCCAGAGGAAAAGGGAAGGAGAACCAAGGAAAGGGGGATGGGCAAGTAGGTGGGGCATGTGAAACAGGGAGGGGTAGGGAGAATAGGGAAATGCAGGGGGGTCAAGGGAGATTGAATAGACAATGGGAATAGATAATGGAGGGAACAGGAAGGCAGAAGTTTGAAAGGCATCTGCACAAAATCAAGGTGGGGCTAGGACTTTCAAAAGGAGATAAAGGAAGGCCTTTCTGGGGCCTATAGACAAGGGGCCAGATCTGAATAAGATTAAAAGGTAAGGCTAAGGCTTTCAAAGGGAGATGAGGGTCTGGGGCCTGTGAGTCAGATTCCCTTTGAGGCAAAGAGCAAGATCTTGGTTTGGGCCCGCCCCCATCATTCCCCCCTCAAACAAATAGGAACCAAATTCTTTTGGTGAAAGGGGCAAAGGTCTCTGCTTCTGAAACTGCTTCCTGCTGGCAAGGGGCGTAGAGCTGTCCCTGCCTCTCTGGGTCCCGTTCGAGGGGTCAAACTTCAAAACCTGGCTGATGCCAGGTTCAGTGGACTAGAGACCTTGGGTTGGTATACAGTCATCTGGAAGTTGATGGCTCCGACCCTAGAAGAAAGGAATCTGGCAAGAATATTTAGTAAACATGGACCAAACAAACACAAGAGAAGTATGATCAGTAGTGGCCTCTGTGTTTTCTTTCTGGAGTCCCTGCAGGAACTTGGTTAAGGAAGAATTAGTGCCATCTGCCCTGAGTTCCTACTCCCCCCTTTTAGTTTTTGGCAAAGGAATCATCCAAGGAAGAGGACTGCCATAAGAGCCGGACCCATACTGCCAACCCCCTACTAAATAGTAAACAAGAGCAAACAACAATATGCATACCTTACATTAATCCACAGGCCCCAATACATACATAGATATATGAAAGAATCCATTTTAACACAGTGCATATAGGATCTTAAATGTTTCAGTCATGCCATGTTTCTCTGATGACATGGACAAGATAAACCACAAGCCATTTCCCTTTTAACATTATTAATTGTAACACAACTTTAAACAAGTATGATATTACCCAAATAACAAAATAACATTCTCACAAACCCCTGACCTAATTGTAAAGAACTTAACTCATATAGGAACACACACAGAACACAAGTCCCAGTTCTATAGTACCCTAAGATGTCACATTGCCTAAGGAACATTTCCAAAATGAGCCCTAAAAAGCTTGCATGCATTTCTACTCTTGTTCATAAAACCTCACTAAATTGGTACAAAAGTTCTTAAATAACACAAATTCCAGAGTAGTATTAAGGAAACTGAATTCCTAAGTATTCCAGAATCCCTCATAAGTCTTTAGTTAAAGGCACATAGAGATAGTTCAGTTTTCCCAGTCACACAGGACTAGGTTCAAACAATACAACAAAGTTTACTCATAATTCGCAAAATTGCATAATTACATTAAGTCAGGTACAGATTAAACCAATCAGAGAGCTCACAATAGACTAGTTTGGAAAAGAGAGATTTACATGTAATCAGGGTAACAAAGAAAACCTTAGACAGGAATCATACAAATCAATACAATCAGTATTACCTATATTAACTAACATTAAGTTCCTTGCTCATGTACAATCGGTTTAATTCATAGGCAGTTCAAAAAGGGAGCTCTGCTTCTCTGGCTTAGTGTAAAAATCCAAAACTGTGATCTTCCTACCTAAACATGCTTAAAGCTTGGATTGCTATGATAGATACATCTTGGAAGCCAATCATATCAGTCTAATCCTATTGCTTTTCTCAAAATTTGCTATCCTATTTAATTAGACATCTATCACATTACACCTTTGTCCTATTATTGTGTGTAAACATTTCCTCCTTAGGGGGATGTTATCCCTATATTATTATTATGTGGCCATGAATGTACTTGCATCCTATTACGGTAACACAGGGATGTTCCAGAGGGACAGGGTCATATATCATATCAGAAGGAAAGAACTTCCTTAGCTCCATTTGATTCCAGGCATGAGTCATATCTGATAGGTAATCACGTAGTCACTGGATGTTAAAAGCAGGGCCTGGGATTAATCAGCTGGAGATTTCCCTGTCAGAAAGGAAATAGCACAATTGGGAAATAGAGTCGGGAAGATCCTATCTAGGCTGTGTCCAAGGTTGTCCTCAAAAGTCTTCCCAGGCACAGACTTCCACCTTTATCAGTTATCAGCCTGCAGCACATGCCATTCTACTATTGGCTTTATGACAACTCAGACAAGTACCCTGGTAATCAAAGCTCAAAACAATAGTAAATGTCTGTCCCATAAAATCACAAATCCTAGATAATAAGAATTTAATCTCACATTGGTAATAGTAAGAGACTGATCACAGAAAAATACTACTGCTCTCATAATTCCTTTAAACAATGGGAACATCTTGAGGTGAGTATAATCAATTGAACCCCAATAAGGGCCAAAAACCTGAACTAATTCTTTTTTTTTTTCAAGTGAACCAAAAACACCCCTTTCCAGGACCAGATAGAACTGACCAACATTCTTTCTGTTGTTATCACTGAGCCCAAGATGTCTGGGACCAAACACTCTCCAGAACAATGGGACTTTTCTTATCTCGGTATCTTATGGACATAGACTATGCTATGTCATGTTAATGGTAAAAGAAACACAGATATCTTGGTCTATAATTTCAACGGACACTTTGACACCCTCCCGCTCTATTGAATTTACAACCCATTCAATTAAGAAAATTCCTTCCCATGCCACATGTCAAACAAACATATGGAAGCTGCACTTTTTTTTTCAGGGCAGATGACCTTGCCCCCCCATAGTTTCCAGGGATCCTGGCAAGTTTACAAAATAAGGGGAATTGCCATGTGCCCCTCCTTTTCACACAATAGTAATCAATTAACAATCTTAGGTTTTGATATTAAAACAATAACCCCAAATAACTTAGTTAACAATCTCACAAATTTTATAAATTATAACAAACAATTTCAACTGAAAATTCCCTTTCAATAGAGACAAAATTTGAAATTTTATACTTCCTTGAATTACAATATTTAAAAGAAAATGTTTCAAAACAGGATCATATAAAATGCCCCAACAGCCAAATTGACTACTTTTTTTTTTGAAGACACAATTAATTTAACATTCTAGATTATAAAAGAAATTGCCCTTCCAGCAACATAACTAATACAATTGACCCAATAAAAAAATCTTTCTTCTTTCTAGACCCTTTCACCAGGTCCAACAGTCTCCTGGGGCCACTCCCATCCCTATAGACTGGCTTCTTTACCTTGACCCATCCCCTTTTACTCCCCATGGCTGTGTGCTGGAAGATACTTCCAGGCTGTAGCTTGCCCCTCCCCTTCCTTCCTATAGCCAGGTGGGGGAAGGTGAATTTGTGGGCAGGGAAGAGGGGGGTAAAACACTCTCTTCCTAATCTGATCTGGGATGAAAGGGGTTAACAGAGAAACCCAGCGCTGTTTGGGATCCCCACACAGAGATACCCTCTTGACTCAAGGGGAGGAAGTGGGGGAAAGGAGTGACAAGATTGTAAGAGGTGTTTAAAAACTCCTTAATGATCAATCTCAAAAACTTCCAGAATCTGCTAAGATGTTTTAGCTGTCCTATCTTTTTCACTTCTACGTCCACCCTTAAAAACTTAGTGGGGCATTGAACTTTCAAACCTACATTCTTGAGACCAGTGCCCTTTCTTATGCTACCTGAAGCAGGAACCATTGACTCTGTTTCTCTGAAAGCACCCATTTAAGGCCAATTCAAGGACACAATTTACATAGGAATGAAACTTAGAAAATTCACAGTGGATTAAGACATAATTGTTATCAGTATTAAATTATTGCAACAAATTAGCTTGCAAATGGAAATTTAGTAGGCCTTCTAAAAATCATACAAAAAGATTTTGCAAAACATTACTTTGTAAAAAGTATTTCCCTTTCTAAAAAAGCTTACAGTTTATCCTGATGTTAGAAGGAATAATCACTAAACTTTCATGAAGAACATTTGTTAGAAATTTTTAAGGTGATAGATATCTTTCCTTTCTACCTTAAAGTAAAAATAAACCTTTAAAAATGGAATTCATTAAAACTAAGTTGATGTAAAATGTCCTCAAGTAACATAAATAACTTCCCAAAGTACCATAACAAACTAAATTCCTAGTTGTTACAGAATTCCTAGACATCAAATTCCTTAGTCAAAAACAGAGAAAAAAATTCAGTTTTTATAATGCGTGAAGAACATTACCACAATAACAAATATTATCAAACTTTTAAAAATTTACTCAATTTTTATCTCAAGAATTCTCATTTACTCAGGAATTTCACAACACAGAAAACGTTTACACAGATTTGATAAGAATTATAGGTGAAACTTCCTCTTAAAAGCAATAAAATTTGGAAGTTTATTCTAACCCATTCATTCTCCCCTATTTATTTATTTAGTTTTTGGAGGGGTAGACAAAAATATATTCCCAAATGCAATACCCTTGTTAAGCTTAGAAATGTACTGGACCAGTATTCTGATTGCTTTTTCTTTCCCATAATGACCAGTCTTTAAAAGAACCCACCCGGGGATCTAGCCTGAAAGGTGGGTGGACATAATTCCCTCCATCTCTCCTCAAACTGCCCTCACTGTGCACTCAAAACAATCCACTCGTCTGAGTTTCCTTCAATGTACCTAAGTGCAAAACAGTGTAACAAATGCTGAAATTGAAAACCTCACATATTTACCAATTTGGATGAGCTGGGGCTCGTGGGAAAATATCAACTAAACCCAGCAAGCCGTAGTCCTCAGCATATAAACCATTTGTCTATGTTCTGGTACACAAGAACTTTTCTCTTTGTCTCCACACTCAAACTTGGCCAGAGTTAGAATGCAGAGAGAGAGAAACTATTACTCATGCAAAAGTCCCAAAACCTTCTCACTTTCAAAACCTCCAGTCACACCATGCAACTAAATCATATTCCCTTCAAATTTTCTACACACACTCCTCTCTCCTACATGCTTAAACTTCCTTGCCTTTCTTTCTAATGATTTAAAATCCCCTTAAAACCTGTACATATCTCATTCCTTTCTAATTCTGACCTGACACTTCAAAAATCCTTCCCAACTTGCCCTCTACCAACCATATAACCTAAATAATAAAGTATTCTTCTCTCTTTCCCTCTCCCATCCACGCACTGCTTTGAAGCTGCTGTTACCTGGGGAGGGAGAGGGGGAGAATGAAGGCAACTTTTCAGAGTCCTGCTGCATGCAGCCTTTGGCTGTCTGGCTGCAAACAACCCAAAAGGGAGGGAAATGATGTACTGGCCGTATCCCCCCATTATTGCAGAACACAGACACAGACAAACAATAAAAGCCTGAACACAAACACATCCTCCCAATGGAAGTCAAAGGAACTGCCCTGGAGAAAACTGTCTGCAATCCAGTCTGACACCTGTCTTTCAGTATGAAACAGAGGTGGCTTCAGGCAGATGATTGCAAAACAGAATCTCTTAAAAACACAATCTCTACACATGTAAACTAATAGACCAACACTGAGACAGAAACCAGGAATGAGACACGGGCCCAACAGAACTAAGACAGAAACCAGGAACCAGAAACCGGGTACCAGGAACCAGACACAGGCATAGTCCCGACGACTCGGGGTGCCTGGGGGATTGAGGCACTAATTAGGTGCTCTGCCACATCTGGCACTCGTTCCCCACCAGAAAACAGGTCTGCAGACATTTACCTCCGGAGGGTTACCAGGTCCACGAGGGCCGAAATCAGGTACAGTCGGAGTCGGGGAGGGAGGCTTCTCCTAGTCCTGAGTCCTGGGGCCCTGAAACATCATCGGGGCCGGCTCCCCTAGAAGTCAGAACAGAACAATTCCCCCCTCCCAAGGCCGATGTCCTCTCCAGGTGGTCTCTGCAGCGACACGGTACGCTGCTGCCTCGCTGGGGCCTCCAAAATGTTATACCGAGAAATTTAGCGAGTTAGACCCAGGCTAATTTTAAATTGGGGACTTTATTATATTAGCGCACGGCTGCCAGGGGTATTCACATCCAAATCAAGCAGCCCCCATTAGGGGTCGAGCTAGGGTTTATATAGGGAGTATACAGGACAGGGAGGGGAATGGATCTTTGAAGTCTGGCAAGAGGAAGAGTTTTGGGGCTGGTCAAGGACACCCCTCTCCCTCTGTCTAGACATGATAATGCTCTGCAACAAAGGAAAAAACTTTCTCACAATGGAGGCTTCCAGAGATATGATCTGAGGGCTGTGGCCTGAGCAGCCAGATAAGGGTCTTTCTAAGGAATTTGGAGTTTTCCAGAGATATGATCTGAGGGCTGGAGCCTGAGCTGTGCAAGAGTACATTTCACTATTGTTTAGATTTAGGAGGAAAGAGGTCTAGGGTAAGATTAAGCAGCAACTTCTGTTTTCCATGGCCTAAAGGGTTCTACTACCTAAATGGTAAAATAATGTTCTGCATAACACTTTGGTCTCTCATGGCAATAACAAGGCTAACCACACCTGGAACCAGGCAGGAAACATTGTACTTATTTTGAAGGGGATGGTATTTTAGATAGAAATAAGGGGCCTTTCTATCATGAATACCCAGCAGCAATCATACCTTAAGCTTTCATTCCAGCTGAACTTTTCCCAAGGTATGGGGAGTGGGGCAGGTGGGGGGAATCCTGGAGTGCTATTTACACTTAGTTAACAGTTTAACTTTACATTGTCTTAAAAAGATCCCTGAATCTTTGTTGCTGTTGTTGTTTAATGAATTTATTTTTAGTTTTCAATATTCACTTCCATAAGATTTTGAGTTTAAAATTTTCTCCCCCTCTCTCCTCTTCCACCTCCCCAAGATGGCATGTAATTCGATATAGGCTATACATACATATTCCTATTAAACATATTTTCACATTAGTCATGTTGTAAAGACGAATTAGAACCAATGGGAGGAAGGAGAAAGAAGAAAAAAATTAAAAAAACAACAACAAAAAGAGCAAATAGTATGCTTCCATTTGCATTCAGGCTCTTAAGTTCTTCTGTGGATGTGGACAGCATTTTCCATCATGAGTCTTTTTTTTTTTTTATCCTTGCATTGCTGACAGGAGCTAAGTCTATCAAAGTCAGTCGTCAAACAAGGTGTCTGTTAACTGTGTATAATATTCTTCTGGTTTGCTCACTTACTCAGCATCAGTTCATATAAATCTTTCCAGGCTTTTCTGAAATCCACCTGCTCTTCATTTCTTATAGCATAACAGTATCCATTACATTCATATAACACAGCTTGTTCAGCCATTCTCCAATTGATAGGCATCCCCTCAATTTCCAATTCTTTGCCATGATCCCTGAATCTTTTGTCCCATTGTCTTAAGCATTCCTTTCCAAACTGCAAAATGTTATCAGTTCTCAAATTCTCATTCTCCTTCACAATCTGACTTTAGTCTCTTTAAATAACAATAGCTAGCATTAATATATAATTTAAGATTTATAAAACACTTTACACATATTATCTCATTTCATCTTCCCAACAGTCCTGAAAAGTAGGTATTATTAGTTTCAACATTTCATTGATGAAGAAACAGATACACAAAGAAGTTAAGTGACTTGCCCATGATCAGACAGCTAGCAGATGGCTGAGACTAGATTGAAACTCAAGTCTTACTGCATTCTGAGAAGAGGATAGAGTAGGTCCAAAATTTCCAGATTCTATATTTCCTCTACAAATGGAAAATTGCCACAAAATGAACATAAACTGCAAAAAATAAAATAAAAATGAGTAAGCAAAGGGAAAAGAACCTGACCATAGATAATTATTATGGTATAAGAAAGGCCTATACAACCTTCAGTCCACAGGCACGTTAAAGGGTTTTGGGAGGCCCATACAAAATGCAGAGGATGTTTTCCTCTACATTTTTCACAGGCTACCCAAAATCCTTCGGCATGCTGCAGGTTGTGTAGGCCTGGTGTAAGAGAAGATCTGGATTCATATTCAGAGGAAGTTAGTGAGGCTGAAAAAAAAAAGCCACTCCTTCCCCAAAGAGTAATGTCAAATGGTCACAAGCCCAAAAAGGGGTCTTAGAAAAACTTCAAAAAGAATTCAAAAATCAAATAAGAGATCAAGGATATATTAGGGGGGAAAAAATTCAAAGAAAATTATGAAAAGAAAGTTATCCAATTGGAAAAAGAGGTACAAAATCTTAAGGGAGGAAATATCTCCTTGAAAACTAGAATTGAGCAAGAGGACTCAAAAGATGTTATAAGACACCAAAAAATAATAAAACTAGGAAAAAATTTAAGATAATTGAAAACATCTCATTAGAAAAAAGCAGTTGATTTGGAGAACACATGGAGGAGAGACAGAAAAAGAATTGTTGGACTAACTGAAAGTTATGATCAAAAAAAGGAATCTTGGTACAATATTACAAGAAATCATTATGGAAAAATTGCCCTGAAGTTCTAGAACAAGAAGGTAAAGCAGAAATTGAAAAAAAAAAATTCTACCATTCCTGTGAAAAAGATCCCAGGAAGAAAACTTATAGGAATGTCATGGCCAAGTTTCAAAACTACCAGTTTAAGGAGAAAATATTACAAGCAACAAGAGAAAAAAAAAAGAAAACAACAAGTAAGTACTGTGCAAATACACTCAGGTTTTCACAGGACCTAGCACCTTCTATGTTAAAAGACCATAGGTCTTGAAACATCATATTTCAAAGAGCAAAAGAGCTGGTATTGTGACCAAGGATAATTTAGCCAGCAAAGTTGAGTATAATTCTGAATGAAAAAAAAATGGAAATTTGATGAGCTGAAAGACTTTCAGGTATTTTTGACAAAAAGACTAAAAATCAAAGGAAAATTTGATATAAAAGATTCAGAAGAAATACAAGGAAAACATAAAAGACTAATTATAAGAGATTCATTAAGTTCAAACTGTTTACTTGTTATATATGAAAATATCATCAGTATTCTTAAAACTGCCATCATTAAGGTAGTTTGAAAGAAAGGTTGGAAATAAGTTGTGTGTGATAGGGTGATTGAAAAAAGCAAAGCTAGTTAGGAAAAGGTAAAAAAGGAGCAATTTTCTTGTGAAAATAAGGCATGAAAGGAAGAACCGATACAGAAGAATCAGGTGGGGTAGGGGGGTGGTAATGTTGGAAACTTATTCTCATCTGTGTACATCTGGAGTAGTGTAGAAGTTTTCTAACCTTGTAGAGAGAGACGGAGTGGGTAGAGGAGGGACCATTAGAAGGGTGTGTAGATCAAGATTTAGGAGAGTAGGGGAGAAGATAAAGGAGAGACTCTTAGAGGGCTGGGGGAATAAAGATAACAGGGTAAGGGGAGAAGATTTGGTAACAGGGATAGGTTAAAAAAAAGAGACTGAAAAGGACAGTAGTGAGAAAAATAAGATGTAGGGAAATTCACAAACAGTAACTGTAACTTTGAATGTGAATGGGATGAACTCACCGATAAAATGAAAACAGCAGAATGATTAAAATCAGTGTCCAACAATATGTTGTTTATAAGAAACACATTTAAGAATGAGAGATACACCCAAAGTTAAAATGGAGGGTTGGAGTAGAATTTATTATGCTTTAGCCAATGCAAAAAAAGGCAGGAGTAGCAGAAAAAAAATCACCAAAAAAACCCCAATTAAATTGGAAATTCTAAACATTAAAGGTAAGGTTAAATAAAATTGAATACAAAAAACATTGAAATAATGAATAAAACTAGGAGCTGGTTTTATGAAAAGAAAAATAATAAAATAGGGAAACCATTCGCTAATTGCATTTAACAAAAGAGAAGAAAACCAAATCACTAGTTCCAAAAATGAAAAGGGAGAATATACCACCAATGAAGATGAAATTAAAGCAATTATGAGTTGTTTTGCCCAATTATATGCCAATAAATTTAACAATTTAAGTGAAATGGAACAATATTTAAAAAAATATAAATTGCCTACATTAGCAAAATAGGAAATAGAATATCTAAGTAGATCTATTTTAGAAAAAAAAGAAGCTGAAGAGGTGGGGCAGCTAGGTGGCACAGTGGATAGAGTACTGGCTCTGGAGTCAGGAGGATCTCAATTTAAATCTGGCCTCAGACACTTGATACTTACTAGTTATGTGACACTGGGCAAGTCACTTAACCCCATTGCCAAGAAAGAAAGAAAGAAAGAAAGAAAGAAAGAAAGAAAGAAAGAAAGGAAGGAAGGAAGGAAGGAAGGAAGGAAGGAAGGAAGGAAGGAAGGAAGGAAGAAAGGAAGAAAGAAAGAAAGAAAGAAAGAAAGAAAGAAAGAAAGAAAGAAAGAAAGAAAGAAAGAAAGAAACTGAACAAGCCAAAAGTGAGCTTCTTAAGATAAAAAGCACTAGGACCAGACATATTTACAAGTGAATTCTATCAGACATGTAAAGGTCAACTAATTGCAATTTAAAATAAATTATTTGGAATAGTAGGGAAAGAAGGGATTCTACCAAACTCCCTTTATAAAACAAATATAATACTGATACCTAAACCAGGAAGAGTAAAAACAAAGATAATTATAGACCAATTTCATAAATGAATATGGATGCAAAAATTTTAAATAAAATACTAGCTAAAAGATTATAACAATGTATTACAAAGATTATACATTCACCAAGTGGAATTTATGTCAGGTATGCAGGGATGGCAAGGAAAGCTATTAACATAATCAATTATATCAATAACAAAATTTTTAAAGAAATATATGATTATATCAATAGATGGAGAAAAAAGCTGTGATAAAATACAGTACTAATTTCTATTAAAACACTTAAAAAATTGGTATAAATGGATTTTTCCTTAAATTGATAAAAAAAATCTAAATTCATCAGTAAGCATTATTTGTAATGGGGGTAGTTAGATGCCTTCCCAGAAGATCAAGTGTGAAACAAGAATGCTCAGTGTCAAAAATGTTATTCATATTTTATTGAAAATCCTAGAAATAGCAATAAGAGAAGAAAAATAAATAGAAATAATCAGGATAGGGAATGAGATAATAAAACTATCTCTTTTTGAAGACAATATGATGATATACTTCGAAAACCCAAAGACTCAACTAAAAAGTTTTTAAAAATGGCAGGATATAAATTAAAATCCACATAAGTCATTAACATTCCTATATATCATAAACAAAACCCTACAAGATGAGATAGTAAGAGATGCCCCATTTAAAACAACTTTAGACAGGATTGTTTTGGCAGATGTATTCCCAGTACAATCTGAGGAACTATATGAACAAAATTATATTAAAAAAACTTTTTCTGCAAATAAAATCAGATTTAAATAATTGGAGAAATATTCATTGTTCGTGGGTGGGCAGGGTAAATATAATAAAAATGACAATTGTATCTAAATCAATTTATATGTACAATGCTGTTCCAATTTAATTAAAAAATTTTTACTGAATTAGAAAAAGATAATAACAAAATTCATTTGCAAGAACAAAAAATCAAGAATATCAAAGGAACTTAAAAAAAATGTAAAGAAAGGAGGTTTAGCAGCTCCAGATCTTAAACGATACTATAAGGTAATAATTATTAAAACTATCTGCTACTGGCTAAGATATAGAAAGAATAGACATACAATTTATAGCAGCTAACACCTATAGTAACCTTGTATTTGATAAGTGTAAAGACTTGATATTTGGCATAAAAATGCATTATTTGGTAAAATAAAAATGTTGGGAAAACTGGAAAGCAGTACAGCAGAAACTTGACATAAACTAATACTTTTCGTCATTTACCAAGATAAGATAAAAATATGTATGTGACTTAGATATAGAGATATTACAAGAAAATTTGAAGAACATGGAACATATTACTTATCAGACTTATGGATAGATGAATAATTTATGAATAAAAAAGAGACAGAGAACAGTGTGAGGGTTAAAATGAATAATTTCAATTACATTAAGAAGCTTCTTAATTCTTTTCAATTTCTGCCATCAGCATGGTGTCATCTGCATATCTGAGATTGTTGACATTTCTCCTGGCAATGTTAATTCAGTTTTTGGTTCATCCAGCCTGGCATTTCTCATGATGTACTACGAATATAAGTTAAATAAATAAGGTGGCCATGTCGAGCCTTATCATATTCCTTTCCAATCAAGCCAATGAGTTCTGTGTTCGGGTCTAACTGTTGTTTCTTGACTCCCATACAGTTTCCTCAGGAGACAAGTAAGATGATCTGTTACTCCCACTTCTTTGAGGACTTCTCACATTTTGTTGCAATTCAAAAAGTCAATAAAACAGAAATAGAATGAGGCAGGAATTTGGTTTTTACTTCCTCTGTCTCTTTGAAAGCCATTCTCCTTTTCTGATAAATCTTGGTTCACATATTGCTGAAACCTAGCTTGCAGAATATTAGGCATATTTTTTCTGGCATGTGAAATGAATGCAATTGTTTGGTAATTTAAACATTCCTTGGCATTGCCCTTCTTTAGAATTGGGATATAAATTGATCTTTTCTGATCCAGTGGCCACTGTTGAGTTTTCCAAATTTCCAGACATATTGAGTACAGCACTGGAACAGCATCATCTTTTGGGATGTTCAGTACCTTAACTGGAACCTTTACACTCTATCTTCTCAGAATTTGGTTTTTCTTTTTCTTTTTTTCTTTCTTTTTTTTTTTTTGCTGCTGACCATTACCTCACTGAATCTGCCCTCTATCAGTTATCCCGTTTATCTCCCCCTTCCCCTCCCATTCCCCTACAGAATAAGATAGATTTTTATAACCAACTGACTGTGCATGTTATTCCTTCTTTGAGCCAATACCAAATGAGAGTAAGAGATAGATGTTGATTGCCACCCTCCCCCTATTTTCCCTTCCACTGTAAAAACTCTTTTTATGCCCAATTTTTTTTCTCGCCCTCTCTTACTTTATTTTTAAAATACTTTTTGAGATCTGCCAGAATATTTTTAAAACTGTTTTTGGCCTGAGACCAATTCACGTTTTTTTGAAGATGTGCATGGATGTAGCTATTTTGATTATATTGTCTTCCAAGTTTGTGTTTTTATCTTCCCTGCCACTACAATAACTTTCTATGGTCAGGTTCTTTTTTTTGTTACTTGTTGTTTGCTTAATTTTTCCAGCCCATTTCTTGACTCTCAACTTTGTTAAAATTGGGCTTCGTTCTCAGAATGGAAGGGACACTGTTCCAAGCTTCAGGTTGTTGTTGTTGTTGTTGTTTTTAATGGTGTTTTCAAAGCTAGTTCTAGGTTCCAAGGTGGTATGATCTAAGAAAAGGTATGGTCCCTGCCCTCCTAGCCTGTGCAGTGCTCTGTGAGTGACCACAAGCCCTCTTTTCTGCCCCTGAAACTGTGACCAGGGTCCCTTCTGTTGCAGACTGTAGTGTGCTAGTGCTCTTCCTTTGTCTTTGGATTGCAACCCAGAAGCAATGCAACATAGACTTTCACCTAGTGCCAACAAAGGGTCCCCCATAATCTCCTTCTGACTTGATTCTGTCCGCTTTACAATCTGTGGGCTGAGAGCTCTAGAATCCACCTTCAGTAACCCCCAAAGCCTGCTGCTGCCTTGCCAAGATATGGCCTGCCCTGGACTGCATGTCACTTTCACTCCTTAGTACACACCACTCTTTACATCTAAAGGGTTAAGGCAAAGCAAGATAACCTCTGGGCTTAAGAGTCTTTCTCCCTCCCCCCATCTGCCTATTGTCAATGCCCCCAGGAGTTCCTGAGCTGGAGTTGCTTGTTTCTTGTGTTACCAGGTCCTCAGCATAAAGATTCCCTCATTTGAACTGGGCAAGCAGAGGGGTCAGGGAACTGAGAGAGGCCACTGATCTCTGATCCCCTCACAGCTCTGGGATAGGTGAGTTGGTCTCTGACTCCAAGTGTTCAACTCCTACTTTCCTAAAGAAATTTGGGGAATGAGGAGAAGATGGGAGAGGGAGGCAGCACAACAAAACAAACAGTGCCAACGAGGGCAGTTAAAAATTAGTCTGACTGATGAGAGGGAGATGATCTACAGAGATGTCTGCATGGGCATTTAGCAGAGCTGCACCAAGCATAATAAAACTCACTCATCATTTGCCTTTGTACCTCTTCCAGAATCGTTTAGTAGAAGAGGGATTCCATTTATTCTATTAGTCTTAGAGGGTAGGACGTGAAGCAATGGTTGTAAACTATCTGAAAGCATATTTTGATTTGACATAAGAGAAAATTCCTTTAAATTTGTGACTGCTCCAAAGCAGACTGGGCTGACTTGCAAAGCGAGAGATCCTCATGACTGGAAGACCTACTTGCTATGGAAGCTGTGCAGAGAATTCCTCCTATGAGTGTGAGCTTGCACCCTTTGAGGCAATTTCCAGCTCTGGCTCATTTATATTCATTGTTCTATGAATTTTGAAAATATGTACTTTCACCTACATCCTCCCATTAGGTCATCACAAGCACACTGTACCTGTCCATTTGGTCAGCTATGTAGCACAGCAAATAGAAGGTTGAACTTGGGAGCCCAGAAAACTTCAGCTTAAATCTTGCCTTCCCTTACTAGAGGAATGAACCCGGGCAAGTTTCTTAATATCTTTCTTAATTCTTAATTCTTAATATCTTTCAAGGTTGTAAGATCAGAATAATGACAATACCTAGCTCACAGATCTGTTGTTAGAATCAATTAAGACAATATCCTAAAAGCACTATATAAATATTAGCTATTATTATATTTCTGACTTTGATTCTAAATATTTCTATTACTATGTTTCTTTCCCTTATCTTCCTCTCTCATTTTCTCAGCCCCTGAACTTGTTCTGTGTTCATTTGGTATTAATGTCTTTCTCTGCCTCTGTAGTTCTCTGGTCTCCCTCTCTGTCCCTATGTTTAGGAGTGTCTTTTCCTCCCAAATGCCTCCTCCACATTCTTCATATTATCACTGCCCATCCTCTCTGTACAGGGTTTGCTCTTATCATCTTCCCTCCTCTGGAACTACTTGTTTTCTTTGCTCTTTTTTTCTCTCCAACTTTCTCTGTCTCCCTTCATCTTTCTTCCTCTCTGATTTATCACTGATTTGGGGGAGATTTCAATGAAGTCCTCATTTTCTTAAGTGAGTCACAAAGACACACTGCATGGAAAAACAAAACAAAACAGAAAACAAACAAACAAAACTTGGCATTGTGGCTAAGTGAAAAAAAGCCTGATGCTGAGGAAAGCAGATTCCAAATTAACTGTGGAATAAAAGTATCCTAAGGGCATTTGAATCAGCAAAAATTACCAAGAGTTTGACAAATGAGGGGAAAATAGTTTAGTTTCTTTTATTTTATAAGGAAAATAAAAAATGTTTAATTCCTTTTTTTTAGTTAAGAATTTATTTCAGTATCTCAAAAGATTCATGATTTTGTCAATCACCTCTCTCTATATAGAGGCTGATCCCAACCTTTCAAAGATTAACTGATTATTGAAAAGTTTCTCTGACCTCTAAATTCATCATGTATGTGTTGGCCAAACATTTTCTATTGAATTTTCTTCCACTTGACTAAATTTTGCCTCAGATGAAAGATTATGGTCTACCACTGGGTCTGTGCACCAAGCCTCTCCAAATTGGTATTACCTGTCACAGCTTGTTTCCCATTGGTACCGTTCTGGGACCCAGGATGGCTTCTAAGACCAGTGACATGGTTGTAAACTTCAGAAGTATAGACTGAGTAAAAGGAAGATATGTTATATTCTTGGGGAAGTTAGTTCTTAAATGTGTAGAATTATGAATTTGATATATATTGATTGGAATCCTGTTATGGAATAACATTAATCCAAGATACAGTGATGAAAAAAAAATGTGATGAGGCAAAAGGTGATCCACCCTAGGGTCAAGAGTATGGAAGGTATGGACTATGAGACAGAAGAAAGGAAAGATGAATGCTATGGATGTAATACTGGATTTCAGGAGAGCACTTGACCAAGTTTGGTATGATTTTTTCTTGGATAAAGTAGAAAAGTCTGAGCCTGTTAGTAGTACAGTTTGACAGATTCAACACTAGCCAAATGATCAGAATCAAAGAGAGGCGATTGCTGATTTGACAAGAAAACAGAGGAGTCTCCTCTAGTGGAGTTCCCTTGGGATATCTTTTTTTTTCTCTATGCCATTCATCATTTTAACAATAACTGAGCATAAATGGCACAATTGTCAGGTCTGCATTTAATGCAAAATTGGGAGGGAACCTAAGTATGTTGGGTGATAGATTCAGCAACTGAAAACTTCTCAAAGGGTAAGAATAATGGGCTAAATTTGTTAACATAAAATTTAATAGGGATAAAGGCAAATTCCTAAATTGAATTCAATAATTTCACGGGTGAAATGAAATCAACAATCATAGTGAAAATTCATGAGGAATTTGTGAATGGATAGTAGTTTATGTAAAAAAAATGGCAGGGAGTGTCTAATGGACTGAAAGACAAGTATAAGTCAATAGTGTGACACAATCAATAAAAATTATTGTTTGCACTTAAAATATATTAAAAGAAGTACTGTGTTCAGAAAAAGAAGATAATTCCATACCACTTTGACTGAGCAGATCACATCTGTAGTATAGTTTTAATTATGAGCACCCCATTTTCCTTATTAAAAATCATTAATGCATCTCCCTATTTTCACCTTTAGTTTATGTTCTAGGCCCCTCTCCTTTGACCTCTCTCTGGTACCACCACCACTACTAACAACATCAAGAACAATTAATACTGATTAAAAAGCAACCATATCTGACAGCATAGGCAACATTCCACATGGTAGTCTTGTACTCGTTATTGACAGTGGTTAAATGTACTTCATCTGTGACGAAGTCAATGCAATTAGTCATTACGATAAGTTTTGAGGGTTTTTTTAGTGACATTTTCATGTGCATCACTGTAATCATTGTGTATATTGGTATTCCATTTCTGATTAATTTGATGTGTTATCAATTTATCTACCCTTTTTAACTTTCTCGTATTGTTTGATATTGTGTTTTGATATAATGAAAAAATAATTTCCTTAGGAGAAGTTTATGTGTTAAGGAATGTAAGTTACATTATCCACATTTATAGGTGAAGAAACTGAAGCTGAGAGTCTAAAAACTTTCCATGATTGTCTGAGAGAGACTTGTAAGTCAGGGCTCCTGACTCCAAGTATAGAAGTCTTCTTCTCCTCCTCCTCCTCCTCCTTCTCTTCCTCCTCCTTCTTCTTCCCCTTCTTTTCCTCCTCCTCCTCCTCTTTCTTTTCTTCTTCTTCTTCTTCTTCTTCTTTATTTTCTCCTCCTCTTCTTCAATAATAATGATAATAATAAAATAATAATAATAATAATAATAATAATCAACACTTAGCACTTTAAAGTTTTCAAAGAACTTTACATATTTTATCTCATTTGATCCTCACAACAATTCTGGGAGGTAGGTATTATTATTATCCCTATTTTACAGATAAGGAAAATGAGGCAGACAGTGGCTAAGTGACTTGCCCATGATCACACAGCCAGTATCTACTACTTTCCATTATGTCTTTCTTCTCAGACCTGCACATTATTAGGTATACATAGCATTTGTAAAATCATGGAATGAGTTGCTTCAGAACTAAAATAAAATGTTTTACTTCCCCCTTGTTCCTCTAGGAAACTTTTGTATTTGGATTCACTTGGAATAATTATGGTTATCTGCAACCATCTGAAGGATGTCTTTGTCCAATAACACTAGTTTCGACCCCTTTTCCTTCTTGCTTCTGGGAATTCCTGGTCTGGAAACCTTCCACGTATGGATTGGCTTTCCCTTTTGTGCTGTGTATCTAATTGCCCTGGTGGGAAACATCATTATCCTGACAGTAATCCAGACAGAGCAGAGCCTCCACCAACCCATGTTCTACTTCCTGGCCATGCTGGCCACCATTGATCTAGGCTTGTCCACAGCTACCATCCCCAAGATGATGGGTATCTTCTGGTTTAATTTGGGCCTGATCACTTTCGGGGGTTGCCTCATCCAAATGTTCTTCATTCATATGTTTACTGGCTTGGAGTCGATTGTGTTAGTGTCAATGGCCTATGACCGCTATGTGGCTATCTGTAACCCTCTGCACTACAGCTCTATCCTCACCAATAGAGTTGTAGCCATGATGGGTTTTGGGGTGCTGTTAAGATCTTTTTTTATTTGTCTCCCCTTTGTATTTCTTGTCCTAAGGTTAAATTTCTGTGGACACCACATCATCCCTCACACATATTGTGAACATATGGGCCTGGCCCGCCTGGCCTGTGTAAGTATCAGAATCAATATCATTTATGGCCTATGGGCCATTTCTATCTTGGTACTGGACATGGTTGCCATTGGTATCTCGTATGTGCAGATTATCTGTGCTGTCTTCCGTCTCCCTTCTCGTAAAGCCAGGCTCAAGGCACTTAGTACATGTGGTTCCCATGTCTGTGCTATCCTGGCATTCTACAGCCCTGCACTCTTCTCCTTCATGACACACCGATTTGGCAGGAATGTCCCCCATTACATTCACATCCTCCTGGCCAATCTGTATGTGGTCATCCCACCCATGCTCAACCCTGTTATCTATGGGGTAAGAACCAAACAGATTAGGGAGAAGGTACTGAAAGTATTCTATAGAAATAGCCCAAAGTCTAGAATCCCTTAGGCTTCCCCCTCACCCAACGAAGGAGGCGCGAGGATCTTTTCCAAATGGGCTGAATCATTAAATCATAGTGAGTGCCTCCTAACTGGAGGTTCTTGAGCATGGGCTCTTTGACCACTTGGTAGGAATGTTGTAAAGGGGATTTCTAGTCTGGTATAGATTGCACTAGACTAGAGAATTTTTTGAGGTTATTTCTGGAGCCTAGATTATATGAATCTGATATGTCATGACTGGTTTTGTAGGTTTCTGAAAGAAAAGGATTAAGGTAAGGCTTTTCTCTAAAATCTCTTTGGAATTATCTTTCCCTTTAGTGACCATGGATTTTTCAAAATACATGAAAGGTGAGGAATATGGAATATGTAAGGTTCTGGAGATGAGAACATGTTCCAATTGTGTTAATGTAACATAAAAGAACATTTAATTATATTAACGAATTAGAATTTCTTAAAAAAAATTCAAGTGTGGATTTTTGGATTTATGGTTTTGAGCAATGATAAAGAGAAAAGAGATTGGCTAAATCCCAAGCATATGTTAATTATGAGAGAACAATGTCAATAGAAAATCATTTTCTTAATCAATGCTATAAATATAAGATATCTGTATTAAGCAAGGTTTTTGAAGCAGTTGTATACGTCTTAGAATCATAGTTGTTGATACCAAAAAAAAAAGAAAGAAAGATAGGAGTGAGAAAGAGGGATGTGTTGGGAGAAGGCACTAAAGAGACGTAAAATGGGCAAAATTTTTTTCACGTGAAAGAGGTGCCCAAGGAAGAGCTTTCAAAATGGAAGGGAAAGAGGTAGCAGTGGTGGGCAATGTTTAATTTTATTCCCATCTGAATTTGTTTAAAGAGGTAAGTGTATATATACATATATACACATATACATATATACATATGTGTGTGTGTGTGTGTGTGTATATATAAATATATACATATATGTGTGTGTATGTTATATATATATATACACACACGTGTGTGTGTACATACATACATACACACACACACATACTCGGCTGTATATATAGAAATTTAGCTTATCCAATAGGAAAATAAGAGGGGAAGGGGGTAAGAGAAAGGAAGGGATGATAAAAAGGAGGGCTGATTAAAGAAGGCAGTGGTGAGAAGCAGACTAGAGATTTGAGGTGGGACAGGATAAAAAGAGTGAGAGGAAGAAACAGAAGAAAACGTGATGGATAGAAATACACAATTAGTAATGATGACTGTGAATATGAATGGAATAAGCTCACCCATAAATCAGAAGCAGATAGCATAATGGCTTAGAAAGCAGGATCCAACAATATGTTGTTTACAAGAGACATATTTGAAATATGAAGACACACAGAGTTAAAATAGGTTAGAAAATATATAATGAGTATAAAACTAAGTCAAATTTATAAAATTAAGATCCTTTCCTCAATTTATAAATGATCACAGGCTATAAACAGGCAGTTTTCAGAAGAAATTGGAGCTTTCATAATATAAGAGGAAAAAAAATCTTCTAAATCATTATTCGTTAGATGAAGGCACATTAAAACAACTCTGAGGGACAGCTTCACTCCTATCAGAAATGACAAATTCTGGAGGGGATGAGGGAAAATTTTCTCTTAAATTGCTGGTGGAGTAACGAACTGGTCCAACCATTCTGAAGAGCAATTTGGAGCTATGCCCAAAGGGCTGTAAAACTGTGTATATACCCTTTGACCCCAAATAGATCAAAGAAAAAGGAAAAGGACCTATATTTAACAATAATATTTGTAAAAACCTTTTTTTTTGTGGTAGCAAAAAAATGGAAATCAAGGGGATGCCCATCAATTGGGGAATGGCTGAACAAGTTTAGGTATATGATTGTGATGGAATAGTACTGTACTATTAAAAATGATGAGGAAGTTTCAGAAAAACATGGCAAGACCTGTACGAACTGATGCAAAATGAAATGTGAAGAACCAGGAGATCATTATGTACTATAACAACAACGACGTAATGATGATCAATTACAAAAGGGCTTGCTACTCTGATTAATACAACAAACCAAGACAATTCCAAAAGACTAGTGGTGTAAAAATGATATCTACCCCCTAGAGAGAGAACTGATGAACTCTTAGTGCAAATTGAAATATAACTATCTAACCTTTATTTAAAATTTATTTTTTGGAAATATGGCTAATAAGAAAACATATTTTGCATGATTTCATACACATAAGTGATGTCGTAGAGGACTTCTGGTGCCAAGATGGCGGAGTGAGGAAGGAATTCTCTGAAGCCCTCCCAAAACTTCTCCCCAAACTACTAAAAAAACTGCCTCAGAATTGATCTAGTAGCAGAGAAGCAGTTTATCAGTATGTTAGGAAAGGTCTGTCTCACCGGGATGGGAGGGAAGCACAGCCCAAGAGCAGCAGCTTCCAGACTCACAGTAGTGGGCCTGCAGCAAGGCTCCAGGTCTGGAACAATGTACCAGTGAGATCCCGCCCTCTTGCAAACCAGCAGTCCCTAGGCAGGTGACCAGTCTGTGCAGCACAGCAAGGATCCACCCCCTCCAGCACAAGCTTTGACCCCCTTGCTGACCGGTAGTAAAGCTCTACCCCTTGGCTAGCAATAGTGAGACCTCACCCCTTGCGCCTACCAGCAGAGATCTTATTTCCATAGCAACCCAGTAGCAAGGCCCGGCCCCTGGGGCAGACCAGTTAACAAGATCCTTCCTCCAGGGCCAGACCCCCAGAAAGACTGTTACCATAGCAACCCAGCATCAAGGTCCCACCGCTAAAGCAGGACAGGAACTAAACCTCACAGGCAGGAGAGGCCAACAGGGAGGCCCCGGGCTGGAGTACAAGCCAGAAGGGAAGCCTACCAGGCAGAGAAAGCAAGAAGGGATGCCCAGAAGCCCAGTGAAAGCTAGCAGTAAGACCAAGAACTTCAGCACAAAAAGCATGGGACAGGGCAGGACCAGGGCCCAACTCACATAAAAACACCAAGTTACAAAAAAAAAAAAAGCAGAAAAAAATGAGCAAAAAATTTAAAAAAAGACCTTGACTACAGAAGGTGACTATGGCAACAGGGAAGATCAAGGTATAAACTTAGAAAAGGACAATAGTGTCAAAATGGAGACATGTGAAGCCTCAAAGAAAGAATGTAATTTAGTCTCAGGCCCAAAAAGAATTTCTGGAACAGTTTAAAAAGGATTTTAAAAAGCAAATTAAAGAAGTAGAAGAAAAATGTGGAAAAGAAATGAGAGTAATGTAAGAGAATCATAAAAAAAATGAAATAGCATGGGAAAAACATATACAAACATTTACTGAAGGAAATAACTTCTTAAAAAATAGAATTGGCCAAATGGAAAAGGAAGTACAAGAACTCACTAAAAAAAAAATTGTTAGAGTTGGAAGGGACATAATCTAGTCCATTAATAGATAAAGAAACTAAAGCCCAGAAAGGTTAAAATAGTTTGCTAAGGTTATAAAGGTGGTTTAAATCAAACTCTTCTGGATCTAGCTCCGTGGAATGAATGCAAATAGTTGGGTGGAAATGACACTTGTGGGCCAAAAGGATGGAAAGTGTGATGATCAATGCCAAATTGGAGGTAGGTCTCTAGAAGAGTGCCATAAGGATCTGCAATTGTACCTATTCAGTTCAAAAATTTTACCAGGGACTAGGCTGTAGTTTTAGATGGCATATTTATCAAATTTTAGTGTGACATAAAGCCAGAAGTGATAATGAATATATTAGATGGTAGAATCTACAAAGATTTTGAAAGGCTGGAATAATAAGTAGAAGCAAATGAAATAAATTCAATAGAAAAAAAAGCATAAAATAATACCATTATTAAAATTCAAATTTTGATAGGACCTCAGAAGTTGTCTAGTCTTACCCAGACCTGAACAGAAGACCCTTCTATAAAACCCTCCGAATAATTATTTTATTTCAAGAAGTATGTGGTCAATGAAAGTATATAGAACAATTTCGCAAATGTGATTGTTACTTCTATTAAATTTGAAATTCATTATTAATCTGCCCAAGATCTATATAGTTGGATGTCCAAGTTAAAGTCTATTGAGCAGATAATGACAATAGACATTCTTCAATCTACTTTGTCTTCCCTACACAAACTTTTAGACCAAATTATTTTTAGTGCTTTAGGGTCCTTTTTAAAGTGCTAAATAATCAGCTGAGACAATGCAATCAGTACAATATCAGCAAACAAGAGTATCTGACTGAATTGGAATATTATAAATGCACATATTTCTCAGCAACTGGCGACATTTTTACAAAAATTGATCACATATTAGGAAATAAAAGGAAAAAAATGGTCAAAAGAGATTCACTAAATGCATCTTTTGCATGTTGTGACACAGTAAAATTAGTAAAGAAGAAAGGAAATGAGCGCAAGATAAAGGTCTAAATGAGGACTAATTAATGACATCTTGGAAAGTGGTTGGGTCAAATAAAAATCATAAAGATAATAAATAATTATGTTAAAGATAATGATAATTATGTCACAACAAACCAAAAGTTTTAGGCTACATAGAAAGATGTACATTTATGAAAATGTACATTAAAAAAATAGAAAAATGAGAGTGTCAATGATCTGAGCATTCAATTTAAAATACTAAAAAATAAACCAATTATCAACCAAAAAAATCAAAAGAATAAGTATTGAAAATTGAAGAAAAAATGGAGAATTTCAAATTAAAAAAAAGACTTCAGAACTGATAATTTAGAGAGCTCTAATTAAAACTGGTAACAAAAAGCAACTGCGTCCTGTAATTTGAATTTCATTTTCCTGGTTTGCAATTTGAGGTGAAAGGCAGGCCAAAGTAGCTGACAAGACATATTTGTTGGTAAAGGTAAAGACTTTTGAAGAGACTTTTGAAAGGGACCAGATTGGCAGAAAACCACTAGTGACTGGAAGGCATCAAGCCATCCAGTGCCCTCTGCCATTTTTAAGTAGGGGTGTGTGTGTGCATGCTTGTCTGTGTTACAAGACCATAATAACTATGCAGTTCCTTTTGTGGGTTAGCCTCATCCAAACCAAGTCACTTAAATTCAGCGAACAATTCTTAAGCACTTACTATGAGGTAGGCACAATGCTAATCACTGGGAATGTAAATAAAAAGAAAGAGAGCTCGGCCCTCAAGGAGTTTTCAATCTAATGATCTAGAAGTTAGCAGTAATTACATTGAGAAGATCAAGGACTGATAAAGCTCAGGAGGCAATGTGTAGTAGTAGTAGTAGTAGTAGTAGTAGTAGTAATAGTAGTATTCAAAGCAGCGTTTAAAGTAGATCAGAACTCAATCAGAAGTCTTATGCCAAAACTAAGTGACTCCCACATCATGAAAATGGCATGTTCTCTATGATGACTTGTCAAATGAGTATCCTATTATTTTGTCTATACTCTTCTTGTATCCCTGTTGGTAAGTGTGGGGAGGTGTTAGCATTGGTATAAATTAGATTGGATTAAGAAAATGAGAGCTGGTGATTATATGAATAAGAATTAAGGTTAACACATTAATTCTTTTGTTTTACATTGTTTTTATTACTTTGGTAAAATGTTTATTATAAGTATTCACATAATGTGAAATTTGAGTAGCTATGTATATATGTATACATATATGTACATATACATATACATACACACACACACACACACACACACACACACACACACATACATACAGAGAATGTGTGTGTCTCAGTTTTAAGTGATTTGCCCAGGGTCACAAAGCTAGTAAGTGTCAAGTGTCTGAGGCTGTACTTGAATTCAGGTCTTCCTGACTCCAGGGCTAGTGCTTTATGTATTGAGCCACCTAGCTGCCCCAGTAGTGAAATATTTAAATGAAAATGAATAGCCAGAAAGAGGTGACAAGAGCCCAGAGCTAAATTGAAGAATATAATTTTAGAGTCCAGGGATCATAAAGTGGAAGTCAGCATTCCCGGGTGATTGGTAATCAGCATATAGCTGGGTCCTATTAATGAATGGCTTAGAAGGATGAATAAGGTTGACATATACTGCCAAAGCATGAATTATATGTTACCCTTTGTATATTTTGCATTTACTTATCCATGTGTTTGTAGTATTGGCCCAGGAAAAGAAAGAAATCTTGAGGAAATGGATAGTTCTATGGATGTCTCTGTAATCACAACTTATACAATGACTGGCATATAGACATTTCAATAAATATTGGCTGAATTGAATTGTTGAAAAGCAGTGGTTAATTTACCTTCAACAAACTTATCTTCTTTATATTTTGTCTTTCTATATTTCTAGTTTAAGGGTTGTAATAGTTATCTTTGTTGTTACAACTGTGTGGGATGTAAGCTATGCTCCGAAAATGTAGTAAGGCTTCAGCATGAACTGGGCCTAAGTTTCACTTTCATTTTTGGGGAATGGGGTTGTGCACCAGCTGCCCACCCCCTCCCTTGTTTGTAACCACCCCTTCTTTTGTTTTGTACCTTATCTTTACCAAATAAGGCAATCTTCTAGATCCCAAGCTTGTTTTAAGTAAAATGTATCTCTTGGGATCTAAATATAGACTGCGAGGTCTCTTGCCTCAACCAATGAGGATAAAGAGATTGAGACAAACAAGTGGGGAGGGGGGTTTCTTAGACTGATTTGTCTAAGAGTATATAACTGCTTGCTGCTGTTTGCGCTTTGCCTCACTGCTCCAGTCCGCCCTGGGAAGGTGATGCCCAACTCTCCTGGGAGACTTGCTAAAATAAAAGCTTCTGTTTTCTGCCTGGAGAAACCTGTAAGTTTTTATTTGGGTAAGTGGTCTCAATCCCACTCACAACTATCATGGAACTGTTTATGATCTTAACAAATGCATGAGAGAAGCCTACCTGGAGAGTAATTCTATAAGGGTGAATTTTCTCTAGATCAAATACATAAATACATACACACACACACATATGTATGTGTATGTATGTGTACATATATATATATATATATATATATATATATATATATATATATTTAGTGCTCAACAAACAGTAAACAAAGTGGGATTTTGTCAACTGTGCTAATGTAAAGAATACATAAAAATTAACCTACTGTAGATAGTGACATCTCAGGCTTTAGCCTGAGATCCTTTCAATTTCAACTCTAAATGATATTGGCATCATTAGGCTTAGTTTGACATCAGTCTATTTTTTTTTCCTGAAACTCATGGGAAGATGGAGACAAGAAATATACAGGATGGGGAGCCATTGATAGATTTTGATTTACATAATATGATGGAAACAATGAACTGATTAACATTGGAAAAATTATAATGGCAATAACTTCCCCTTCCATATTTATGTACCTTTTTGTTATGACGTTGGTCTGGACTGAGTAGGAATTCCAACAGCTCACGTTCTGCTTCTGGTTATGTTGGTTATGTACACGGACTCTGAATTACGACCATTTCCACGATGTTGAACATCTTCTGGTTGAGCCTGGGACAGCTTTGATGGTTGACTCACACAGATGTTCTGCATTCCCATTTTTGCATGCCTTGAGTCAATTGTGCCTATGAGCACTATGTGACTAAAATTTTCTGAAGTTTATCTCTGTCCTCACCAAAAGGGTATGTCTCATTTTGGGGCTAATGTTCTGTTAATACCACGTCATTCTTCATACTTAACTATGAGCTGCTTCTGTTCCGTAGATGCCTGCGTCAAATCCTCAACAACTATAAATCTCATATTTGTATCAAGCTGTCAGTCTGTTGCGTAGTGTTCTTACAATTCTTCCATCAATTTGACTGGAATATCCTTCAAAAAATACATATCCTACTGCTCAATCCATATGTACTAAACCCTTCACTGCTCAAAGGGATGAGGACTGAATAGACCTAGGAAAAGGGGACCAGGCTATCTCTCCAGAAACAGCCTAAAAAGCAAAATGACTAACCTCTTTGTTTCTTGGGAAAGGGTGTCTTGATCCTCTCAGAAAATGAAGATTTATAGGAGATAATGAATTCCCTTTTATGTAAAGTCATTCAGTATAGGCTGAGTTATGGTGATGATGATGATGATAATAATAATAATAATAATAATAATACTAACTAGCATTTACATATTGCTTTAGTGTTGGCAAATGACTATAAATATTATCTCTTGATAATTATCCACTTATTATTATCTCTTGATAATTATGTCTTGTGCTAGTGAAGGAAGTGCTATTATTATCCTGATTTTACAGATAAGTGAATTGAGGCTAAGAAAGGATGTTATTTGTCCAATTTCTCATAGCTAGTAATAATAAGTGTCTGAGGCCAGATTTGAACT
This sequence comes from Phascolarctos cinereus, assembly GCF_003287225.1. Lineage (NCBI taxonomy): Eukaryota > Metazoa > Chordata > Mammalia > Diprotodontia > Phascolarctidae > Phascolarctos > Phascolarctos cinereus. The sequence goes on from NW_027556098.1 coordinate 350,698,636, forward strand.
CACGTCATCCTGACTTTTGGGTTCAGTGCTCTGTCCTCTGTATCACCTAGGTATCTCTCTGACAACTTGAAACGTATAGCAGAGGGTATTATTGTTTAGGCATTGGTTGAACTAATTGACTTCTTGGGTCCTTTCTGGATCTGAGATCTTATATATTATATCTGGACTAAAGATTTCCAGAACATACATACTCAAATATAATTTAATTAGATAGTCATCCAACTACATATTATTGACTGGCCAGTAGGTATTTTCATCCATGTGATTTTTCCTTTTTTTGTTGATGATCCGTTACCTTTTGACTAATTATTTCTCTGGGGTAACCCTGTAATATTCTGTGACTTGAGGAAGTCACCACATCATATAAACAAAGGTCCATCTGCAGTGGAGGCCTCTTCTACTTGGCTCTTGTGCAAAATACCCTCTATTACAGTTGTGAAATGAAAATATTTGCCTAGTCCATTACTTGTTGTTTTATGCCTGGCTTCATGTTAATAATTAAAAGGTGGTTGAGTAAAATATTTTCTGAGGTTACATTTTTCAAGCGAACTCATTAATTGTGGCCTTTTCATGATGTAATATTCACTGTGCCCTCAGTTCATATGAGTTCAGGTTGCCCTTGACTATCTCCTTTTTCCATTTTCCCCTAGGCAATTCTCTGAATCCTGGCCCCTTTGCCTAAATTATCTCACCTGTTTCCTCTAGTTTACTTGGAGGAGAGTTGAGACCTCTTGGCCCAGAAGTAGGCCTTCTCTCATCACTCCCCAGACCTGAAGTCATATCCCAAGGTCTACAGTAGCTCCTAAATTGGCAGAGTGTTTGTTGGTTATTAAAACCACCCTTTGGGCTCTTTCCCTTTCCCAAAGGATAGACCCTAGGGAGTGTTCAGGAGTTTTGATGCTAAAGCCATTCAGTGTATTCTACAACATTATAAAATCTTTCTCCTCATACCTATTCAGAGGTCAGCAGAGTGATGTCAAGACAGATACAAGATTTCCTTCTGATATCAGTCTTGGTGAGTCAAAATATGGAACCCTGTTTTATTTTTTCTAACCTTAGCAGTTTTATCTTTTTTCTTTAATAATTATTGATTTTTGATCTTACCTTACTTTCATTTCTAAATGCTCTCCTGCTACCCAGGGAATGATCCATTTTAAGAGAGATAAAAGAAAGAAGGAAAAAGAAAAGTTCAGTAAAACTAATTAATGTATTGATTGTGATAGTATATGCAATGTTTCATATCCATAGACCCCCAACTCTGCAAAGAAGGACGAGTGCTGTTTTCTCATCTCTTTAACCTGAACATAGTTCTGTAACTATTTCTATGTCGCCAGTGGGAGGGGTATAGTGCATGTCATGGAAGGATGGAAAATTTGGAGAGGAAAGAGATCCAGACTGAGGAGTGAACAGTGTAAGGAAGAAAGGAAGGTTTCCTTCAGGCAGCAGATGGAAAGGGGCCAGACGTTTGCCTGAATATTGAATAAAAAGAATTGATCCATTACATTACATTTGTTTTTATTTAAATGATTTATAGTGAAAAAAAATTGTAGGAAGAGGTGAACATGTTTATCTTCTGTGAACCCAGAAGAGAAAACCCAAAAGAGAAAAGGGGGACACTACAGAAAGGCAGATTAAAAAAAAATCTCAGCATAGAGAAAAAAATTATGAATAAAATTCTGCCTTTATGACTCAGTGACTAGTTAGGATGCTGTAGAGGGAATTCCAATACAATATGTGGTTTCATACATGGATTGTGAGCTGGAAGAGACCTTAGAAACTCACTGAGTTCAATCCTCAAATTTTCTATATGCAAAACTTGCCTCAGAAAGAGAAAATTACTTGTGGAAGATCACACAGGTAGTAAGAAGCGGAGTCAAAATTTGAACACAGGTATTCTACCTCTAAATCCAGAAGCCATTCTTTTACATCATTCTGTTTCACCTAGAATAGAATATTGGATCAAATGTTAAGTTCTCTTATAGCTCTATTTTTTATTGTTTTTTATTTTTAATTTTCCAAAGAAGGAACTTAAACATTCTTTTCCATTGTCGGTAACTAAAATTGTGACAGAATAAAGTGAATCTGCAGTCAAATGTCTCAGAGAAATATCTTTTCTCTGACATTGAGAAACTATTCACAATTCTTTGCTCAATGATTTATGCTTATTTCCTCTACCTCTTCTCCTCTATTTCTTTGTGTCTCTGACTTTCTTGGTATCTCTAGGGCACCTCTGAGAGGTGGGGTTGTCTAACTAATAATATTGGGTCAAGCCCCCATTTCAGTGGACTCTCTGTATTACTAAACCCTAGTGATAAGTGATCCAGTTTCATTTATCCAATTAAAACAAATTAAAATGATTAGATTTTAGAAAGTGACATTTGCCAAGAAAATTTAGCAAAAGCCAAAGATGAAATATAGTTTCTACATGATGTTTATCTCTCCAAGTTAAATTTCCAAATGCAGTATGGTTATTGGATGGGTGAATATGCATTTCTGCTCATGCTAGACTAGATCAAGTAGAGTGACAATAGATCTTTATTCTTCACTGTCTGGCTTCTGGTAGATCCTGGAATGGACTCCAATTCCTGAATTTCTGGTTGGCTCATTTTCCTAACCTTGTGAAATTCACAAGGATATCACAATTCCTAATCTTTTCTACCTGAAAAGATGAAAAAAATAGAGACACAACAGACATAAGTAACAGTATGGTCATGACATTTGAACTTCATACTAGCACTATATCAATATCAATACTTCTTAAACTAATATTTTTGACCATTTCAAGTCATTTGAAATTATTTTCTTCCTCCTGTAGGTACAGTATGAATTCAATAATTTATTTATTTATTTTTTAAATGTGATGCCCAGGATTGAGCACAATATTCAAGATTTGAGCTGGTACACTATGAGTGCAACTTGTCTCATTAACTTCTCTAGGCTTCTGTGTGCAGGCTTTGATCATTCCTATATGGAGGATAGAGACTAGGGGGAGCAGAATTTCCCAATCACCTGCTGGACAGGTGATTTTACTGAGGTTTCCAAATTTACAAGCCTTTCTGACTTTTGATTTTGGAAGAGACTTATTGGAAAAAGGATTAAGCCATAGAAGATGCTATTGTATTTGTTAGCTTGTTTTTGCCACATGTTAATGGCTAGTGTGTTTAGGACATTATAGAATTGTAACCTCATGTGAGGTGCTCTTTTCTTACTCACCTGTGCAGGTTTGGATAATTAAATAATGACATATTTGGGAGGATAATTAGCACACTGAATGATTGTCATGTTCCAAACAGAATTCAAAATGAGAAAAGGATGAAATAAATCTAATATGATAAAATTAAATATTTATAAGTGTAAAATTTTCATGTTAATGCTAAAAGAGATTTGTTGCCCACAACCAGATTGTACACCGAACAGAGAGGCGTGAAATAACTTATGACATGAGCCAGGCAGAGTAGAATTACTGACTCAGTTTATTCATCTGAAGGTACAGGATATATAGAGAAAATCTAGCCTAACTTCGAAGAATCCTCCCCATGAGATACTCCCCAAAACATCTGCTGAGGATGTGACAACATGAATTTCCTTGTTATCAGGGTTCCTAGATTGGGTTGTATTTTCCAAGGTTTTCCCAGGTGCCTTGGCGCCACCTGCATAGAGGAGTGAATGTGTAAATCTAAGGTTCAAAGAGTGAGAAGGAATGTCTCAGGGACCTCCTAATCAGGAAGGGATTGAAGAGCCGTACCACTTAATCATCGAGCCCTTATGGGTAAAAGCCTGGGCAGAGGTCAAACTCTGCCTTGGATCTTAAACCCTTATCAGACTCTTAAGATTGGCCCTCAACAGAGATTCTACAACTAAAGGTAAGGGGGAATTAGACTAGACAATTGTACCAATTTTAAAAAGAAAAAGGTACCTTTTTTTTTCTAGTGCAATACAAGCTCACTATAAGTCAATGTCATTGAATAGACACCAGAACTAATATTCAGCTTTAAACTGATTTAATGGAAATATGAGGGAGGTGATAGTGTAGCTGTATTATGTTCTGGTGAAGTACAATTTGTAATATTGTGTTCAATTTTAGGTGTCAAATGTAAGAATGCACATTGTCATTGTGTTGACATGGATACATTGGAGCACTTTCAAGTGACAAGAATTAAAGACTTTCCAAGGTAGGGGGAAGAAACAGAATATTTAGATTGGAGGGAAAAAATAAGAGACTTGGGGACAACATGATAACTGTCTTCAACTATTGGATGCCTGTCCTACATAAGAAGAATTTCTAAATGGGCAAAACTAGGCAGAATTGGTAGGTATTCAAGATTTGAATAATTTAGATCAATGTAAATATCAACTTCCTAAGAATCAGGCTTATCTGAAAGGGGAATGGCCTGCCTTGGGAGTCAGTGAGTTCTAGTTCATTTGAGGACTTTACTTGAATGCTACATGACTACTTGTTAAATAAGTCATAAGCAGATTTCTGTTTGGGCAAGTGTTTAAAGAGATCCTAATTTCTGAAGGCATGTCAGATTCTGTTTTTTTTTTTAAATTATTCTAGAAGTATTAAAAAAAACTTTCCTATATTTATCTAGGAATGCAGAAGGATGAAATGATAACATTTGAATCCTTTCCAGTGATTGAAAGTCATCTTCAATGACCATAGCCACTTGCAGCTACAAAAAGGATGCCCCATTCCAATGATACTCAGTTCCATCCCCCCTTTTTCATATTACTAGGAATTCCAGGAATGGAAAATTTCCACATCTGGATTGGCTTCCCTTTTTGTATTGTGTACCTTATTGCCCTCTTGGGAAATATCACCATATTGTTTGTGATCCAGACTGAGAAGACACTTCACCAGCCCATGTTCTACTTTCTGGTCATGTTGGCCACCATTGATCAAGGCCTATCAACAGCTACTATTCCCAAGATGTTGGGCATATTTTGGTTTAGACTGAGGGAGGTCAGCTTTGGTACCTGTCTTGTCCAGATGTTCTTTATACATATCTTCACTGTGATGGAATCAGCTGTACTGTCATCGATGGCCTATGATCGCTATGTGGCAATCTGCAATCCTTTGCATTACAGCACTGTCCTCACCAACAGGGTGGTGGCCTTCATGGGAATTGTGGTGGTGGTGAGGTCTTTCTTCACAGTGATTCCCTTTGTGTTCCTGATCCTTCGACTTCCTTTCTGTGGAAATCATGTCATTCCTCATACTTATTGTGAACATATGGGCATTGCTCGATTGGCTTGTGCAAGCATCAGAGTCAACATGGTCTATGGTCTATGTGCTATTGGGACTCTAATGTTGGACATTGTAGCTATAGCTCTATCCTATGTACAGATTCTCCAAGCTGTCTTTCACCTCCCTTCCCAGGATGCCAGGCTAAAGGCCCTGAGTACCTGTGGCTCCCACGTTTGTGTCATCTTGGCCTTTTATACTCCAGCCTTATTTTCTTTCATGACACACCGCTTTGGCAAGAATGTCCCTCGTTACATCCATATACTTCTGGCTAATCTCTATGTTGTTGTCCCACCCATGCTTAACCCTGTCATCTATGGAGTTAGGACCAAGCAGATCCGGGAAAAGGTGTTAAAGATATTACTCACAAAATAAATCAGAATTGGAACTCCAACATTAATTTGCACTTTCCAGGGATCATTAGGGGAATATTCACAGGCTAAACATAGTGATCATACCAGAAGATGCCTCTTAATAAGAATAATAACACCACTCTTCTCCTGACATCCTTTTTTAAAATCCTATAGTGATGCCATTTTATAAGGGGCTAATTACCACATTGGCCTGGACATCTGGACACCATTGTAATCAACTCTAATTCTTTAAGACTGATTCTTCTGAGCTGACTGTCCACATTGTGAACCCTGAAATATGGTCTAATGCCCCAGCAGGGAAAGTATTGGTGGCCTTTTGGATGAAATTGTGAATTCAGAATAGATAATTCCTTACACTCACTTGTGAGTAGTTTTGAAAAAGCCTTATTTTACTTTCTCTCAGTTACTGGTAATGAGTCCCTCCAACGTCAAAACCCATGACCCAGTTTCACTCTGATTTCTAAATTTCTTTCATGCCTTCTTTGATTGCTTCCCATTATATTCTTTTACCTATTATCTTTTAGTTCAACTAAAAAAAATAAACACTTCCCTAATATGTACAATTTTGTAGACCACTTTTGTATTTCTGATCCTCTTGTATATTCAAACATTTAGATCCTAATAGCATCAATTTTTATCTTCCTCCATTATTAAAAATTTCTTTATCAATGAGTAATTTGCAGTCCTCGATATCCTTTCCATTAGCACTTTACTTCTAAGGAATAGTGAAGAGCTGGAAGTTCCAAGTCAGCTTCTGGGATATTCTCCCAGTAAACATGTGGAGTACATGACTAAAGAATAAATTGAGAAGGGAAGATAAGCATTTATATAGTGCCTACTATATGCCAGGCCCAGTGTTGAGTGCTTTACCAGTAAAATCTTAATTGATTCTTATAACAAACCTGTGGAATAGGTGCTGTTATCAATTTTACAGCTGAAGAAACTGAGGCAAATAAAGGTTAAGTGACTTGGCCAGGGTCACACAGCTAACAAGGTCTGGGGTTAGATTTAAACTCATGTCTCCATACCTCCGGTCCTAGAACTCTATTCGCTTTGCCACCTACCTGCCTATATGAAAAGAAACAACAGACTGTCGTGTTTTTTAAAGCATTAAAAACAGGTCAGGGACCCTATAAAAGGATACTAGACAGCATATGAGACCATAAAGTCATGAATACCAACTAAAGAGAGGTTGAAACTGAGATAGTCTTCCTTTAGAGAAGAAGCTAGGGGTTTCTGAATAGATAGGAAGTCCAAGAAGAAAAGTGTGGAAGAGGAAGAAGGTGAAAAAAAAAGTAAGTATTGGGTGACTGGGAAGAACAGTGTGGATAATAAAGGATATCAGTTTAGGGGATAAGAAAACTTAGTAGAGTCATTATATAGCACTGTATAGGCAGAGGAGATGTTTCTGTGTAGATGAGAAGCCTTTCATGGAACTAAATAGAAATGATTCTTGGACTGTGCCTCCAGCAGAATAGAAAGCTTCTCTATTGAACAGGTCCATGAAGTCCAAATCATGGAATCATAGAACCTCAGAGTTAAAAGATATCTCAGAGGCCTTTATTATAGCTTTAATTACATCTAGACAAAATCCTAGTCATTTAAACTCCACTTAAAGATGTCCAGAGAAGGGGACCCCATTCTTCCTCCTCTATATCATGTAGATAGTTATAATTGTTGAGAGTTGTAATTATTTCTTCACATTGACCTGAAGTATTATTCTCTGCCACTTCTATCCATGGCTTCTAGCTGTGTCGTTGGGATCATGAGACCACTGGATCCTAAATTTAATGCATAAAGTAACCTTAGAGGTCATAAATTCAAATCACTTCATTTCAGAGATGAGATAAATGAGGGTCAGGAATGTTAAGTTTGACTAGAGTCACACAGCAAGTAATTATTTACACCAGGATTCAAACTGAGATCTTCCTAACTCCACATCTAATCCTCTATCCAGTACACCATGATAAAAAACAAGACAAATTACTCTTCTAAATGACAGACTTACAAAGAGTTGAAGACACTTATCATACCCCACCTCCCTCAAATCTTCTCTTCTCCAAGTTAAAAATGTTCAATTCTTTCAAATGATCTTCATGTGACAACATTTCCAGTCGCTTCTTTCTCATAACTCTAATATGGAAATACATCCCTGAACTTAAGGAACTCAAAATCCTTCAGAGAGATAATATGCAAACAACTATATACTAACAATCTATATATATGAATAAATGGAAATAATCAACAAAGGGTAGACAATGGAATTAAGAGGAATCAGGAAAAGTTTTCTTTGGAAGATGCAATTTTAGTTTAGACTTGAAGGAAGCTAAGGAATGAAGGAGGTAGAGATGAGGAGGAAGAGCATTCCATGCATGGCTGACAGTCAGAAAAATATTCTGGAGTTAGGAGTAGAAGATAATAATACTGATGGGAAGGCAAGGGGAAGGAAATGGTTATGAATGACTTTGAACACCCAATAGAGGATTTTGTGTTTGATCCTAGAAGCAATAATGAGCCACAGGAGCTTATTGAGAAGAGGAGTGACAAGTTCTGACCTGATCTTTAAGAAGATCACCTTGATAGCTGAGTGGATGGACTGGAGTGGGGAGAGACTTGTGGCATCAGCAGATTATTAAAATAGTCCTAGGTGAGGTGATGAGGGACTTTATCAGGATGGTGACAATGTGAGAGAAGAAACGGAGACGTGTGAGAGATGTGTTACAAAAATAAAATCAATAGGTCAGGGAAACATATTTGCTGTGGGGTGATGAAAGTTAGTGAGGTTTTGAGGATTATACCAGGTGGAGAGCTTAGATGACTAGGACAGCGATATTTCCTTCACCAGAAATAGGGAAGTTAGGAAGAGTATAGAGATTTGGAGAAAAGATAAAGGGTTCAGTTTTGAGCAAGTTGAATTTAAGGTATCTAAAGATCATCAAGTTCAAGATGTCCAATAGGCAACTTGAGATGTGAGACTAGAGGTCAGCAGAGAGCTTAGGACTGGGTATGTGTATATGACAATCATCACTATAGAGAAGATAACTGAATGCACGGATGCTGATGAGATCACCGAAGTAATAATAGTACAGAAAGAGAAGTGGACCTAGGGCAGAGGCCTGCAAGAAATGCAGTGTTAGTGTCTGTGACTGCAATTAAGGTCTATCAAAGAAAACTGAGAAAGAACAGTCACATAGATAGACGGAGACCTAGGAGAGAATACATTCATGAAAACCCAGAGAGAAAAGGATGATTGAAAGTGTCAAAAATTGCTGAGAGGTAACAAGTATGAAAATTGAGAAAAGACTGTTGTATTGGACAATTAAGAGAACTTCAGTAACGTTGGAGAGAGCAGTTTCTAGACACTTGAAGTTCAAAAAGGATTAAGTATTCATACTTCATATTTCATCACTTTTTTTCTATAACTTTGTTATAAAAGTCCCTTAAAATTCCAAAGAGTTTTCAAGTAAAAAAGGGAAATAATTAAAACATGTGTGTCTACCTATCATGATCAAATGTATTAAATAATACATAACTTTAACTATTTCTTACTCTTATTGTAAATGAGAGGAAATGTTCCTACATTTTTATTGAGTCATTTCTTTGCCCATATTAATCTTTTCCCCTTGGAGTATCAATATAATCCCTCAGATGTAAAACAAACAATATTTATAGAGTAACATGACCTTTTATCTTATCTTTTGCATGTAGGTTCCACTATTTTACAGGACCACAAATGTATGCTCTATTTACAAAAAAAATAAAGACCCAAAAATAAACAAACAAAAAACCCCAAAAACCTGTTTACTGCAAATGAACAAGAAAAAAGTATCCAAAATATGTTTTTAAGTAATTATAAGAAAATATATTCAATTATTTGTCTTCTCTCTGCAAATGAGCTTTAAATACAAATAATTTTAATCAGATAGTATAATTTTACTTAGAAATAAAAATTTTCATCCTACTGTCTTTGTTATCATTTCCTTTCATATAAAATTAATTGCATTGCATCAATTGACTGCTTTATCCTTCATGTTATCCTTAAATTCTGTTCCTTCTATTAACTATGATGCCATGTTTCCATTATGCTTTCACATCGTTCTACCCATATGTATCAACCATTTGAACTCCAATGGAATCTGTTCCTTCTGGATGGCCCTCCTCCTGACTATGCAGGGGTCCCATTTCCTGCCCACTATATCCCACACTAGTGATCACCCTACTTTTTGTTGTTGTTATTGTTGCTCAGTCATTTTGAATCATGTCCGACTCTTCATGACCCTATTTGAGGTTTTCTTGGCAAAGATACTGGAATGGTTTCTCATTGCCTTCTCCAGCTCATCTTACAGGTGAGGAATTGAGGCAAACAGGCTTAAATGACCAGCCCATCATCCCACAACTACTAAGTATTTGAGGGCAGATATGAACTCATAAAGATGAATCTTCTGATTCTAAGCCCAGTGCTCCATCCACTGCCCCAGCTAGCTGTCTCCCACCATAACTTTACCCATTAACATTGTTACCCAACCAGTACAGGCCTGTAACTCTGCTTTACGTGTTAGGACATATTATCTATCTGAGGCCTGGGTTGGGACATAGTTTGACTATTCCAGCCCCAATTTGTGATCCTCTATAGTTTAAGTCCTAGGCCTGGAATACTTAGATTCAAGACCAGCTACTTCCCATAGCCCCTCTCCTACCTGATGAACCACATGGGAAAACAAAGGGCTCATTCAGGCTCAACCAATGTCAATAGTCACTCCTCCCATATACACTTTAGAGTCCCTTGGTCCCCAATCTATTCAACAATCTGCCTTGGTAATCAAGGGATTAACCTAGAGCAACATTTGCTCTGTGCCCCAGGGCCTCTCCCTAAACACCAATTTTAGAAAGGCCGCATAAGGAGGCTATCCTCAGAGGTATGTAGCTTTAGAATAAAGCCTCTCTCCTTAAGGCTTTGTCAACTAGGGTGCGTACTGCAGCCAAGAGAGGCACAGGAGCCCCTTTGCTACAGGGCCTGGTGAGTCAGTCCTTTGCTCAATTCCAGGGCTCTGAACCACCAGATATTTAATCACAGCTAAGAGATAGAAGAGACAAGGAAAGGTGTGGGGAGCTAAAGGCATAAATTAGGCAGGGTACAAAGGATTTTATTCGGAAATTCTTGAGTATCATAGTTTGAGACAATACACACAGATGTAACCAATATGATTTAAAGAGGCAGAGAACTAAACTCATTATTCAGTCATTCTATACAGAACAGTTTTCTTACATCCTCCAGAATAAGGAAAGCATACACTGCTTCTTTTGTTTGCTTATTTCAGAGTACCTACTAAGTCACTGCCATTGCATTTTGTGATTCTCTCATTTGCATTTGCCACTCCCTGGACAGGGGTCCTCCTCCTTCTATGTTTCTTCTAATGTCCTTGTCCATCATATTCAATATCTTTTCCTCTTCCACTTTTTGTATGTCAAATGTCATGTTATAATGAATAAACTCTTAACTTTCTCAAATCATTTTTTTCTACTGTGATCTCCTATGATTCTCATGACCACCCTATGAGGTATTTCAGTAATTATTATCCTTTTGATAGATAGCCAAATTAATGTTCTAAAATATTTTGAGGCACTCAAAGTTATTATTAATCATATTTTTTTATTCATTCATGCATATGCATTTATCCAAAAAGAATCTACTAAGGGCTAGAACAGACAATAGGGTTCTCAGACAGGGGCTGGGTAATGACCTGTCAGATGTATTATAGATGGTGTTCTCCTTCAGGTATGGGGTGGACAAGATAGCCTCTGAAGTCCCTTTTATTTTTGATGCATTGGATTATGTGATTTATATTCTGTTAACATAGATGATAATAAAGGATATGGAACAGGGGTCAATGAGAAGCTAATCTTAAAGTGATATTGTCTACATGCAAAAATGTCAACTCCCAACAGTGGGGAAAGACACCATGGAATGTGGCTGATGGTACCACTGCAAATAATCACTGGGGGAATACAAGAATGAAGTCAAGTTAGAAGGAACTAGTGACTCTCTAGTCAAGCAAAGGCAAGATAGGACACTAGGATAAGAGAAGGGACTGGTGAAGTTCAGCTGAGCAAGAATGAATTTCAGAGACAAAAACCACACACAAGTGACTATTTTTCATTGTGTAGTGAGACTTTTGTGTACTATTGCCTTTGGATATATTTTGTCTCTTTAAGAGAACAATCATTTCTTGTGGAGTGTCACAAAAAGACTAATGTTCTACTGATGGAAGAGAAGAAAAGCAAGGTCTGGTTCACTGCATCCCAAAATATTAGAACAAAAGTTAGAACCTTTTCTTCAAAAACTATTTATTGAGATGATATAAAAGGAAGTTTACATGGTAAAGGACAACTCAATGAGGAGCCTCTTCACTCACGATGCTCAGATAGATTTCATGGTTACTTACTTGGGTCCACTCCTACTTCCAGAGTGGCAGAGTAAATGTTACATTTAAGAAAGAAAATTACTCCTAGCCACTGTGGAACGTTAGGATGCTGATGGGGATAGAAGGTCATTATTAAGGAATTATAAGAGGGAAAATGTAGAAACAACTATTTGGTTGTAGACCCATAAAAGTTATGAAGGATACACACTAGGACCAGATCAGGGTAGGTCAAGATAAAGTTCAGCTAATCTCCAAAATCATCCCTGGGATCTTCATTTTTTCCATTGTTACTTGTCTCAAAATTTCAATCCCCAATTGTGTTCTCAACATGTTTTTTTTTTTTTACAGTGCAGAATTAACTATATAGCTACACATACAATTTTATTAAACTATGGTAGAAATCTCAGTTTTTATATTTACAAAAATTCACTTACAGAAACACATTTTCACAATACTTAAGATCTTAGCATTGGAAGAGATTTCAAAGGTCATGCATGCTTCCTTTCCTTGAAGAAACATAGTGATGAGGGGAACTCTCTATCTTCTTTGCCTATTCCACTTTTGGGTATTTTCTTTAAAAATATTTTTATCAATAAAAATATCAATAATTTCTTTACATCACCATAATTTTCCCCAATATTCCTCCTCCTACCTTTCTCAGAGTGCCATCCCATATAATAAATGATATTGTTAAAGACTAAAACTAATAAGGAAAAATGAGCATGACTAATCAAAACAATGGGAAAAGTCTGAAAAGATATACAGTTAAACACATTGAAAAAGCTCTCACATCTTTGGCTAGCCTTCTAACATTTATATCACAGTTTTCTCCTTATATCAGGTCTAAATTTGTCCTAGATATTTCCTCTACAATTTTGACTCATTCTTCCCTAAGGATCCTATCATTCTCCATTTTCTCCTTCTTTTCTCCATCTTTAAATAATTATGTCATCCTTGCCAACACCAATCCCTCTGCATGTGCTCTTGATCCTATCTTCTCTCATATGTCATAAGGGTGAATATACTGCTTTTATCATCTCTTCTCTCTCCCTATTCTATGGCCTACTGATCTGCTTCTAGTTGTAACTCAGAGAGATGTACCCTGAATATGAAGGATGAAAAGATGCCCTATCCCCACCTCCAGTCCCACCTAATACTTTGGGAAGGTCTAGTACTTTCACCAACACTGTCCTTCTAGTGGCTGACAGAGAAATCTGAAGTCCTCCTTATTGTTCAAATTAGTGATAACTTCCCCCTGGGGTCCAGAGTTTTCCCTGTGTTGTTTTCTGGACATCTTAATGCTCCACATGTACATCCTACTCCCCTTGTTCACTTTCTACCTCTAACTCTACAAAACAATAACCAGAGAAACATTACCATTCCTAGAATGTGTCAGTCAATTATTCCATGGTTCTATTTAATTGTTCTGTGACTTCCCTGAGTAAAAACGCTCTCAAGTGGCTCACCCTTATATTCATTGTTTCTTCCTCCATAAGAATGGAAACTCTTTGGACACATGAACTTTTTTGCTTCTATTTTTCTTTTTTTGCTGTTCCCATCCTTTAACAAAGGTCTTAACATATAATAATGACATAACAAATTTTCATTCATTGTTCCTGCTTCCAATTTTCTAATGTCAATGGTATCTGACTTAGCAGTTATTTATGGGCAGGTTTCTCCTTTTCATTCCATTTTCTACCTTAAAACCCACTTGTACAAATTAATAAAATGCTATAGGTCATTGAAATCGCCTTTATTCTACATTCTCCACAGTCTAGTTAAGAGCCATTTATTCTTTTTTTTTTTAAAGTAGATCTTTACTTCCTGAGTCTGTGTTTCTCTTTTGAAGTTACTTCATTTGTCAATAATAGTGATGAATATTCTACCCATTCATTTAGCTCCTTTCCAAAGGTTACTTTAGGTTCCTTTTCCACCTACCTCCATATATATGTATTATTAAAAATAGAAGGATTTTTTGTTTGTTTGTTTTTCATGGTTTGAAAAATTTTGCTAGGCTCTTTATTATTATTAGGCAGCTTGATGGTGTGGTGAATAGAATGCCTGGCTTAGAGTTGGGAAGACTAATCTTCCTAATTTCAGTTCTGGCCTCAGACATGGAGTAGCTGTGTGACTGTGGACAAGTCATTTAACCCTTTTTGCCTCATTTTTTCTAACCTGTAAAATATGCTACAGAAGGAAATGGTAAACCACTACAACAACTTTGCCAAGAAAATGCCAAATGGGGTCATAATGAGTTGAACATGACTAAAATCGACTGAACAAAGATATGTGCCTTGTTAAAACATCAGACTATTACAGCACTTATTAAAGATTAGTAAATAAGAGTTCACCTTACACCTCAAAGGATTGCCTCTCCAAGTAACTGTAGTTTTCAATTTTCTTTAACATTTCTTAGATGATGCATCTCCTGGTGGCACCTATGAATTGCTTTCCTGTGTTTAAAAATCATTTGTAATTGGTAGCTACTAACCTCATTTATCCACCAAAAAATTAGGCCCCCAAAAGTCCAATGCTTAACACTACCTAAGTTTATAGAACCTATCACTCTTCAAAAATAGTAGTAGGTCAAGGCCTGTTGCTCTGTAGTTCTTTAGAGGATAGGTGGCCTTCTGACCCCCAGCTCTGCCTCATTCTGGCTGGCTGAACTTGTCTTACTAGTTTAACGAGGAAAGTTAGTATTGATTTACTCAATCAAAATATCTCTTGAGTCTCCTCCTACCAAAACATTTTTTTCCCTTCTTCCAAAAATGCTGTATTTCAATGAGATCTATCTACTCAGTGACTGAATGGTGTAGGTTGCCTCAGAAACCAGGCAGACATTCACGGATACTGTAGGCTAAGTTTTAATTTGTAGTATGGGATCAATAAAAGAAATAATATCATGCATAATAAACCTACTATGTGCCTATAGTTTCTCTCAGGCTGAAGAAGCCACTGGCCAGTTTATATGAATGACTCAAGTCCAAGGATTTTAATGTCCAGCTGCTCTGGACAAATTCATATATTTCTGGAGCAAGTAGCACACAAGACATTTAGTTTAATTCCCCTGATAAATGAGTAAAGACATACAGAAAATAAAACACCTTCCCCTATTGATATGGGTACCTAATCATGGCACCCAGCAAAGCCAGTCATTAAATGAAGAGCTTACCACCTATATTTCCAGCATATGGCTCTTTCCTCATAGTGGGAATATAGACTTCGAACAACTTTAGGTACAGAAAGCAGCTCCTATGGCCACCCCCTTTGTCTTTCCTGCTAGCTGTTATGCCCTTCCTAGCTTGTCAATCTCTTCTTCTGCTAGCTGCTGCCCCTCACATACTGGTTTCATTAAAGAGATCTGTTGGAGGACCAGGGCACTCCACTCTAATTTCCAGTTTGTCTCCTCAGTATCTTTGAAGTTAAGGTTCCTGATGCCAAGAACTACATTGGCCCCATCCCCTTACTGTGCGCACACACACACACACACACACACACACACACACACACACACACAGAGAAAGAGAGAGAGAGAGAGAGAGTGAGAGAGAGAGAGAGAGAGAGAGAGAGACAGAGAGACAGAGAGACAGAGAGACAGAGAGAATGGAGGTTGGTGAGGACACCAAATGAGGAGTTTACTATGCTAGGAACAAAAGAAACTAAGTCTTCCTTTGATGGCCCAGCTCTCTTCTTAAGGGAAAGGGTCTTAAAAAGTATAAAAAAAAACTCTACATACTAATCCATTCTTTTCTCTTTCTTCTCTGAGTCATCATATACTTCCATTTGACAAAATTATGACACAAATTAAGTTTCCCTTTTGGCACTTCAGATTTTTTGTTTTCCTCCTAAGACTCTTATTGTTTCAAGGATCTCTATACTGCTTCATTTGGTGATCTTATCATTACTTTCCCCCTAATCCTTCCCTCTCATACTTCCCCTATTTCTGCAGAGGACAACACCATCTTCCCAGTCCCTTGTGCTCACAATTTATCAGCAATCTTGGATTCCTCACTCTCTCCTTCATATCCAAGCTACTGCCAAGGCTTGACAATTTCACCTTTGCAATATCTTCCAGTATGGCCCCTTCTTTGTTGTCACGCTGCCAACTTTCTAGAGCAGGGCCTCATTGCCTCACACCTTGATTACTTCAATAGGTTGCTGGGTGGGTCTGCCTGCCTCCAGTCTCTCCTCACTCATATCTATTCTCCATTCAGCCATTAACATGATTTGCCTAAAATACAAGTCTGTTTATGTCACCCTCTCCTTCAATAAACTCTACTGGCTTCCTATTGACTCCAAAAGCATATATAAAATATTCTTTTGGGCATCCAAAGCCCTTCATAACCTACCCCCCTCTTATCTTTCCAGTCTTCTTATATCTTATTGCCCAATGCCTACTCTTTGATCCAGTAGCACTGGCCTGCTGGCTGTTCCATGAATGAGACACTTCATCTCTTGACTCCTGGCATTCTTTATGGCTATCCTCAATGGTTGGAGTGTTCTGCCTCCTTCACTCTGATTACTGACTTTCCTGGCTTTCTTTATGTCGAACTAAAATCTCATCTTCTAAAGAAGGACTTCTCCAACCCCTCTTAAGTCCAGTGCCTTCCTTCTATTAATTATTTCCTATTTATTCTGTATATAACTTGATATATATATATATGTATATATATGTGTGTGTGCATATATGTATACATGTATATACACATACATATATATATACATATATACACATACATATATATACATATATATACATACATATGTATATGTATATATATATATATATATACACATATATATGTGTATATATATATATATATATATACATATATACACATATATATGTATGTATTTGTTTGTTTGCATGTTGCCTTCCCCCATTAGATTGTAAGCTACTTGAAGGTAGAGATTGTCTTTGCCTCATTTTGTGTCCTCTTTTTTTAGCTTAACACAGTGCCTGACACATAGTAGATGCTTAATAAACATTTATTGAATTGCATTGAAAAGGATCTCCTTACTTGTGTGATTACCTAGAGTTAATAGGTACTCCTTTATTATGTCCTCTAGTATGAAAATCAAGGTAGATTGTCCATACAAATTTATTATTTATTACAAGCAAATGAAAAAATGTAGCATCTTTTTTAGAAGTCACTCCAAATTCCTCTTGCTTTCCATACTTTTTGGAAGCAAGATTCTGTCTTTGGTCATTCTTGTTGGCAGGGTTTTGAATAAATGCCACGACAAACTCCCTGTTAGTTAGATTGGGGAAGTAATCACATGAGACTCCTGAGTCAATGTTTATTTATTTATAATAGACATCCTAAATTTTCTCAAAATGTAGTGATAACTTTCTTGCCTTCTTTTTCCCCTTTTTAACATTTTTTCAAACTTAAAAAAACAAACCAAAAAACCAAAACCAAAACAAGTACCTAGATGGCATCATTACCTTGCTTCTCTTTCCTCACAGTTTTATCACTTATTACAGGTTTTTTTTTTGATGAGGCAATTGGAATTAAGTGACTTGCCCAGAGTCACACAGCTAGTGACTGTTATGTGTCTGAATCAGGATTTGAGCTCAGATCCTCCTGACTCCAGGGCCAGGCTCCACTGTGCCACCTAACTGCCCCATAGTTTATTTGTTTTGTTTTGTTTTGTTTTGCTTTGTTTTATTACAAAGTAAAAAGAGGGGGAAAAATAGGAAAACCAATCAACACATTGAAAATAAAATCTGGCATAATCTGCAATATTCTCCACACCTAACTCTATAAAGGAACTTGGGAAGCTATCTTCTCATGTTTCTTCTTTGGGAACAAGCTTATGCTTTTCTGCTTTTCATAAGCAATTAATACCTTTCTGCTGATGCCTGCCCTTGTGCAAACAAATGATATGTACTTTCTTTCTTCTAAAGATACAAATAGCTAATTAAAGAATCATTCTTTATTGTTTTAAAATGCATAACTCACCACTCTGAGAAGCATAGAGTGCATGTTCTGTTACCTCTACTTTGCATATCACAAAACCAAAGATGAACAAACTTTAGTGACTTGCTAGTGTGAATGTAGCTGTTAAGCGTCAGAGTTAGAATCTGAATCTGTGTTCTGCTTTCATGTACAGAGCTGTGTGCCCAGTACCACAATACTACAACAAGACTGTTTCATTTAATAGTATCACGAGTGTCCCATTAGGTTTTGGTGTTCCCGTCTTACTGAAGTTCAATTACATTGAAAATATGTGACATCTCTACTCTTTGAAGTTTCAGAGGTATAGTTAAGGATCACAAATCAATGAGTAAAATGGTTAATTAAAACCAATGAATAAAGCAACTACCAGGGAAGGTACACATCATAATCACTGTTAAACCCTTTAAGGAATTAGAAAATCTCTCACAGATACATGTCAGTGGGGAAAAGGAACAATTTCTCCTTCTTCAGGCTAAATAAGACTCTGAGGTAATGTTAGAGGGAGGTGTCTGGTGTTGAGGAGGAAACACTTCTATGGACAGCTCCTTGCCTCCCAAGCTGCCATTTGCTAAATGAAGTTCTCTCTCCAAAGCAGTGCCTTTTGAAAACTGCTTTCTTGCTATAGCTGGCTCAGGCTTTTTGATGCCTCCTAGAGAAGTTTTGCCACCATTTCCTGCCCCCCCCCTTCTGCTTGTTACTGCTACTTCTAGTTACTCTTTTAGCTCTTTTAGATTTCTGTAGCCCAGATCAGAGTCCTTAGAAGTTGTTATTCTCCTGTAGCGGTGAGGAACCTGTGGCCTCGAGGCCACATGTCGCCTTGCTAGGTCCTTGGGTCTGGCCTTTTGACTGAGTCCAAGTTTTACAGAATAAATCCTCTTATTAAGGAAAATTATTAAGTGAAGTTTGGATTCAATCAAAGGGCCACACTTGAGGACCTAGATGGCCACATATGACCTTGAGACAGCAGGTTCCCCACCTACCTAGCGTCAAGCTGTCAGTATCATATAACAGGGAGCTATTTGGCATATTCTTTTGACTATCTTTTCACCATCTTCAGCTAGGTAGTGCCCCAAAGGGCTCTGTAGCATAGTACTTCCCAGCTCTTTTCCATTAGAGGCCCCAAATCATATTTTTGTAATACAGAGAGTGACTTTCTCTTATTCCTTCATCTCATTGGGAAGACAGACTCACACTGTTCTCAATTGATTCTACTCAATTGATTCTATTATTGTCCCTATTTTACATTGAGCATTCTTTAAGCAGCATATCTGATCATACCATGTCTCAACAGTTAAGAGACTTGGCTGGGCTCTTATAGGTAATAAATACTATATCCAAAACTTTCTTTTTTTTTGGAAAAAAATTTGATTGCACGTACGCACACATGCATGTTGATTCCCATACTCACAATACAACACACACAAAACAGATTGTTTAGAAAACGATGTATCTGTATTACATACCTATTGCTTAAAAATAAAAAAAAAACTATAAACAAATTATACATACTGTTTCCAAAACTGTCTTGATATTCCATGCTTTCATAAGAACTTCATGTTTTTTTCCAATGCATTAAAAAAATATAGTGGTTCCCTTTGGGAGAGGACATTATTATTACTCATGCCACCACCCACTAGATTGTCCCTGATTTTTAAATAAAAATCAAGTGAAAGAAAAAGAAAGTCCTTGTGACAAAAAAGCATAGTCAAGAAAAATTAATCCACATACTGGCTATATCCAAAAAATATGGCTTTCTAGCTTTTTCCATCACCTCTCTGTCAGGAAGTGGGTAACATATCTTATCACTACAGATATGGTCTGTCATAACATTAATTACAGTTCTTAAGTCTTTCAAAGTTGTTTGTTGTTTTCTGCACAATGTTATTATCCTTATATAAATTGTTCTCCTGGTTCAGCTCATTTCAGCCTAACTCAGCACAGTGTACCTGGCATTCTTTAAAATTGTATCTTTTGTCATTTCTTATGGTGAATATCTTTCATTACATTCATTTGCCACAAATTGCTCAGTCATTGCCAGTTGCCTAAGAGGCAATTTAAGACCTGTCCCTTAGGTTTTATTTTTTTTTCTCTTTTTTTTTCTGATTTCCTTTTTCAAACCTTCCCCACTTCCGTATTCTTTAAGGATCAACTTTCTTTTTTTCTTTTATTTCTCTTTTTCTTTTTTTCATTTCTTTCTTTGTTTCTTTTGTTTTCTTTACCTGGTTCTAGTCTATTATTTTAGACATATTTCATATTCATCCCCTTCATGAATTCTTTCAGTAAAGTTGGCCTATTTGCTGTTCCCTGGACCAAACATTTGGTTTCCTATCTCACTGTTCTTGTACAAGCTGACCCACATGCTTTGAATGCACTAAATCCAGACCTCTCTGTCATAGAATCCATGTCCTTCTTCAAGCCTTATCCAATGCACCTGCTTATACAGAAAGGCTTTTCTGAAGCCCTTTTCTAATAATTTTGTATTTATTTATATTTTACTTATATGTGTGGCTATAGTATTCTTCACTATAATGGAAGCTCCTTGAGAGCAGGGACTATTTTTATGTGTTTGCTTTTTTTTTTTTGCTTTGTATCTCTAGCACCAAGCATACAGTGCCTTATACATATTCAGTTCTTAAGAAATGTATGCAGAAAAGAATTGGATGGTTATACTTTGCTGTTTTCAGGTAATATCCGGAGAATGGTGTTTAATTATGGGTGCCACATTTTGAAAGGAGAAGTTAAAAACATGGAGAATATTCAGAGAAGGATAATCAGAATACTCAAATCAATATGATACATAAAAAGATAAGGGAATTTAGGGTGATTAGCCTGGAGAAGTCCTAAATAGGACATAGGTATTTTCAAATTCTGAGTGGCTCTCAGTTGATCCCAAAATATACAACTAGGTTGAGTGCAAGGAAGTTACAGAAAGCAACAATCTAAATCTATATAAAGGAAGATGCCCTAGTGTATCAAGCTTTACAGAAGGGGAATAGACTTTGAATTCCCCATGTCTAGAAAACTTTAAATAGAGGTTTATTTCCACCTGTTAGTGATGTCATTTCCAGGGATCTACCTGTTGAGGTTCAAGTTGGATAAGCCTCTGAGTTCTCATCCTGTTCTAAGATCATATTATTCTAAAACTTGCACGTTTGATGAATGAAAGAAACTTACATGTTCTTTGTTTATCTCTAGGATAACAGAGAGTCAAAGGGATGAATCGATGCCCAGTAAATTAAATGAGAATCATTCCACAGTGACTGTGGCCGTTAGCAATTACTCAAAGGATGCATTCTACCAATGACACAGAGTTCCATTCCTTCTCCTTCCTGCTGCTGGGTATCCCAGGACTGGACGCTTTCTACAACTGGATTGTCTTTGCATTCTGCGCTATGTATTTCATTGCATTTGTGGGGAACATCACTATTCTCTTTGTTATTAAGACTGAGAAGTCACTCCACCAACCCATGTTCGACTTCCTGGCCATGTTATCCAGTATTAACCTGGGCTTGTCCGCAGCCACTATCCCCAAGATGCTGAGTATCTTCTGGCTTATGTTGAGGGAAATTAGCCTTGGGGCCTCTCTCAGTCAGATGTTCTTCATTCACTACTTTACTGGCATGGAATCAGTTGTGCTAGTATCTGTGGCCTATGACTGATATGTGGCTCTCTGTAACCCCCTTCATTATAGCTCTGTCCTTACCAACAGGGTGATCATCATGATGGGCCTTGGGGTTGTAGTCAGATCTTTCCTCACCGTAATTCCTTTTGTGTTCTTGATCCTTTGGCTACCATTCTGTGGGAACCACATCATCCCTCACACCTACTGTGAGCACATGGGCCTTGCTCGACTGGCTTGTGCCAGCATCAAAGTTAATATTACCTATGGATTGGGCACTATTTGTAACCTCTTTTTGGACATCTTAGCCATTGCTTTCTCCTACATGCAAATCCTCCTAGCTGTCTTCTGTCTTCCCTCTCAGGATGTCTGCCTCAAGGTCCTCAGCACCTGTGGGTCTCATGTCTGTGTCATGCTAGCCTTTTATACAGCTGCCTTATTCTCCTTTATGACCCATTGCTTTGGAAAGAAAGTGCCCCAATACATCCATATTGTTCTGGCCAATCTATATGTGGTGATCACACCTGTTGTCAATCATGTCATCTGTGAGGTCAGGACCAAGAAAGTCCAAGAGAAAGTGCTAAGAATATTTTTCTTTTCAAAAATGATACAATAGATCAACGACCTCAGTCCATTTGTTTGCCCCCTCTTAGGACTCTGGGGTCCCTAGGCAGTGGAAATAGGCTCAGCCTAGTCTTGGTGACAGGATATGACTTTTTATTTTTATTTTTTTAATGTGTGTTTTAAAAATTTTGGGTTACAACTTTTCTCCCTTCCTCCCTCCCCACCCACTCTCATTGAAAAGGCAAGCATCTCAATATAGGTTATAGATATGTAGTCATGCAAAACACTTCCACAGTAGTCATGTTGTGAAAAACTAAGTATATTTCCCTTCATCCTATCCTACCCCCCATTTATTCTATTCTCTCCTTTGACCCTGTCCCTCCTCAGAAGTGTTTGTTTTTCATTATTCCCTCCCGCAATCTGGCCTCCCCTCTATCAAACCCCTCCTCTCTTGTCTCCTCCCCCGCCTTGTTTTCCTGTAGGGTAAGACAGATTTCCATACCCCACTGTGTATGTTATTCTTTCTTAAGCCAAATCCTATGAGAATAAGATTCACTCATTCCCTTACACCTTCCCCCATTTCCCTCCACTGCAAAAGCCTTTTGTTGTCTGTTTCATGTGAGATCATTTACCCCATTCAACTTCTCCCTTTCTCCTTCTCCCGTTATAATCCCCCTCACCCCTTAATTTTATTTTCCAGATATCACCCCTTCATCTTCAACTCACCCTGTGCCCTCTATCTATCTATCTATCTATCTATCTATCTATCTATCTATCTATCCATACATACATATAATTTTTTTCCCTCTCACTACCCTAATACTGACAAAGTACTCCTGAGTTACAAATACCATCTTTCCCTGCAGGAATGTAAACAGTTCAACCTTAATAAGTCTCTTATGATTTCTTTTTCCTGTTTACCTCTTCCATATTTCACTTGAATCTTGTATTTGAAAGTAAAATTTTATATTCAGCTCTGATCTTTACCTTAGGAATGCTTGAAAGTCCCCTATTTCATTGAATGACCATTTCTTACCCTGAAGGATTATACTCAGTTTTGCTGGGTAGGTGAGTCTTGGTTGTAATCCTGTCTCCTGTGCCATCCATAATGTTATACTCTATTCCCTCCGGCCCTTTAATGTAGAAGCTGCTAAATCTTGTGTTATCCTGATTGTGTTTCCATAATACTTGAAATGTTTCTTTCCGGTTGCCTGCAATATTTTCTCCTTGACCTGGGAATTCTGGAATTTGGCTACAATATTCCTAGGAGTTTTCCTTTGGGATCTCTTTCAGGAGGTGATCAGTGGATTCTTTCAATTTCTATTTTGTCCTCTAGTTCTAAAACATCAGGGCAGTTTTCCTTGATAACTTCTTGAAAGATGATGTCTAGTTTTTTTTTTTTGATCATGGCTTTCAGATAGTCTAATAATTTTTAAATTCTCTCTCCTGGATCTATTTTCCAGGTCAGTTGTTTTTCCAATGAGATACTTCACATTCTCTTCTATTTTTTCATTCTTTGCATTAGTGTTACAGTGTCTTGATTTGTCAAATTGTCACTAGCTTCCAATGACTCCATTCTAATTTTT
This sequence comes from Phascolarctos cinereus, assembly GCF_003287225.1. Lineage (NCBI taxonomy): Eukaryota > Metazoa > Chordata > Mammalia > Diprotodontia > Phascolarctidae > Phascolarctos > Phascolarctos cinereus. The sequence goes on from NW_027556098.1 coordinate 350,722,409, forward strand.
AAGGAAGCATTTTCCATTTTCTTTGAATTTCCTTTTTTTTTTTTGGCAATTAGGGTTCACATAGCTAGTAAATGGCAAGTGTTTGGTCTGTGGCCAGATTTGAACTAGGGTCCTCCTGATTTCAGGGCTATTGCTCTATCCACTGCACCACCTAGCTGCCCCAAAGGAAGTATTTTCTTCAGTAAGCTTTTGGACTTCCTTTTCCATTTGACCAATTTTGCTTTTTAGGGCATTTTTCTCCTCATTGGGATTTTGGACCTCTTTTACCAATTGGGTTAGACTATTTTTTTATGGTGTTATTTTATTCAGTATTTTTTTGGATCTCCTTTAGCATCACTCTCACTTTTTTCTCTACTTCTCTTAGTTGCTTCTCAAAATTCTTTTTGAGCTCTTCCATGGCCTGTGACCAATTCATACTTTTCTTGGAGGCTTTGGATGTAGGAGCTTTGCCTTCATTGTCTTCTGGTTGTATGTTTTGATCTTCTTTGTCATCAAAGTAAGATAATATAGTTTGACTCTTTTTGCACTGCTTGCTCATGATCCCAGCCAATTACTTGAGTTATAAACTCTTTGTTAAGGTAGGGGTCTGTTTCCAGTGTGGAGAATGTACTGTCCCAAGCTTCAGGGGTTTTGTGCAGCTGTTTTCAGAGATACTTCTAGAGACCTGTAAATTTTCACTTCTTCCAAGGTGCTATGATCAAGGGCGAGGTGTTTACTCCTTTTCTGGCCTGTGATCTGGTCTGTGAGTGACTTTTCTGTCTTGGAACTGTGAGGAGGATTCTCTCTTCACAGACACTACAAGCTCCACCACTCCAGCCCTCCTCCTTGCCCCAGGACCTCCACCCAGAACTGTGACCCAGATCCAAGCTTGGGCAAAACAAGAGAATCCTGCACCAGCAGAGAGATCCCTGCAATCCCCCTCTGATCAGCCACTCAATTCCCCCTCATTATGTGGGCCAGAATCTCAGGAGGCAGTTACCACCCCGGGGCCAAGCTCTGGGACTGGGGCTGGAACCCCACTGTGCTTCTCTTTCACCACTGTAGAAACTGACTTTTCCCAGTGATCTTCTAAGTTGTCTTTGGCATTCATGGATTAAGAAGTCTGGAAACGGCCACAGCTGCCTGCGATTCCGTCCTCTGAGGCCTGTTCCAGGTTTGCTGTGGCATTCACACCCACAATGAACTGTGTTCCTCTCCCAGCCTGACATGATATACCTTTCCGATAAACCACCCAGGGTTACCTTGGGCTGGAAATTTGCTTCACTCTGTCTTTTTGTGGGTTCTGCTGCTTTAGAATTTGTTTAGAGCTATTTTTTATAGGTATTTGGAGGTTTTGGGGGGAGAGCTGAAGCAAGTCACTGCTTTTACTCCTCCATCTTGGCTCTGCCCTTAGAATATGACTTTCAAAAAGCAATTTCATTTTCCCTCTTGAAACTCCACCCATCTTTGGATTCATCATATACTAAATTCTTTGGGAACTTGCTGGCTGATTTTTCCTGCAACCCATGTTTCCATATCCCATGTCTAATTAGATCACCTTGGAAGGATGTGTGTTGCTTCAGAATAATGAGAACTCATACCTGGCCCTCAAATGTCCTCACTTCAGACCAAATAAGGAAACCAAAGTCTGTTACTTTTCCTCCTAATATTATTTCTCCTGATTTCACCATTTCTTACTTTGGCAGCAGTGTCTGCCCAATGTTCCATTTTTTTTTTTAACAACTCAGATAATTTTTGAGTTTTTGCTCGCCTTTGATATTTACTTTCTTTCCTTTTCAATATTTCTTATGTCCATCCTCTCCTTCCAGTTTCCCCATGACACAGGTTTAATGAAGGTCCTCATTGTCACCCCCACCCTCTATCCTGGTTGTCAGATAGTTAATAAACACTGATTCAGTGCCAGCTATATTCCACACACTGTGATAAGCACTGGGCCTATGAATAGAAGGCAGAAGACATCCCTGCTCTTAAGAACTCATAGCTTAGTAGGGACAACCACTTACAAATGATTACATACCAGCAAGCCATATACAAGATAAATTGGAGATAATAAAGAGAGGGAAGGTATTATAAGAATAGAAAGGAATTGCTCTAAATTGTGACATTTGAGCTGAGATTTGATGGAAGTAAGGAAACATCTGGGAGGAGAATGAGGAGAGACTAGTATCATGAAAACCTAGGAAACTGGAAAATGGTGTTCATTCTGGGATTCACATTTAGAAAGCAGATATAGTCCAGGCAGAGAAGATCTAAACAAGAGTCTTCTGCTTTCCTCTTCTATCTTTTCCCTACATTCTATCCATCATGCTACTGTCAGAGTTAAGTTTTTATTCATCTCTCTTTCACCTTTAGGCCTCAAAAATCTCAGTTTTGTAGTTCTCTAATGCTTTTATCATGTACCACAGAGTATTATGTTTATCTCCACATTTTTTGTATTTCCCTCATAAAGTATAGGCCCATTCATTTTTCTTTTGTGTCATCTCCTGGCACCCACCATAGTGTCCTAAACACACTGCAATGCTTAATAAATGTACATTGAATGAGGAAGTGAAGGATCCCTAAATTTTTGGCCAATTAGTCCCTCAGGCTTCATGAGTAAAAGATCTTGGCCCATGTTCACACACACACACACACACACACACGCACACAGACACAGACACACACACACACATTTTTGCTTCCTGTCTCTGTCTTCTCCATAAGGTTCAATAAAATATTGCCCCCATTCAGAACATTTCCAGTTTTGCAAGAATTTTTGTGATATTTAAGTCTCATTCACAACCAAATATTAAATTCTTTTAGACTCCACCTGCCTCCATCCATCCTGGCCACATTAGGGGCCACATGTCCCCTAATCCTAGAGAGGGTTGATGTGGGGAAACAGGGAGATAGTTTAACTCTCTTTATTCCATTTTTCTCCCCGTGATCCTCTGGGTTTCAGGTCATAGGACTGCCTTCATTGTGACTCAAGGTGAACTACCTTGTGCAGCCATTTCGCTGCCTGAGCAACAGCATGGGTGGAGAGGTAGCTTCTTAAGGCTCAACCATAGTGTCAATAGCCATTTCTCCCAAAGGCACCTTGGAATCCTTTATCCCTAAACTGGTCTAGTCACTCACTAGTGGCTTAAAATCTGCTTCAGCACTCAAGTAATCAACTTAGTTTGATCTGGACCTCAGGTTCATGATTTCTCTTCTGAAATATCAGATTTGAGGAGTCCCCTGGAGGAACTTACCCACAGAAGGATATGCCTTTAGGATAAAGTCTCCTTCTTTCAGACTATGTTGGCTGGGGTGTGGCCTATAACTGAGAAAGACATGGGAACCCCTGTGCTATCAGGATTGGTGAGTCAGTCTCTAGCTCACATCCTGGGCCTTGGGTCCCCAGAAATTGCTTCATGTTAGGAGGACCAGAAAGGTAAAGGTTGAGCAGAACTAGAGCACCAATTTAGTTAAGGTTAGGAACAGTTTCACTTGACAGGTCTTGTTTTTCTCAGTTTGAAATGGCATACACAGTCTCATCCAACATTATTTAAAGTTATAGAATAGATTCATTATTCATATCTTCTATACAAAATAGATTGCACAAGTATTCCAGGATAAGGAAAGTATCTACTGCTTCTTTTATTCCCCAGTGTTGGAGGAACTATGGTGAGGTTCCCTTATACTCTGGTGCCCAGATTATAACCTTCAATGTTCCCAGAATTCTTTCATTTGTTTCAGTTGTTGTTTTAATTAGTGTTGTGTTGATTCTGGGATTAGATCAATTTTCTTTGTCCCTGCTTTACTTGACATGAACATACAGTATTGTCTATATTATCAAAATCTGTTCCTTTAAAAAATCATAGAATTCAGTTCAATCCAACTTTCTAAAGATTTAATAAGTAACTACACTGTGTAGGGCACTGAGCTAGGTTGTGTGAATGAAAAATAGAAATGTAAGAAGGTACTGTCCTCAAGAGGCCTTAATCTACTTAGGCCTCAATGCACTTATAGAAATAAATAGATGTTTGAGTGAATATGAGAGGGTAAACAAATAGTTTTGAGGCACCCAGAGAAGGAAGCAAACATTTTGTTTGGATAACTATAAAGATATTTGTATGGAATTTATAGATAAGCAACAAGGTCACTCCATACTCTCCTTATATAAGAATATTCCCGTCTTCTATGCTTATTCACTCAACTGTGTCTGAACCATCACTCTTTATTTCTATATAAACTAGTCTCTTCTATTTCTCTAAGTCCTAGGCCTCCCAATTTTATTTTTCATTTTATTTCTTTCTTACACAGTATTTATATTTCTTTTGTTGTCTCTCCTCCTCCTAGTTTCCTTCTGATGCAAGTTATTTTATAATGATATGCTCATTATCTTCTCGATGTTTTCAAATCACTTTCACAATAACTATCTCATTAGGTCCTCATGACCACTCTGTAAGTTAGTAAAGAAGTTCAAGAATTATAATGTCCTTTTAATAGGTGAGAAAATTGAGATTCAAAAAGGGTTAGAAATTTTTACAACACTCAGACAAGGTGTCTCATTCATTCACCCAAAAATCATTTCTTAAGTGCTTAACAAGGAAAAAGAGTCTGTGATAGGTCATAGAAGTAAAAACATGACAAGCAAATAATCCCTGTCTCCTGGGACCTTAATTTCTACTGGGGAGTTGCACAACATTTAAATAGATAAATAAAATATCATCAGAAAGGGACAATAAGAGTTAGATGTATCAGACACTTTTCCCACAGGAGTTGTCAGTAAGGTAAGCTTTAAATGAAGCTACAGATTCTAAGAGGTGATGAAAAAAAAATGGATTTCATTCTTGTTTCAGGAGACAGCCTGTGCAAAATCATGGAAGTGAGAGACAGAAACTTTTTTTTCCTTATCTTTTGTTTTTGATCCTCATCCTTCTTCAATTTCCTCTATACTTGTTCCTTCCTTCCTTTTTGATGTTTCTCATTTTAATTCATTTTTTATTTCTTTCTTCTTCTCATACTAAATCTTCTTTTTCTTCTCCATCTTCTTTTCCTCCTCCTCTTCCTTCTCCTTCTCATTTTCTTCTTTTGTCCTCTCTTCTTTCTCCTTCTTCTTCAACATCACCACTACAAACAGCTATTGTGCCTCATCACCTCATTCTGATTACCATTTTGCTGTCTTCACACAGACTTTTGGCACCAGACAACCAGAATCATTGCTGACACAATAACTACAGCAGCCACAAGCCATGTCAGTGACCTTGAATTAACTTGGCCAGAAAGATCAACGCTATTTCATTCATAATAGACAAAAGGTTCCTTGAGGGTAAGGTTGGTATTATCAACTAGGGTGTTCTGCAAATGCTTCAAGAAATGGGGTGATTTGATTTAGGATTTGGAACATGGGAATTCTTAACTACTTACAGAAAAATGGAAAGCATTGTCAGATAAGAAAATGACAATGAGCAAAGATACAGAGGAGGAAATGATTTCAGTCAACTACTTAAGAATTAGAGTTCAAAAATAAAACAAGCTGCCTCATTACGTTCTATAGTAATGGAGGTCTTCACACTGAAGCTTGAAGACCAGGTACATTATTAAAGGGATTTTTCTCTGCTGTGGAATTAGACTAAGGTACCTCTGAGTAGACTCCTAGACTTCATATATTATAATTCTGTGATTCAATTTGCTGGTAGGCATAAAGAAGGAGAGATGAAGTAATATAAGTGATAATGAGAAGACTAATCTCATGTTGGTGTATGTATGTATGTGCATGCATGTGTGCACATATGTATATATGCAAATACATATGCATATGAATATATATGTGTGTATATATGTGTAGGAATATTCATTGCTAGCACCTGAGGAAGATGCATGAAGATGCTTCTGGTGATACTACAGTGAATAATGACATAGGGGGAATCCAAAAATGAAAGGAAAAGGAGAAAAACTGGTAGATCCCTCACCTGGCAGTGTTATAGAGGACACCGGGAAGTGCCTAGGTGAGAAAGAATCTTGGAAAGGGATTCCATACACAAGTGGCCACATGAGCAACTGTAAAATAGTGATATCTGATTCAGTATAGTCAAAATCTAGATCATTTGTTCATTTAGACTCAGTCACAACTGCAAAGAACTAAGAAAGAACTCAACATTTCTCTTTTCTGAGATGGTTTCTCAGTGTTAATTCTTGTTCTTGATACTGAATAGGCTCAACTCACAGTTCTTAGAAATCCTAGCCTCACACTGCTTGACATTCAGTTCATTATTTTTCATTGGGTGGTGATTCTTTGTGTACTACTCCTTTGCTGAAGTTTGCATACATTTTGTGTCCTTAGGAGAGCAGATTTACCTTGTAGAGTGTTGCATAGAGAATAATGTTCTACCTATGGATGAAAGAGAGATTAAATACTGGCTTATTCGCATCCCAAACTTCTAAAACTAGAGCAAGAAACTTGTAATTGAAAAATAAACTGCTATGAAATTAGAAAAAGAAATTATAATAAAAGAAAATCCTTGAGGCATCCCATTCACTGAAAAAGTCAAATTAGGACCAGATCAGGGGTAGATGTGGGTAAAATTTGGCTAAACACTGTCAAGGTTTTCCTCGGAAGTTTCCCCTCAGCACCCACTTCTCCACAATTCTCACATGGACACCATGACCTCAGCTATACAATACTAAAGAGTTAGCTTTTGAGCCACACAGCAAATTTTATTAGAAATCCTATTTATTAACTTGATAAGGTATGTAGTTATAAGGACAGAGTCTCAAAATATTCAAGATAAAATATTCTCAGAATAGGAAGGAACATCAGAGGTTATATATCATCTGCTGGAAGATATCTAGTGATTTGAAGTCCATTATCACTTAAGAAAGCCAGTAATTTTTGTAATGAATTGTAACAAATATTTGGAAGTTTTCTCTTTATGGTGAGCCTGACATTTTTTAAATTGGCGACTTAGCAATCTTAACCTAGTGCTCCGAATTTTTCCCTGAGTGTCCTACATCTCTCACCTTTTCTTCTTTGCTCCAGTCTCAGTCTTACAAAGACTAAATTTTCTACTTGTAGTCTTGATTCTATCCCTCCTGGCTTCTAAGGGAGCTTAACACTTTTATCATCTACTCTGCCTAATTTTCAAACTCCTCTTTTACATTGGTTTATTTACTGTTTCCTACAACTAGAGCCAGATCTCCTTCATTCTTTGAAAAAAAAACGACAGTTATCACATATCGCTACCATCTCTTCAAGCTACTGTCATATTTCTTGGCATCATTTCACAGCCCAATTCCTAGAAAATTCTGAACACATTTTGTAGGTTCTACTTTTTCACCTCCACTGCTTTTTCAGCCTCTTAAAATTTTGCACAGTCTATAAAGTTGCCAATGATCTCTCTATTACTAAACTTTTTTTTTTACCCCTGTACATATCCTTCTTTAACTCAGACATATTTAAAATTTTTTGATTACCACCTCCTTTTTCATACTCTATGATCCATGGGTTTTCACAACACTATACTTTCTTGGTTCTCTTTGTACTGGACCAAATGATTCTTTGCTACTCCTTTTAGGTTGGTAATTCACTATACTCTACATGTGAGAGTACCTCATGTCTCTATACTGATCACTTTTTTTCTTTTCTACATATGCTGTCTCAATGAAGTCATCAATTCCTACAGATTCAGCTATCATCTCTCTGCAGTTGAATCTCAAATCTACTTATCCAACTCTCTTCTTTTTTTTACCCCAGCTACAACCCAGCATCTTAACTCTGCTTGAAATTTCTGTCTAGATGTCCAATAAGCCTAACATACTTAACATGCCCCAAACCAATCATTTCCCCCCCCACCTGTCATCCCAACTTGTGTATTTATATTATATACATTATAACTATCCAAAGCCAGGTTGTTATTTGATCTCACCTGGACTATTGCAAAAATCTTCTATTTCTGCCCCACAACTATCATCTATTTGTTATTTCTAAATCACAGGCATGACCAGGCCAACCCTCTGCTCAAGAAGCTTCAGTGCCTTTAGGCTGGAGTATAAATCTTCTATTTGACATTTAAGTACTTCACAATCTGGCTCAAGCCTGGCTGATTGCATCTTACTTCTCCCCATATTCTCAACATTCCAGACAAACTGGCTTACTTACTAAGCCCTATGCATGACATGTATCCCTTACATCTGTACCTTTCTTTAGGTTATGTGTCATGCCTGGAATCCTCTCTCTTAGTCTCTTGGCCCCCTGAACATTGTCAATACTCAAGTGATAGCTCATTCATGGGGATTTTCTCTATTAATTAAGCTGTTAGTACTTTTACAATCACTATTTATTTTGTATATATGCTTCATTTGTTTATCTGTGACTATGCGGTATCCTCTTAGTAGGATAAAAGATCATGGGTTTTTGCCTGATTTTTCATCTTGTATCTTTAACATTCAACATAGTGCCTGACAGATAGGAAGCGTTTATTGAACAGTTATTGACCACTTTATTCATCCAAGAATAAAAGCTTGTAGTCTTTCTTCTGCTTGGCAGTCTCCAAAAAGATAACCTGTATTTCCAGAGCCCTCTCTTCCTTAGCACGAATATCTACATTCCTTAGCTGCTTCTGATGTGTCTTGGTCTCCAGGCATCCTCCTGTCCTGTTGTCATTGCTGTGAATATATTCCAGCTTATCATTGTTCTTCCTAAAATCTAACACCCAGAATTTGACAAAATTCTCCAGTTACAAATGACATACATAGCCATGGAAAAGAAGAGAGTGCTTATTGGTCCTCTTGGTCTCAGCATCATGCTTCTTTTAATTAATTTAATTAATCTTTTCCCTAGGCCATTCTAAAATAAGTCCATTACTAACCTGATTTTTTTTTTGGTTACTCCTCTCCTTGTTAGCATCCTGCTTTATTCGTACATTATATAATTTGAACCTCAAAACAGCACCAGGTTGTACATCAGCCAATTCTTACTAGTCTGAGAGAGTAAAATATTAAATTTCCAGAATGATAACTTAAACCTAGGAAATCAATAAGTGCTACAAATAAAGACGTAATTTATTATTGTTTTGATTTTATGGAATTAAGAAACTGATGGAGAAATAATACAAATTAAATTCAAAAGTGTGTCATGAATTTTCAGAATCAGTTGTTAAAAATATTTATCAGTATGTTACTGTAATATCCCTAATAAGCTCAAAGTACAGTTATGTTTTATCCTTTTTAAGAAAAGGATATTGAGGGGCAGAGATAGTAATTAATTTGTCCATTGCAACATGGTGTAAGAAAGAGAATTTGAATGACATTCTTCCTTGACTCTCCTGTAGAAGAAGAGAAGGATGAGGATGATGTAATGATAATAATGAACATGAGGAGAATAACCAGGCAGAGTTAAGTTTTCCAAAATTATACTACTTAACATATTCTGTATTACAGGACAATTGAACTACTCTCAATGTCTCTTCTTATTTTCTCTTTTTCTTTCTTTGCCTTTGTTCCTTACATTCCTCAATCTTAGAATGAACTTCCCAATTCAATTTCCAATTGTACATGCTCCTTCCTTGAAGACCCAATCCATATTTAACCTACTTAATCTTTCTTTGATTTCCCTAGCTAAAATTAGAATTTTTACACCACTCCACATGGACCTTTTATTTTTGCAGTCATTCCAGTAATTTTTTGATAACTATTTCTACTTGTAGTTCTTTCACATTTAGATAGTAAGCTCCCTAGGAGAAGGCTCTACATTGCATTCATTCTTTCATTCATTCATCCATCTATGTAACCATTTATTTATCTGTTTATCTATCTATCTATTTATATTCTCATATCAATAGCTATAGAATAGTAAATACTTAATTTAGATGTGAACTGGATAAAATCGAACTGACTCAGGGAGTGATAAAGCTGATGATAGAGATGATCAGATTATCTAGGACTATTTCTTTTAACCTTAAACATTAGTCATTATTCTGAATTATCTCCATTCTCCAGTCTAATAAACAAGCATTTATTAAGTATACATGTGTTAGGTGTTATATCTAGTCTTAGTGCTTCAATTCATGATAGTCCTTCCCATATTATGAGGATGATACTTTTATATATTTCCCTTTTAGTATACTTCCTTTTCTGTTTGTTTGTTTTTTTTCATCACATAGATCTGTGCATGGCAAATGACCAATACAACTCTTTGACTCATAGTCTGAATTTAGCAAATGAAAAAGAAAAAAAAAAGCTGTAATCTATTTGTGTCTCTGCAGGACCACCAAGTGAAGCAGCGTTCTACTGGGTTCCCACATAGCAGTTGAGTACCTGCAATGGGAATGAGCATACTCAACTACAGGCAGAATGTCCACATTCAATGATACACAGTTTCATCCTTCCTCCTTTCTACTGCTAGGCATCCCAGGCCTAGAATCAATGCACACCTTTGTTGGCTTCTCTTTCTAAATAGGGTATCTGATTGCACTGGTGGGGAATATCACCATATTGTTTATGATCCAAACTGAGTGGAGTCTCCATCAGCCCATGTTCTACTTCCTAGCTATACTAGCCACTAATGAGCTGGGCCTGTCAACAGCCACCATCCCTAAAATCCAAGGCACCTTCTTGTTCAGTTTAAGGTAATCATTTTTAGGGCCTGCCTATCTCTCTGGAAACAGACCAATGCGTACGATGTCTAATGTCTTTGTTTCACAAGAAAGGATGTGCTGACACTCTCAGAAAATGAAGTTCTGTAGGACATCATGAGTTCTCTATTATGTAAAGTCATTCAATGTAGGCTGACTTCTGACATTAATAATAATAACTAGCATTTACATACTGCTTTAATCTTGACAAATGCTTTATAAATATTACCTTTTCATAATTATTCATTTATTATTATCTTTTGATAATTATCCACTTGAGTTTTACAACAAGGTTGTGAGGTATGTGCTATTATTATCTCTCTTTTACAGTTGAGTGAATTGAGGCTAAGAAGAATGTTACCTGTCCAAGTTCGCATAGCTAGGAAGGAAGGAAGTACCTGAAACCAGATTTGAACTTAGGTCATGCTGACTTTTGGTTCTGTTCTCTGTACACTCTACCACCTAGCTGCCTTCCTGACAACTTGAAAGGTATAGAGGAGAGGACTTCTCGGGTCATTTTTCAATCATATCCTTTATATTACATCTGAAGTAAAGATGTGATCTCAGTCTAGGCCTTTATCTGACCTCATTACATCAATACAGAGATTTCATCAATGTATAATTTCTTCATGCATGTTTATCATGAGCCGCTTATGCTTTCCATTTTGTGTGATTCTTCACCATATTCTTCCTTAGACTGCCTCTCTGTCCCTCTATAGTAGATCCATTCAACTTATTGGAGGCCTCTCTTTAGTTGTTGTTGTTGTTTTTTTAATATTTCATAGGTAACAATGGAGCTCTCTCATTCTCCATCTTTCATTTCTGACTTTCCCCACAATGGAAGTTCACTTATTTTTCCATAATGCATTTTCTCAATGACATCTCCTGTATCACTTCTTGCTCATAGGTTATCATTGGAAACAGGCTGCAGCCTATTTGCATTCACAATGTATCTCTCTATTGCTATTTGTATTGCCCACATTTTTAGTTTCTCACATTAGTTCCAAGATTTCCAACCAGGAACCATGACTAGAAAAATTATTTATGTTTACATATGTCTCTTTGTGCTGAGTATCATTTACTATAGTACTCAACATTAACAGAACAATTTAACCTTCCTCTTCCTCTATTCAGTTCTAGGCCTGGAAGGGCCTATGAGGAGGGACTGTCTAGAACATATGAACTAAATACTAATTGAATTAACTAGTTATCCAACTACATATAATAGACCAGCCAGTAGGTACTTTTATCCGTTTGATTTTTCCTCTTTTGATTGATGAGTCAATATCTTTTGACTAATTATCTATTTCTCTAAGGTGACCTTGTAATATTCTGTGACTTGAGGAACTTAGAACATCATGTAAATAAAGCACCATCTGTAGAAACCCATAATCAGGCCCTCTTCTACTTGGTTCTTGTGCAAAATGCCCTCTATTAGAGTTGTGAAATGACCATATTTGCCTAGTCCACTGCTCATTGTTTTATGCCCTGCTTCATGTTAATAATTAAAAATCTGTAAAGCAAAATATTTTCTGATTACATTTTTCAAGCAAACTCATTCATTCTTAAATTTTTATGACATTTTTTGTGTGCCTTCGGTTCATATTGGTTCATGTTGCCTTGTCTAAACAAAGAAAAAACCAAACTAGTGCGGTCTCCCCTTCCATGAATCTCATCAACTCCTTTCACTGGAATTGATGCTTATCTTCCCACTTCTCCTGTTTCTCAAGCCTTCTGTACCTACAGTCTCACTTTTCCTATGTCTGTGTAGAAGCCATGCATATTCACCCAGCTCCAACTTCCTTTTCCCCCTAGGCACTTATCTGAGTCCTGGCCCTTCTGCCTAAATTACTTCACCTGTTTCCTATAGTTCAACTGGAGAAGAGTGGGGACCTCTTGGCTCACAAGTAGTCCTTCTCTCATCATTCCCCAGCCCTGAAGTCATGTCCCAGATGGATCTACAATAGCTCCCTCTTGAGCAGAGTGTTTGTTGGTTATTAAAACCAGCCTAAAGGCATTGGGCTTTTTCCCTTTCCCAAAGGATAGACCCTAGGGAGGGTTCAGGAGTTTTAAGGCTGAAGCTGTTAAGTGGTTTTCTATAATAGAAGGCCTCTCTCCTCACACCTATTCAGAGGTCAGATTGATGTCAAAACAGATAGATGATTTCCTTCTGGTATCACTATTGGTGAGTTAAACAATGGAATCCTGTTTCATTGTTTATAACCTTAGTAGTTTTATCTTTTTTTTTCTTTAAAAATTATTGATTTTTGATCTTACATTACTTCATTTCTAAATATACCCATGCTCTCCTGCTACCCAGTGAATAGTCCATTTTAACAGAGATAAAAATAAAGTAGGGAAAAAAAAAATTTTCAGCAAAACTAATCAACACATTGATTCTGATTAAGTATATGCAAGGTTTCACATTCATAGAACCCCACCTCTGAAAAGAAGGTTGGGAATTGTATTTTCTCATCTCTTTACCCTGAACATAGTCGTGAAACTTTTTCTTTATAGCCAGAGGGATAGGAAGAGTGCATATGATGAAAGAATGGAAAAATTTGCTGAGAAAAGTGGTCCAAACTGAGGAGTGAATGTTGTAAGCAACAAAGAAAGGTTTTCTTCAGACAACAAACATAAGGGGCCAGAAGTTTGCTTGAACACTGAATAAAACAGTTGATCATGACATTGAATTTGGTTTTATTTAAATGATTTATGGGGAAAAATGTGAAAACAGGAGCAGGCGAAAATGCTTATCATCTGTGAACTCAGAAGGGAAAACCCAAAACAGAAAAGGGAGACACTACAGAAAAGCAGATTTTAAAAAATCTCGTCATAGGGAAAATATTTTCCTGATAGAGCTTTGCCTTTCTGACTGAATGACGAGTTAGGAATGAAATAATTCCCATAGGCTGTATGATTTCATACATGGATTGTGAGCTTGAAGTGGTCCTAGAAAGTCACTGAGTTCAACCCCTATATTTTCTATATGCAAAACTTACTTCAGTAAGGGAAAGTGAGTTGTTGAAGATCACACAAATAGTAAGAAATGGAATCAGGATTTGAACCCAGGTGTTCTACCTCCAAACCCAGAAGCCATTCTTTTACATTATTTTGTTTCATGCAGAGTGAAATATTAGATCAAATGTTATGTTCTGTTCTGTCATTGAAGATATAGATATAGATGTAGATATAGATATAGATATAGATAGATATAGATATAGATATAGATATAGATATAGATATAGATATAGATATAGATATAGATATAGATATAGATATAGATATAGATATAGATGATATAGATGTAGATATAGATATAGATATAGATGTAGATATAGATATAGATATAGATATAGATATAGATATAGATATAGATATAGATATAGATATAGATATAGATATAGATATAGATATAGATATAGATATAGATATAGATATAGATATAGATATAGATATAGATATAGATATAGATAGATATAGATATATAGTTTTTCCAAAGAAAGAACTTAAATACTCTTCTCCATTGTGAGTAATTGACTAAAATGCTATAGAAAAAAGTGAAACTGCAGAGTCCTGTTCCCAATTCTTTACCAAATCATTTATGCCTATTTCCTCTACCTCTTCTCCTCTATTTCTTTTTGTCTCTGACTTTCTTGATATCTGTAGGGCAACCCTAAGTGGTGGAGTTGTCTAACTAATATTATTGAGTCAAGACCCCATTCCAGTGCACTCTGTCTATTACTAGGCACTAGTAATAAGTGATCCGGTTTCATTTACCCAGTTAAGATTAATTAACATCATGAGTTTTTACAAAGTGATATTTACCAAAAGAATTTAGCAAGAGCCAAAGTTATAGTTTCCTCAAATTCTTGAATGAGCACTTTTCCGTATATCATCTCAGGCACTGGAGAAATTTGGTAAGATTTAATACAGTTTCTATATAGTGTTCATCCTTCCAATTAAATTTCGAAATGCAGCATGATTAACGGATGGAAGAAGATGCATCCCTGTTCCTTCTAAGACTAGCCTAGCTCTCTGTTTTTTAGTGTCTGGCTTCTGTTAGATTCTGGAATGGATTCCAACTCCGGGATTTCTGGATGGCTCATTTTCCCAACCTTTTGAAATTCACAAGAAAATCATAATCCCCAATCTGTTCTTCGTGGAAAAATATGAAACTATAGAGACAAAATGGAGATGTAAGTAATGGTATGGTCATGACTTTTGAACTTCATAACAGCACTAGGGAAAAAGGATCTTACAGTATGAAACTTCTAAGGAGCTTGTGTTTGCTTACAGCAAATAAAAATTATCTTAGAATGTTCTATGCATTTTTAAAACTTTGAAGAATTTCTGCTAATTCTCTTTTTTTTGTGATAATGTGGTTACTCCCCTTTCTATATGACAGCCCATAAAATACTGGAAAACTGCATTCATCACCTAAATCTTATCTTCACAAATCGCAATATCAATACTTTCTTAAACTGAGATTTTTCACTATTTCAAGTCATTTGAAATGATTTTCTTCATCCTGTAGGTACAATATAATTTCAATAATGTTTTAAAATATGGTGCCCAGAATTGAGCACAATATTCCAGATATGGCCTGGGCAAAGAGTACTATGAGTAAAACTTCTCTCATTCTTTTCTTTAGACTTCCGTGTGCTGGCTTTGGCCATTCCTACATGGAGCATAGAAACTTGGGGATCATAATTTCCCTACCACCTGCTGGAGAGTTGATTTTACTGAGGTTTTCAAATTTACAGGTCTCTCTGGCTTTTGATTTTTGGAGGGATTTATTGAAAAAAACTGATTACACTACAGAAGCTGTTATAATATTTATCTTGTTGTCCACATGTTAATGGATGAAATGTTTGGGATGTTATAAGTGTGTGACATCATGTGAGGACCTATTTTCCCACTCATCTGTGTCTTCTTACCCTGGTCAACTGGTGGTTTCATTATTTAGATGGATAATGGTAATGGTAAGCTGAAGAGACACTTCCATCTTGCCCAAAACTACTGTCCCTTCCGTGTGATATTGTGTTAAAACAGATCTTACACTGTTATTTCATACTGTTATAGGCTACTGAATTTAGTGAGGACTTAATAACATTTGTTGACTATTAAATTAAATGGAGATCTCTGAATGTTCCTAGTAAATTCCTTGGGTCATATGCTGTTCAACATGTTTGATCAGTGAAATAGGTGAAGTCATGGCAGGCTGGTTTGCATAATTATATAACGACTCAGAATTGAGAGGATAATTATTACACTGACTGACAAGTTCCAAAAAGAATATGAGAGGAGAAAATGATGAGACAAATCTTATATAACAAAATTAAATATTGAAAAGTGGAAAAGTTTCATGTTAGTGCTAAAAAAAATCTACAACTGTAAGTAGGAGAGGATGTGACTAGACAATAGTACTCACTAAAAAAAAAAAAGCTCTCTTTTTTTTTAGTGGAATACAAGTTCACTGTAAGTCAACATTATGGAATTGATACCAAAAATAATATTCAACTTTAAACTGGTTTAAATATGAGGGAGTCAATAGTGTACCTGTGCTCTACTCTGTTGAAGCACAATTTGTAATATTGTGTATAATTTTAGGTGTTGCAGGTAACAGTGGGTATTGGCATTGTGTTGACATGGGCACATTGGAGAACTTTCAAGAAATACTGACCAGAATCGAAGCCTTTCCTAGGTAGGTAGGAAAAAACAATATATTTAGGTTGGAGGAAAATGGACAAAAGACTTGGAGACAACATGATAAATGTCTTCAACTATTGTATGCCTGTCTTATAATAGTAGAATTTCTAAAGCTCAGAACTAAGCAGAACTGGTAAAGGTGAAAGATTTGAATAATTTGGATCAATGTAAATATGATTTCCTAAGAATTAGACCTATCAGAAAGGGGCATGGCCTGACTTGGGAGGCAGTGAATTCTAGATCACTTGGGTACTTTAATTGGATGCTACATGACTACTTGTTAAGTCAGTTATAAAGCAGATTTCTGTTTAAGCAAATATTTAATGAAATACTAATCTCTGATATCCTGTCAGATTCTGAAGTTTTTTTTTATTCTAGAGGTATTGAAAAAAACCAAAAAAAAAAACCCCTTTCCTATATTTCTCGAGGAATGTAGAAGAATGAAGTAATAACATTTGAATCCTTTCCAGTGTTTGAAAGTCCATCTTCAATGACCATAGTCATCTGCAACTATAAAAACAATGCCTCATTCCAATGATACTCAGTTCCATCCCCCATTTTTCCTATTACTGGGAATTCCAGGACTGGAATATTTCCACATCTGGATTGGCTTCCCTTTTTGTATTGTGTACCTTATTGCCCTCTTGGGAAACACCACCATACTGCTTGTGATCCAGACTGAGAAGACACTTCACCAGCCCATGTTCTACTTTCTGGTCATGTTGGCCACCATTGACCAAGGCCTATCCACAACTACAATTCCCAAGATGCTGGGAATATTTTGGTTCAGATTGAGGGAGATCAGCTTTGAGGCCTGTGTCACCCAGATGTTTTTTATCCATCTATTGACTGGAATGGAATCAGCTGTGTTATCATCTATGGCCTATGATCGCTATGTGGCAATCTGCAATCCTTTGCATTACAGCACTGTCCTCACCAACAGGGTGGTGGCCTTCATGGGCATTGTGGTGGTAGTGAGGTCTTTCTTCACAGTGATTCCCTTTGTGTTTCTGATCCTTCGACTTCCTTTCTGTGGAAATCATGTTATTCCTCACACCTATTGTGAACACATGGGCATTGCTCGATTGGCATGTGCAAGCATCAGAGTCAACATGGTCTATGGTCTATGTGCTATTGGAACTCTAATGTTGGACATTGTAGCTATAGCTCTATCCTATGTACAGATTCTCCAAGCTGTCTTTCACCTCCCCTCCAAGGATGCCAGGCTAAAAGCCCTGAGTACCTGTGGCTCCCACGTTTGTGTCATCTTGGCCTTTTATACTCCAGCCTTATTTTCTTTCATGACACACCGTTTTGGCAGGAATGTCCCTCGTTACATCCATATCCTTCTGGCCAATCTCTATGTCATTGTCCCACCCATGCTTAACCCTGTCATCTATGGGGTTAGGACCAAGCAGATCCGGGAAAAGGTGTTAAAGATGTTATGCAATAAATAAATCAGACTTGGAACTCCAGCATTTTAATTTGCGCTTTTCAGTGAACCTTAGGAAATATTCAGAGGCTAAAAATAGTGATCATACCAGGAGATGTCTCTTTCTAAGTATATTAACCCCATCTCCACTAAACAGACACAGACCTTTGCCACCTATTCACAGAACCAGCCTGGCATGCTTATTCAGGTTTATGAAGGTTAGGGAGCAATGACAAAGGATAACAACCTTCTTGGCAAGTTTAAGTTCACAGGAATCCTCCTTGACTACCCCAGCCCCCAAGGATGTTCCTCAGATTGAAGTAACATTTGACTTTGATGCAAATAGCATCCCCAATGTTTCTGCCGTGGAAAAGAGCACGGGCAAGGAGAAATACATCACCTCCTCAATAATAAAGTCATCTGAGCAAAGAAGATATTGAGTGTATGGTCCAGGATGCTGAGAAATACAAGGCTGAGGATGAGAAGCAGAGAGACAAGGTGTCTTCCAAGAATTGTCTCGAATTTTATGCTTTCATCATGACGGCTACCATAGAGGATGGAAAACTACAAGGCAAAATTAGTCATGAAGAAAAACAGATCCTTGAGAAATGTAATGAACAACTGGCTGGATAAGAACCAGACTGCTGAGAAGGAGGAATCTGAGCATCAGTAGAAAGAATTGGAGAAATTTTGCAACCTCATCAATACTAAGCAGTACCAGAGTGTAGGGTGCATACCAGGTGGGTTCCCAAGGGGTAGCACCACTGCATGTGGAGGTGCTTCTTCTGGAGCCACTACTGAAGAGGTTAACCAAACACACCAGAAGAATGAAAATTCCACACAGCTTTTCAAAAATTGAAGGAATCAAATTTGTAGCCAAGACAGTAGCAGTTTAAAAGTAACATTTCAGCTACTGTGTAAATCTGGGCATTCTGAATATTTGAACCTGTGCAGAGTTAAGGAAGTGAACCACATTGCAGTTAATCAGTATTGTAAACAAATGCAAATGCAATTCTTGTTCTGGAGAATGCAATCTATTTAAAATTGGCACCATTGAAAAAAGAATAACCCCATTCTTCTCCTGACATTACTTTTTGTAGTCCTCTTGTGGTACAACTTTAGAAGGGGCTAAGCACCATATTGGCCTGGCCACTTGGACACTATGGCAATTAACTCTAATTCAATAAGACTGATTCTTCTCAGCTGACTGTCCATATTGCTGACCCTGACATATGTTCTAAAGCTCCAGGCTGAGAAGATATTGGTAGACTGTTGAATAAAACAATGAATTCAGAATAGGTTCTTCCTTACACTCACTGGTGAGTAGTTTTTTGTTTTTGTTTTGTTGTTGTTGTTGTTGTTGTTTTGTTTTGTTTTGCTTTTACCTTCTCTCAGTTACTGGTGATGAACATCTCAAATGTCAAAGATGTTGGCCCATAACTCAGTTTCATTCTGATTTCTAAATTCTTTTCATGCCTTCTCTGATTCCTTTCCATTGTATTCTTTCACTTGTTATCTTTTAGCTGAACTAAAAAAAAAAAAAATAAAAATAAAAAACCACTGACCCTAATATGTACAATTTTGTAGACCACTTTGGCATCTCTGATTCTTTTTTATATCCAACCATTTAGATCCTAACGTTATCTAATATTTTTTAGTCCTCCATTATCAAAAATTTCCATATGGATGAGTAATTTGTAGTCCTGGATATCCTTTCCATTAGCACTTTACTTTTAAGTAATAGTGAAGAGCTAGAAGTTCCAAGTCAGCTTCTGGGAAATTCTTCAGGTAAACATATGGAGTACATAACTAAAGAATAAATTGAAGAGGGAAAATAAGCATTTATATAGTGCCTACTATATACCAGACCCTGTGTTAAGTGCTTTACCAGTAATATATTACGCGATTCTTATGATATATCTATGGCATAGGTGCTTTTATCACAATTTTACAGTTGAAGAAATTGAGGCAAATAAAGATTAAGTGGCTTGCCCAGGGTCACAGAGCTAACAGGGTTCTGAGGTTAGATTTGAAATCATGTCTCCTTGCCTCCAGGCCTAAAACTCTATTCACTTTGCCACTTAGCTGCCTATATGAGAAGAAACAATAGAACATGATGTTATTTAAAGCAGTCAAAAAAAAGTCAGGGATCCTATAAATGGATATTAAACAGTGTATTAGACCATGAAACCATGGACACCAACCAAAGAGAAGTTGAAACTGAGATAATCTTCTTTTAGAGAAGAAGCTAGGGGTTTCTGAATAGATAGGACATCCAAGAAGACAAGTGTGGAAAAGTAAGAAGGTAAAAAAAAAATACTGGGTGAGAGTGAATGGCAATGTGGATAATACATCATATCAGTTTAGGGAATAAGAGAACTTAGCAGAGTCATTGTATACCACTCTATAGGCAGGGGAGATGTTTCTGGGTAAATGAGAATCCTTTCCATGAAACTAAATAAAAATCACTCTTGGACTGTGCCTCCAGTAAAAGAGAAAGCTTTTTTAATGGACAGGTCCCTGAAGTTCACATCATGAAATCATAGAACGTCAGAGTTAAAAGATGTCTCAGAAGCCACCTTAATCACAACTGGACAGGAATCCTAGTCAATTAACCTCCACTTAAAGATCTCCAGAGAGGATGACCTCTCTTCTTCCTCCTCTATATCACATAGCTTGTTATAATTGTTGAGAGTTATAGTTATTTCTTCACATTGACCTGAAATATTATTTTTTGCAACTTCTATCCATGGCTCCTAGCTCTGCCCTTGAGATCATAGCACCGTTGGATCCTAAATTTAATGCATGACCTTAGAGGTCATAAATTCAAACTACCTCATTTCATGGTTGAGGTAAATCATGGTCAGGAATGTTAAGTTTGACTAGAGCCACACAGCAAGTAATTATTTGAACCAGGATTCAAATTGAGATCTTCCTAACTCCACATCTAATCCTCTATCCAGTACACCATAATAAAAACAAGACAAATTATCCTTCTAAATGACAGACTTATGAAGAGTTCAAGACATTTATCATGCCCCCCAACATCTTTTCTAAGTAAAAAGATCCAACTCTTTCAACTGATCTTCATATGAAAATATTTCTAGTCACTTCTCGTTTCTCATACTTCTAATCTGGAAATACTTCCCTTCCTCAAGGAGCTCACAGTCCATTGGCAAGACAATATGCCAACAACTAGGTACTAACAAACTATATAGAGGAGTAACTGGAGATAATGGACAGAGGGTAGACACTAGAATTAAAAGGAACCAGGAAAGGCTTTCTTTAGAAGATGGGATTTTAGCTTAGACTTGAAGGAAGTTAAGGAATGAATTATTTGGAGATGAGGAGGAAGACTATTTCATTCATGGCTGACAGAAAAAAATCCTGGAGTTAGAAGGTGTGATAATACTGATGTGAAGGGAAGAGGAGGGAATGCTTATGAATGACTTTTAATACCCAATAGAGCATTTTATATTTTATCCTAGAGGCAATAGTGAGCCACTGGAGCTTATTGAGCAGAGGAGTAACAAGTTCTGACCTGATCTTTAGGAAGATCACCTTGATAGCTGAGTGGATGGACTGGAGTTGGGAGAGACTTGTAGCAGTGAGACCAATCAGCAGATTATTAAAATAGTCCTAGCCTGAGGTGATGAAGAACTCTACCAGGACGGTAACAATGTGAGAGAAGAAACAGAGACATAGGTGAGAGATGTGTTACAAAGATAAAATCAATAGGTCTTGGCAACATATTGGACATTGGGTGATGTGAGTTAGTGAGGTTTTGAAGATGACACCAGGTTGAGAACCTGATTGATTAGGGCAGTGTTATTTGCCTCACCAGGAATAGGGAAGTTAGGAAGAGTATAGAGATTTGGAGAAAAGATACAGGGTTCAGTTTTGAACAAGTTGAGTTTAAGATATCTAAAGATCATCAGGTTCAAGATATCTAATAGGCAGCTTGAGATGTGAGACTAGAGGTCAGAGAGAGCTTAGGACTGGATATGTGGATATAAGAATCATCAATATAGAGATGATAATTGAATACATGGTTGCTGATGAGAGTACCGACGTAATAATAGTACAGAAAGACAAGCGGACCTATGGCAGAGGCCTGCAAGAAACCCAATGGTAGTGTCTGTGACTGCAATGAAGTTCTACCATAGGAAACAGACAAAGAACAGTCAGATAGATAAGCAGATATCCAGGAGAGAATACATTCATGAAAACCCAGAGAGAAAAGGGTGATTGAAGGTGTCAAAAATTACAGAGAGGTAAGAAGCATGAAGACTGAGAAAAGACCATTATATTGGGCAATTAAGAGATCTTTAGTAACTTTGGAGGAAGAAGTTTCTAGACACTTGAAATTCAAAAAGGATTCAATAGTCATACTTCATATTTCATTACTTTTTTCTGTATTTTCTTATAAAAGTTTCTAAACATTCCAAAGACTTCAAATGACAAGTGAAATAAATAAAACTTGTATTTATCTGTGCATCAGATGATACCTAACTTTAACCACTTCATAATTTTATTGTAAATGAGAGGAAATGTTCTTACATTTCTACTGGGTCATATCTTTGCCCCCATTAATCTTTTCCCCTTTGAGTATCAGGTTAATCCCTCAAATGTACAACAAATGATATTTGTAGAATAAAACAACTTTTTTCTTTGCATATAGGTTCCATCATGAGATAATTCACTGAAAATAAAACATTTATGACACTTCCCAACGTCACTTCATAGCGAGGCTTAATGTTTGTTACAACATTTTATGGTTATTAAATGTTTTCCTCATAAAAACTTTGTGAAGTTACTTGGCTAAGTATTATTTTCTCTATTCTATGTGTGAGGCAATTGATCATTATTTCAGCAGCTCCTCTGATCGTGCCATGCTTCAGTAGTTAAGAGATTTGACTGTGTTCGTATAAGTAGTAAATACAATATCTAAATTATCCTTCCCGTCTCCCAAAATAGAAAAGAAATTTTGAATACACAGACACAAAGACACACACTCACACACACACACACACACACAAAAGCACACACACAAGTTCATTACCATACTCACAATACAACACGAAATGATTTTCTAGAAACCTATGTATCTCCATTACAAACCTATCATTTAATATATACATCTGTGTAAATATGTATATATTTACATATGTATAGGCTTTCATAAGCACTTCATTTTTTCTCTTCTGTGCATTTTAAAAAATACAGTAGTTCCCTTCAGTAAGGGCATTATTGTTGCTTATGCCCTCATTCACTAGATTGTCCCTCCTTTTTTAATAAAAATCAAGAAAGACAAACAGTTCTTGTGAGAGAAAAAAACGTAGCCAAGAAAAGTACATCCACACAGAGGCTGTCTCTAAAACTATATGGCTTCCTACCTTTTTCCATCACTTTTCTGTTAGGAAGTACGTAACATCTCATCAAAAGTCCTCTGGAAGCTTGATTGGCAATAGCACTAAGGAGAGTTCTTAAGTCTTTCAAAGGTATTTGTTTGTTTCTATACAATGTTATTGTCATTATGTAAATTGTTCTCCTAGTCCTGTTCACTTCAAACTACACTTAATATAATTTACCTGGAATTCTTTAAAATTATATCTTTTGTTCTTCCTTATGGTGAATATTTTTCATCATCTTCATATACCACAAATTATTCAGCCATTCCCCAGTTGCCTAAGAAGCAATAAGACGTGTCCTATGGATTCTAATTTTTTTCTCCTTTCTTTCTGATTTCCCCTTTTAAAGCTTCCACCACCCTCCACACATTTTAAGGATAATCTTTCTCTTCTTTTTTTTTTTCTTCTTTGTCCTTAAGGACACTCTGGCCATCTCTACTGTTAATATGGTTAAAGAGTGAGGCTTTGAAGTTATTTCCCTAAGGAAAGCATGGGTGTCCTCATTGTCTTCATGTTTGGAACTTTGATCACATAACTTAATGGAGTATGAAAAGTACTCATGACTAGATGTCCACTGAGGATAATTATTGAATTATCATATTTGAGGATTTCTGACTGATTCATTATAAACCAGAGTGGCCTACTGGACTTGGTCTATAAAAGGGAAGACATCAGAAGGAAATAATGAAGTGAACTAAACTTCAACAGAGACTAAAGCTGTCAGAATTGACTTGCTCCCTGGGGGCTAACATCTACATATCCACACAACTCCACAGGACTACATTTCAAAAATGGTGGCCATGTAAAGGTAGAAACAAAAGAGAAAAGAAGATCTTGGAAAGGATAGATCAGTGTACCTTTTATCTATGTAGAGTTAAATGAGAAGAAGAATTAATCAGCCATTAATCAGTTATTATCAGAATTAATGAGTTATTTCCTCTAATTTAGCAGTCAGTTCTTACCTAATTGGTTGCTTCTGTGTAGTATTGATACTAAAAAAGGAAACAGCAGAAAACTTAGGTTTCCAAAGGAAATTTACTAAAGGGTATTCATTGTAGAGGAGCAGGTCATAGGGGTTAGCAATGGGGAATACTAGTAGTCTTCAAGTCTCTGACTCAAGGTACACTTTCAGATCAGTTATCTTTACAACCTATTATTTCAGACCAGCTTTTGGGGGTAAGGTTAACTAAGACCACTTTCAAGCTTCTCTTATTTGTGCCCCCAGTATATTTGAGTCATTAAATCAACCCTGCAGTAGAATGTTCATATATGTGTTGTTCCCTCTATTAGTGTGTGAGGTTCTTGAGTATAGGGACTTGTATATTCTTTTTTTGTTTGTTTGTTTGTATCCCTCGAATTTGGTGCATAGTAAACATTAAATAAATCATTTTCATTCATTATTCATTTATTCATCTCTGATGTGTGTCAGTGGTATTTCCTTCACTTTTTCCTTGTGTCCTATGGATGCTAAATTAATAACTGATAAGGGGGAAAAATCTCCCATCCCCTTTAACTTCTAGCCATTGGTCTTATCCCTACCCTCAGAGCAAAACAGATAAAGTATTATTGTCTTTTGCAGTATAGTTTCTTGCTTTTCTTCTTTTTTCAAAAAGAAGACAGAGATTATGTCTTTCTGGTCTGCTCACTATATGCTAATATCCTGCCTTTTTGGATGTCCATGGATTTTGCAATTAAATGTCCAGAAGTGTAAAGAAGACTACAGGTGTTTTGTGACCAGGGAAGAAGACAATGAAATCATTGTTTTATATGATGAAGCTTTACGGGAGTATAAGCACAGTGAATTTTGTTCAACTACTATACTATGTGGGGGCCATGATCTGGTTACCTCCTAATGGTGGCAGCAAACAAGGAGAAATAAATTGCAGCAGATGATGACACATTCTGATAACAGGAAGATTAAGCATGGGAAACATAAATTTGTACAGAGGCCCATGGTTGGTGAATGTGATATGATTAACAATGAGGAAAGAAACAAGGAAATAAGAAGCCTTGAACTGTGAATCCATGAGAGAAAGAAGTTCTGGATATTCTGAAAATTGATACATGCATGAACTGATAATGTTATCATATGAGATGATAGCAGCTTAAGGTTTTCAAAGTGCTTTAAGTATCTTGTTTACTTTCTACAATGACTCCAAGAGGTAATAATAAGCATGATTAATAGCTGATATGTCTATGGCACTTGAAGGTTGACCACCTCCTTTCAATATATTGTTCTTTTGTGAGTTTGGCAACAACCCTATGAGATAAATACTATTATTTTCTCCCTTAAATAAATAAGAAAATGAAAGCACATATAGTTTAAGTGACATTCTTCAGGGCCATGTTGCTGGTAAGTATCTGAGGAATGTTTCAAACCCAAGTCTCCTTGACTTTAAGTCCAGTACTGTATCTACTGTGCACCTTACTGTCTTTCATGGTATTTAAGTCTGTTAGAAGGGAAGTAAGATAATTTAACTCAAAGCTCTCATTTTATAGAAAACACTGGGCCTTGAAGAGACTGTGTTTTTAAATGTAACATAGATTATAGATAGCAGAGCTAGTACTGGGCCCTTCTACTCTGAGCCCGAATCCAGCACTCTTTCCACAGAATCATGCTGTTTTGTCCAGTATAATTCAGGATTTTCCTATAGGGAATGCAAAGCCAGTGAGAGATTTCATGATAGACTGGTGAGAGGGGGCAGAGATCTCTTTACTATCTTGCCCTACCTGATACATACATTTCTCTGGCTAAAGATGCATCAGTGGAAAAAGAGAGCAATAATTCTGCCTGTGTCTAAAGGCTATCATCCAGACAAGAAGACAGTTAGTATTTTTATATTAAAAACATTAAAATAATCAAGCATTTTCTCTGCCTTCCATTCCACATTTGCACTGAAAAAGAAAAAAAAAACTCTTGTAACAAATATATGTACTTAAGCAAAATACATTTTTACATCAACAAATCCACAAATATATCTTGCTATTATACAAAGATGAGTAAGCATTTTAGCATACATTGTATTGTGTTTGGATATGATTATGTGTAGGTTGATGTGTGTGTGTGTGTGTGTGAAAATGGAGTAGATTTCATATATACAGTGATGTGCTTTTAATTGTATGGTATTAGTAGAATGTATGTAAATATGTAAATTATATATTCACATGTGCTTATATATGTGTGTTTGTGTGTGTGTGTGTGTGTGTGTGTGTGTGTGTGTGTAAATGCACATGCATTTAGATGTATTTTAGGTGGAGAGAGTGAGATATTGATAGCCTGGATTTCTTCCTTTGGGATTTGCCCATACATATGTGCTGACAATTTTTCTCTTTGATTATGACTCTTTTATTTTATTTTGGTATCAGTCATCTGTATGCTTAATTTTAGATGTCAGAAAAATTTGCTGGAAAGATTTCATCCTTCTTCCACCCCACCATTAACTGTATCTCTTAAAAACACCAATTTTATTTGCAAGTAAAAAAAAACTTTAAAAAATTTATTTCATCAAAATTATTTGTCTTATCCCTTGTTTCTGAATGTTGCTCTTGTCTATTTGGCTGGTTATTGTGCACCCTCATTCAGACTAAGCACATAAAGTAGAGGATCTATACTAAATGATTTTGAAAATGCCCACACTCACTGTGATTTTTCAACTAGAAATCTGAATCAAGTGGAATTTTCTGTGATCTAGACTGTATCTTCCTGACCTCATAGCCTCCATGCTAAGGGAATTTTTTTACCTTGGACTCTTGGGACAGAAACCCTCTCTGTGGAGTATAAATACATATTCTGAATTAATGAGGATGTAAAGTTCCTGATAGTTTCCTGGCCATCTTAGATTGCAGCCCAGAACAGCTCAGTTGAAGGAAAAATATTTTTCCATTAATTCTCAGAACCCTTAAATGGTGAGTGATAAAGCCCAGCATAGGAAGAAAAGCTGTTAAGGATGGGAGGTGCGGTGCCTGATATATAAGAATTTGTCTGAAACACATTAATTCTTTGCTGACTTTTAAGAGTTTCCTATATGGGTAGAGGAGCTCAGGTCCTGGCAGAATTTTGCAAACTGGGTTTAAGCCAAACCTTTTTCTTTTTTTTATAGCCACCACCTTTTTCTGGCATAGACATTTTCAGTCTTCACAGAATGGAGAAGAAAAGGAGTAGAGAAGATGAAAAATAGTACTGAAGAGGGAAAGAACAAAAAAATGATTACATGGCTGAGAAATAAAGGAAGAGGGAAAAGAAGCAAATTAAGAAGGAGAAGGGGAAAGGGAGATAAATAGGGCAGGATGAGAAGATAGACATATGCTATTGTTGATCAATGGTCTTTGAAAGACTTCAGATAAACAGATGGTTAGCAGAGGGTTAGAGAAGAACACATTCCATCTTGAGGGAAGAAAAAAGGGAGAGAAGAGAGAAATTGGTAAATAGATATCAATAGAGGCAAATTTGATCATTTGCAAAACTTAGGTAAATAGATGACCTTCATTACTGGTATAATTCTGAGGTACATTATTAAAAGGGATGATTATTGAACATCCAGTGGCTATGGAACTAGAGGACTTGTGTTCAAAGTCATCTTAGGAACTGAGTTGTGTGACCTTGGGCAATTCCTATGGCCAAAAGAAGCAGCATTATAGAGAATTAGAATACCTTCATCCATAAAAGGTAAGATCAGGTTAATTTCATTTTCTTTATTGAAGTGTTATAAGACTTAGTTGGCCTATATTTTAATAAATAATTTGATTCTCTCACACAATTCATGTACAAAATATGAAGAGATGTCAACTAGAATATTGTGCAATAATAAAAATAATATTAGTTGACACATATTTAGTACTTACTATGTGGCCAGTATTGTGCTAAGCACTTCACAATTATTATCGTATTTGACCCTCATAACAACCCTGGACGGTAGGTGCAATAACTATTTGAATTTTACCGACAGAGAAACTGAGGCAAATAGAGATTAACTGACTTGCCCAGGATCACAAAACTGACAAGTGTCTGAGGCTAGATTTGAACAGTCTTCCTGACTCCAGGACTAGCACTATATCCCCTGTATCACTTAGCTGCCAGTGAAAAGGATATAGAAATGGTCAAATGGAGGGATCAATAGAGAAATCATTAATAGTTCCTCTCTCCTTGGAATGAAGTCTATGATAAATTTCCTTAGGAATCAAAGCTTGCACATGGGCTGTTAACTTTTTTTATCAGTGATTTCCCTGCTTATCAAATTTCTAGATGGAACAAAGCTTAGAGGAAGAAGCAACCTCATGGAACATGGATTCAGAGGCTAAAATATAATTTAGCTGGCTAGAATATTGGGTAAAATGGAGTAAGATAAATGTTAATAGGCTTTAATGTAAATTCTTCCATGTATGTTTTAAAAAATCAACTTCAGAAGTATGGGATGGAGGAGGCACAATTAGATAGCAATTTGACAAAGATTTGGTGATTAAAGTGAAATGCAAACTCAGTTTCGTGTTAGAGTGCATTAATTAGCAGAGGACACTAGATGGCCTGGAGTCAGGAAGACAGGAGTTCAAATTTGGTTTTAGACACTAGCTGCATGATTCTGGACAAGTCACCTAACCCTGTTTTTCTCAGTTTCTTCATCTGCAAAATGAGCTGGAGAAAGAAACCACTCCAGTATTTTGTAAGGAAAATCCCAAGTGGAGTTACGAAGTTTAGGATATGACTGAAAATGACTTAACAGCAACAATACTCAGGGTTGGGGAAGTGATGTTCCTGCTGAACTCTGTCTTCTCTGAACAAACCATACCAGTGTTTTCATGGATAGCTCTAGGATTGCCTTTTTGGTAAGACCATAGACACACTGGAAAGGTCAGAGGAAGGCAATACCTTTAAGATTATGCTATATGAAAATCAGCTGAAGGAACATGGGGATATTTAGATTGGAGGAGAGAAAGAGAAAATGGAGGGGCATGAAAGCTGTTTTCAGGTATTTGAAGGGTTATCATGTGCAAGTCACATTATTTTGTTCTTTGCCCCAAGACCTCTGAATTTCCTTCTCACTCAGATTCTGTGATTCTATGAATAGGAAGACAATGAAAAATGGAGGAGGGAAGAAAGGGAGGAAAGGAGGAGTAGGGTAAATGATCAGTGAGAAGGGGTAGGTGAGAGGGAAGATAAAGTAGAGGAAAATTAGGGAGCAGAAAGAGAGAAGATAGAGCAGTAATAGCTCACAAAGTAGAGGAGCAGGTGAAGGTAGTTCTGATTCCTGTTCTGCCATGGATGGTTTTGCACAACCTTGTTGAAGTTTGCACAATCAACCAGGCTGTCAATCATTTTGCAGTCATCTTATTTACTGAACACATATTAGATATAAAATCCTGAAGTAGGGATTTCAAAGGGGATTTAAGTTTTGTTTTTTTTTTTCCCATCCCACTTACTGTATTCTGTTCCATATCCTTTGTAACCCACAGAGAGAATACAAGACAGGTTTAGGCTGATTATCAGGAGGCTAAGCACTCTGTCATGACTTTGCCACTGGCTGATGGTAGGAAAATCTCTTCTATCTGGGCTTTGGCTTCCTCATCTAAAAAAATCTAGGTAATACAAATAATCACAAATGAATAAGTGAAAAAAATTGATAAAGCACATCTATTAAACTCTTCTGCACAACACTGTTCTAAATGCTAGACATGCTTACAG
The DNA here is from genome assembly GCF_003287225.1 of Phascolarctos cinereus. Classification (NCBI taxonomy): domain Eukaryota; kingdom Metazoa; phylum Chordata; class Mammalia; order Diprotodontia; family Phascolarctidae; genus Phascolarctos; species Phascolarctos cinereus. The sequence goes on from NW_027556098.1 coordinate 350,752,238, forward strand.
AAAAGTAAGATAGTTCCTGGTCTCAAGGATCAGACATTCTCTTAAGGGCAGATGACCTACAGGGTAGGTTTCAGCTCAGATGGAAAGGTCCAGTGGTCCTTTGGGTACAGTGACAAAGCAGATGACAATGAGTCTTCTTTTGTGTCATTTCCATTAATAAAGCCATAGTGGTTTCTGATGTTGAACCTGACAATTTTCAAGGAATTTGGTAGTAAGAACTTTATTTTCCTTAAAACATAAAGATTAATACTGCCATGTGTCACATAGTAGGTACTCCACATACACTTGAGAAATAATAATGACATTTAAGGCCTCTCTGGTTCCATAAAACCAAGGGATTAATTTCATTAATCACTGAAGAACCATGAATGATTTTGAATTCAGCAAAGAAGATATTGAGAGGCTTAGAATGATTTATAGGGCAGTCCTTATAGGCTTGAAGGAGTAGCAGAAGCATTAAATACTTTATTGCAATGTTATAGGTGACAGGAAATGACTGGGAAATCTAGGGTTTTGGCAGTCGGAACAGAAGAATGAGAAAATAAGAGAGATAGTGTGGGTGCAGAATTTTATGCCCAGTTTTTTGAACGTCCAAAGGGATAATTAAAAGGTGCTTGAAAATGCTGTTGTTAATCATATAGAACTATAAAAATATCAGGCACTTTTATAAATGAATGATAAAATGACATAATTTGGTAAGTAATTTGCTATAGATGAGGGAAGAAAAAAACAATAATTCACTTTCTAATATGTGAATTTTGGATTATCTCATATCAAGATTGAAGGGCTAATACGTCTAGGTAGGGCCATCATTTTGCAAATGACTTATAGATATAGAGCAAGAATGAGAGTGAGAGCGAGAGCAAAAGAGAGACAGAAAAAGACAGAGAGGCTCAATTCTCTCTCACCACTGTAGTCCACCCATATTAATGGTGCTGCAAAAATCATTTTTTTATGGTCTGATCTTGTCAATACCCTCCTCAGTCAACTTCAAAGGTTTCCTATTTCTTCCAAGATAAAACATAAACTCTTCTATTTGACATCTAATATCCATAAGTTCCAAACTGTCTTTCCTACATCAGTGAACATTACTCCAACTTCTACATCCTTTGATTCAGACAAAATAGCCTCTGACACACACAAAACGTTATGCCTCCCTTGTCAGTACCTTAATGTTGACCAGGCCAAATACCTGGAATATTCCATCTCTATCACCTGCCCACAGAGTCCCCCTCTTCCTTTAAAATGCAGCTCAAGTACTAACTTTTGTATACTTCCCTCCCAAACTATCTTATATTTAATTACTTTGAATTTCACTGGCAGTTAGGTATCTCTGGGGAAGAACAATAGAGCTAGTGTCTGGGAGATCTAATTCAAATACAAATTCCAATCCAACTTTCTCTATGACTCCAGACACATGCTGGGAAAGCACTCCCTGTACTACCTCCTCATGAAAGAAAGAAGATTCAAGTTCAAATATGGCTTCAGACACTTACTAAATGCATGACTCTGGGAAAGTTAATTAGTCTCTATCAGTCTCAGTTTCCTCATCTGTAAAATGGGGATAATAACACCTATCTCTGAAGTTTACACTAAAAATAAAGTGATCTAATATGTGTAAAATGCTTTATGAACCATAAAGCACTATAATCATGCTAGTTATTTTCATGATTATGTATTTGTATGTATTCTCTTTTTATTTGTCCTCTATAGTTTTATAAATGCATTTGTCTCTGCCATTTGAAAATAATTTCCTTGGCTTTAGGAATAGTTTCATTCTTTGTCCTTGTATCCTTGTCACTTAGCACAATGCCTGGCACATAATAGATGCTTAAATAATGCTTGCAGATGATTAATTTCTTGAATGTGACCTTTGAACTCAGGAAAGAAGTCAGAGATAGAAAAACAAAGATTTGGCAGTCTTCCACATGGTAAGTACAGTTTGGACAGTAGGACTGGATGAGTTCATCAAAGGAAAGAGGGCAGAGAACAAAGAGATGGGTGGTAAGGACACAATGTTGGAAGAACATCTACATTTAGGAGGCAGGAAAGAGGAAGAATATTTATTGAGGAGGATTTTGATAACTTGCCAGAAAAGATAGAAGTACAGAAGATGTTCGTCTTATAGAAGCTCAAGAACATATACCAGCACTGATTTTTAGAGGTCTGGCAACTGTTTTGCCACTATAGAAGATAAGCAAGGAAATGTATAATTCTATGACATTCAAATTGAGAATGAATGCTTCCAGTCCTTGGGGGGTGTATGGGACACAGACATATTTTCATTAAGATCCTTCGTATCACATTACATAAAGCCAGCCATGGAATTAACAGTAAACATCAAGCAATGATTAACACTCACTGCAAAGTGAATGGTGCACTACACTGCTTCTATTTTATTTTCCATTCTTGAGGATGATTAATTGCTTGAAAGAAAATGAATTTTTTAGAGAAGGTAAAATATGATATGATAATGTTACGTATCCCCCGTCCATCAGAGAAGTACAATATACTGGAGTGGAGCCCGTCATGAAATGACTTTGAATCTTTGATGTTTGGAGTCACATGTGGTCCCAAGAAGGATGTCTAATCTGAATAATACACAGTTCCACCCCATCTCATTCCTCCTGCTTGGAATCCCAGGATTAGAAGATGTACATGTCTGGATCGGCTTTCCCTTTTTCCTTGTTTATTTGATTGCCCTTTTGGGGAATATCATCATTCTGATTATAATTCAGAGTGATCAGAGTCTCCACCACCCCATGTTCTATTTCCTGGCAATTCTCTCCTCTATTGACCTGGGCCTATCCACATCCACCATTCCCAAGATGCTGAGTATCTTCTGGTGCAACCTGACAAAGATTAGCTTCCTTGGCTGTGTCTCTCAGATGTTCTTCATCCACCTATTTACTGGCATGGAGTCAGCTGTACTCCTGGCCATGGCCTATGACCGTTATGTGGCAATTTGCAATCCTCTACGCTATACACTGGTGCTCACCAATAAAGTGGTATCCGTCATTGCAATGGCCATAGCCTTGAGACCAGTATCTGTGGCTATCCCATTTGTCCTATTGATTCTGCGATTGCCCTTCTGTGGACACCACATCATAGCTCATACATACTGTGAACACATGGGCATTGCCCGCCTGGCCTGTGCCAGCATCAAAATCAACATTATCTATGGGCTAGGTGCTATTTCAATACTTGTCTTTGACATTGTGGCTATTGTGGTCTCCTATGTCCAAATCCTCAGGGCTGTTTTCCACCTTCCTTCTAGGGATGCCCGACTCAAGGCCCTCAGTACCTGTGGTTCTCACGTCTGTGTCATGTTGGCCTTCTATACACCAGCATTTTTCTCTTTCATGACCCATCGTTTCGGTCACAATGTCCCCCGCTATATTCACATTCTTTTGGCCAATCTGTATGTAGTTGTTCCACCTGCCCTCAACCCTGTTATCTATGGGGTTAGGACCAAACAGATTAGAGAGCGAGTATTGAAGACATTCTCCCCAAAATAAACAATGGACCCTGTATTTCTGAAGACCTAACTCTTTGGGCTTAAAGGGAGAAGTTAAACCAAATCAATATTTCTAAGTACTTTTTGAAAAAACAGGGCAATGAAATCATAATTGTATTGAACAAATTGAAGGGAAAGTTATTTCTTTAGCTCTTGCCACTGAGGAAGTGGTTAACATTTGATGCTACTACTTGCACCAGCATTTCTGCCAGGGTATTTAAAGATCTTTTACTCCAGGAAAGGAGTGTCAGTCATTTGGTCAATTTAGTGTCTCATTACTCTTTGCTCCAATGGAGTTGGTAGAGAGTGAGTTCTAGCCTCAGTGATGAGTGGATTTGTTTTTTAAATTGAATGGGATATTGCTTGGAAGCTGTCCTCTGGTTATGTCAGTCAATGAATTTGCCTTGGTTTTCCACACCAGTGTGTGAGGCTGTTCACAGGTCTCTTTGTTCTGAATTCATGACTTGTATCCTAACAAAACTTGCCCTAAATTGGGAAACAGGAGATGAGACAGTTGTGAAATCAAATCTAGTCTAGTGCTATTAATTCATAAGGCAGCACCTAAATTTGCTCTCTGGTCTATCACCAAAGAATAATGCTGAGAGCATAAGCACAGCCTTTTATAACATGTATCATCAGCAATGTCATATGATGATTCACTGAGGCATCAATAGGAAATACCTCAGTGTAAGATTCTCTTTATAGTAAGCATGAGTAGTCAGGAATTATATATAATGTGCATACATATACACATATACATATGTACATACACACATATACATACACTGGTATAAGAACTAAATCCATCTATGTATCTCTAAGGGGGAATATGGGTGAGAATGAGTAAAAAGGTGAGATACATTGAACTACACCCCAACACCAATCAGGCTCAGAGCACATCTAAAATAGTACCAGTAAGTTTAGTGTCAATTAGAGGCTATTTCCATGGACCGTAACTTATGTTTGGAGAATCAGCACATGAGCATTTTGCGCATACTAAATAATGGACAGTTAACTATTTGACCCTAGAAAAATTGACTTAACCTCTCTGTGTCTCAGTTTTCTCTGTAAAATATGTAAAATGCGGATAAAACACCTACTTCCCAAAGTTCTTGTGAATGTCAAATGATATAATACTTGTAAATCAGTTTGTAAGACTTAAAACATTATAGAAAGTCTAATTATTACTACTACTGCAACTGCTACAACCACCACCACCACTGCAACTATGACTATGACTACATTTGTGACTATGACTACTACTACTACTTTGAAATTCACTACTACTGCTACTGCTACTACTACTACTACCACTGGTGGTGCTGCTGCTGTTGCTGCTATCATCTAGGGAACAAGATTGTGTAATTCAGTAATGATGTTTAATGCTTTTCTCTGTAAAAGACCATAGGCCCTGGAATTCAAATAAAAACCAGGTTGATTGAAAGATAGAATTTTATATTCCTTATTGATGCCATTTCCTATTGATGCCTTAGTGAGTTAGCATAGGAACATTGCTGATGACAAATGTTATAAATAGCCAGTACTTCTCCTCTCAGCACCATTCTCTGGCAATGGACCTGATTTCAAATTCAGGTGCTTACCTCTTAGATCAATAGTACTAGCCTAGACTAGATTTCACAGCTATCTCACCTCTTGCTTCCCAAGTTATCATGGCCTCAGAGAGCTTACATTTTATTAGAAGAGTACCAAATGTCCATGGATCGCTACCAGATTCATGATTTCTTTCTTTATATCTGTTTATGGCTAGAAAGATTGGTCTCCAAGCAGAATGAATTGACCAATGGCCCATGTAAATATGTGGAACAGTCTAGGTTTACCATCAACAAAGTTTGTTATTGAGTTTGAAAATTGTTCTCAGGCAGGTTGTCCCTACCCACAGCAGGCTTTTTTTTTTTAAATTTGTAGAATAAAACAAGCATTTGTATAACATAGTATAATAAAAAAAAGATTATCATACATGAAAGTATAATTCTATTATTCATAACTTGCTATTCCTTTTAAATTTATAATAAAGTTATCATGTATTTTTCTTCCCTTTCCCAACCCCACCCTAAAGATGGCTACCATTAGACACAAATGTGTGTGTGTGTAAATTTATTCTATACATACATCTATTTATTAGTTCTTTCTCTGGATGCAGATAGTGTCTTCCGTCACATGTACTTAAACATATTGTTGTTACTATATACAACATACTCATTTCTGCTCATTTTGCTCTTCGTTATTTTGAGCAAGTCTTTTCACGTTTTCTAAGATCATCAAGCTCAGCATTTCTTATAATATAGTTGTATTTCATCACAATCATATATCATAACTTGTTCAGGCATAATAACATTTTATTGACCTATACACCACTAGAAGTGACCTTCAGCATAACTTCTCCATCAATAAGCACCATGGTTGACTTTGTGGTGTTGATGTTTCTAGAGGGATGGAATTTTCTACAACAAGGAATCCTAGTCCTTTTCACTATGACACATGGATAAATAGACATATTGGAATGGGGAAGCTTTTTAATCTAATCTGGGCTAGTACTATTGATAAGGTTTTACCTGAGCTCATGACTAGGTCTCACCATGAGAAAATGGTGGTAGAAGTCACGGTACTGATACACACACATACATATGTACATATATGTGTGTGTAAACAGAGAGACAGAGCCAGAGAGAGAGAGAGAGAGAGAGAGGAGAGAGAGAGGAGAGAGAGAGAGAGAACGAGAACAGAGTTCCTGTTATGAATCATAGCTATAGATGCTCCCTTTCTTCCTCTGACTCCATGGCTGGCTGATTGCATCTTTGGTGTGCAAGTCCTTTTCAGAAGACCTAGGAAGTAATGGACCTGGTTTATCAAGAGTAACTGGAGGTGATGATACAGTGAGAAGAACATTACATTTAGAGCTGGAGGACCTGGGTTCAAATCTCAGGACCTTATGTAAGTCACTTAGTAGCTCCAGCCCCCATGTTCTTTGCCTGTAAAATGAATGATTTGGACTAAATGACTTTTTAGGGCCCTTCAAACTCTGTCTATGTCATCATAGGATCACTGTGTCCATATCTATATTGCTGTCAATTAAGTCTAAGAATTAGAGACAATATGTAGCCATAAGGGGATTTTTGTCATAAATCTTGATGGGATGAAAAGAACTAAAGGAATCATTTAGAGTTGTGGTGGTGTCACACATAACTAAAAATGGATCCCTGAAGTTGGACTATTGACTTGAAAAACCCCAAATTCAGATTATCTATATTATATTGGGAAATACCACCATTTTGTTTGTGATCAAGATTGTCCAAAGTCTTGAACAACTCATGCTCTATTTTCTGGTCATTCTGTCTTCTATTGACCTAGATTTATACACATCCACCATCCCTAAGATCCCAGGCATCTTCTAGTTCACTCTAATAGAGATTAGCCTTGGAGGTTGCCTTATGCAGATGTTCTTCCCCTACTGCCATAAAACAACTGGTCTTAGATCTATGGCTTATGGTCACTATGTGGCTCTCTACAATCTTCTCTGCTACACTTTGGTCCTTACCAACAATGTCGCTTTCACCATTGTTCTAGTCATCCTCCTGAAACCTTTGGCCTTTTGAATTCCCTTTGTCCTGTTGATCCTCTTGTTGCCCTTCTGTGAACACCACATTTTCCCCATGCTTATTCTTCCAGATGAACAATGTTATTATATTTTTTTCTAGTTCTATAAAATGTTTTTGGTAGTTTAATTGATATGGCACTGAATAAGTACATTTATTTAGGTAGAATTGTAATTTTCATTATATTGGCTTAGCCTACCAATAAGCAATTCATATTTTTTCTCATTTGTTTAGGTATAACTTTATTTGTGTGAAAAGTATTTTGCAATTCTATTTATATAATTTCTGGCTTTGTCTTAGCAAGTAGACTCCCAAGTATTTTGTATTGTGTATATTTATTTCAAATGGAAGTTTTCTTTCTATCTCTTGCTGCTGATCTTTGCTGGTAATATATAGAAATGCTGATGATTTATGTGGATTTATTTCACATCCTGCAAAATTGCTAAAGGTATTTTTTAAAAATATTTAACTACTTTTTACTTGATCCCCTAGGATTCTCTAAGTATAGCATAATATCATCTGTAAAGTATGATAGTTTTGTTTCCTCTTTGCCTGTTCTAATTCCTTCATTTTTTCCCTTCTTTTCTTTCTATAGCTAATGTTCTTAGTACAAATATTGAATAATAGTGGTGATAATGGCCATCCTTGCTTAACCCTTGATCTTATTGGGAAGGCTTCTAGCTTATCCCCATTAAAGTCATGCTGATGGTTTAAATATATTTACTAATTACTAATTACTAAGTATCATTCATAATTCTTCCAATGTTGTTGTTGTTTTTAATATAAATGGTTGCTGTATTTTTTCAAAACCTTTTTCTACATCTATTGAAATAATCATATAATTTCTGTTGTTTTTTGTTATTTATATGGTTAATTATGCTGGTACTTTTCTTAATATGGAGTCAGCCCTGCATTCCTGGTATAAATCCCACATGGTCATAGTGAATGATCCTTATGATATATTGCTACAGTCGCCTTGCTAGTATGTTATTTAAATGATTTTAAATGATATTATATGATAAAATATTTAAATGATCATCAATGGTAAAGGTCATCTGAGCAAAGAAGACATTGAGTCTACAGTCCAGAAGGCTGAGAAAAATGAGGCTGAGGATGAGAAGCAGAGACTCAAGGTGTCTTTCAAGAATTCTCATGAATCTTATGCTTTCAACATGAAGGCTACCATAGAGGATGAAAAACTGCAAGCAAAATTGGTGATGAAGACAAATAGAAGATCCTTGACAAATGTAATGAAGTAATCACCTGGCTGGATAAGAACCAGACTTCTGAGAAGGACAAATTTGAGCATCAGTAGAAAGAATTGGAGAAGGTCTGCAACCTCATCATGAATAAGCTGTAGCAGAGCATACGGGGCATGCGAGGAGGCATGCCTCATGGTTGCCCAGGGGGTAGAGCAACCCCTTCAGGAGGTGCTTCTTCTGGTCTCACCATTGAAGAGATCAACTAAACACACCAGAAGAAAGAGCATTCCACACTGCTTTCAAAAAAGTGAAGGACTCAAATTCACAGCCAAGAAGTAGTAGTTTAAAAGTAAAATTTAAGCTACTGTATACATCTGGGCATTCTGAATACTTGAATGTGTGCAGAGGGAGGGAAGTGAACAACATTGCACTTTTCGGTACTGCAAACAAGTGGAAATGTAATTCTTGTCCTGGAGAATAAAATCTATTTAAAATTGGCACCATAACAAAAGAATAATAACCCCACTCTTTTTCTGACATTCCTTTTTGAAGTCCTGCTTTGGTCCAGTTTTATAAGGAGCTAATTACCACATCGGCCTGGACACTTGGACAACATGGTAATTAACTCTAATTCTGTAAGACTGACTCTTTTGAGCTAACTGTCCATATTGTTGACCTTGACATGTGGTCTAAGGCTCCAGGCAGGGAAGATGTTGGCAGCCTTTTAAATAAAATAATGAATTCAGAATAGGTCCCTCTTTACACTCAACTGTGAGTAGTTTTTGAAAAAGCTTTATTTTACCTTCTCTCAGTTACTGTTGATGAGCACCTCAAATGTCAAAGCTATTGGCCCATGACCCAGTTTCACTCTGATTTCTAAATTCTTTTCATTCCTTCTCTGATTCCTTCCCATTGTATTCTTTCATATGTTATCTTTTAGCTCAACTATAAAAACCCAAATAAACAATTGTCCTAATATGTAAAATTTTGTAGACCACTTTGGTATCTCTGATTCTTTTTGATATTTAACCATTTAGATCCTAACAGCATCTAATATTTCTCTTCCTTTCTCCATTACCACAAATTTCCATATGGATGAATAATGTTCAGTCCTTGCTATCCTTTCCTTTAGCACTTTACTTTTTAAATTTATTTATTTTGATTTCTCAACAATCACTTCCACAGGATTTTAAGTTTTAAATTTTTCTCCCTCTACCTCCCCACCTCCCTCCCCAAGTCAACTCACAATCTGATATAGGCTGTACATATACATTCATATGAAACATATTTTCACATTAGTGATGTTCTAAGGAAGAATTAGAGCCAATATGAGGAACCATCAGAAAGGGGAAACAAAACAAAACAGAAGGGAAAAAAAAGAGCAAATAGTATGCTTGAATCTGCATTCAAACTCCTTAGTTCCTTCTTTGGATGTGGATAGAATTTTCCATCATGAGACTTTTGGAAATGTCTTAGATCCTTGCACTGCTGAAAAGGGCTAAGTCTATCAATGTTAGTCATTGCACGACGTGGCCATTACTGTATACAACATTCTCCTGGTTCTCCTCACATCACTAAGCATCAGTCCATACAAGTCTTTCCAGGTTTTTCTGAAGTCCACCAGCTCATCATTTCTATTTTTTTTTTTTGGTGAGGACAATTGGGGTTAAGTGACTTGCCCAGGGTCACACAGCTAGTGATCGTTATGTGTCTGAGGCTGGATTTGAACTCAGGTCCTCCCGACTCCAGGACCGGTGCTCTATCCACTGTGCCACCTAACTGCCCCTTGCTCACCATTTCTTATAGCAGTATAGTATTCCATTACATTAGTACTTTACTTCTAAGTAACATTGAAAAGCTAGAAGTCCTAAGTCAGCTTCTGGGATATTCTCCAGGAAAATATGTGTGGAGTACATGACTAAAGAATAAATTGAGGAGCAAAGATAGACATTTATATAGTGCCTACTATATGCCAGCTCTGTGTTAAGTGCTTTACCAGCAAAATCTTGTATGATTCTCATAACAAACCTATGGGATAAGTGCTGTTACCACAATTTTACAGTCGAAGAAAATGAAGCAAATAAAGGTTGACTTGCCCAGGATCACACAGCTAATAAGGGTCTGGGGTTAGATTTGAAATCATGTCTCCTTGCCTCCAGACCTAGAACTGTATTCACTTTGCCACCTAGTTACCCATATGAGAAGAAACAAAGGACTGTTATGTTATTTAAAGCAGGAAAAACAGGTCAGGGACCTTATCAACAGTGTATTAGACCATGAAGCCATGGGCACCAACCAAAGAGCAGTTGAAACTGAGATAACCTTCCTTTAGAGAAGAAGCTAGAGGTTTCTGAATAGATAGCAAGTCCAAGAAGATGCACCTCAGGACAGAATACTAGGGTAGCTGTGGATAGAACTCTGAGCCGGGAGTTAGGAAGACCTGAATATACATATGGCTTCTTTCACCTCTGTATCAGTTTTCTTAATTTTAAAATGGGTAGATTTATAACACCTTCTTCTTATGTTTGTTGTCCTGATTAAATTAGAAAATATTTCTAAAAATGCTTAACATGGTACCTGGCACAGTAGAACATAGCATAGTAGGTGCTACATAAATGCTAATTCTCTTTTCCAATTTCTCTCTCCTCTTCCTGGGCTCAAGCTGTGCAGGTCTGAGCACTGGAGGAGAGCCTTAGTTTCTGGTTGCTCATGGCTCCCCACTGCTGCTCCTTTGGGTTTCCAACTTCTCTATCTTAGGTCAGTTTCTTAGGGGAGGTCTCTGTTTTTGCTGCCTCTTGTACAGAGATTTACAGACTACAGGTCTTATCTCGATTTGCACTAGCAGGTGCCTGTCCCAGCTTTGCTAGGCAGGCTGGGAGATCACCTATTGTTTCTGGATTCTTACGGCCTTTTTTTTGTTTGTTTTGTTTTGTTTTGTTTTTAGTTCAAATATGGAAGAAGCTGCTCACTACATTTTATCACATTTTATCACTGGATTTCTTGATCATTATTCGATATGTTATAAACTTCATTGGTTTACTACAGTAGGTATATGGGGGCTTAGCAGTCAGCCTCCCAATCAGCAGCACATTTCTCCTTAATAAAGTGGGAAGCATAAGAATACCTTCTTCACAATGCTTTTTTAGGATCAAATTAGGTAGCAGGCTTTTAAAAATACTTCACAAATGTTAAAATATATATAAACATTATTATTGTTGTAATAGTTCAGCTATGCCCCAATATATGTGCCCCCACTAATCTCTAACATGCAACAAAGAAACACAATTTAAAACAAATGAACAACACAGTAACCATATGGCAGAGAACACAGCATTAAATAGCCATAGTCTCCTGCTCTTCTTTTGGAAAAAAGTTGGGGAGGGGAACAGTGTTTAATTATCTGATATCTGGGGCTGAGACTGGTCATTCTATTTGTCCATTATCATCTGTCTTTTAGTGTGTGTGTGTGTGTGTGTGTGTGTGTGTGTGTGTGTGTGTGTTTTAAATATTATCATTCAGTTCAATTACTTTTCAGTTATGTTCAACCCTTGGTCACCCTATTTAGAGACTTCTTGGCAAAGATACTTAAGTTGTTTGCCATTTTCTTCTCCAGATCATTTTTATAGTTGAGGAAACTGAGGCAAACAAGGTTAAGTGACATGCTTAAGGTCACACATCTAGCAAGTATCTGAGGCCATATTTGAACACAGAAAGATGTGTTTTCCTGACTCCAATTCTACCATTCTATCCATTATGCAACTTAGCTGCTCTAGTTATCATAGTTACCATTTATATTATTCTTATGGTTCTACTTACTTCATGATGCATCAATTTGTAGGGATGATTTCATGTTTCTCTGACTCTTCATTTATCATTTCTTGTGTTATAATATAGTATTCCATTAATTCAATGGAATAAAATTTGTATAGCCATCATTTCTGAATTAATAACTTTCTTTCTTTTTCTTTCTTTCTTTCTTTCTTTCTTTCTTTCTTTCTTTCTTTCTTTCCTTCCTTCCTTTCTTTGGTTCTAGTCTATGGTCCTATACTTTTTCACATTCTCGCCCTTCATGAACTCTCTGAGTAAAATTGGCCTATTTACTATTCCACAGATTCAACAGTTGGTTTTTCCATCTCACTGTCCTTGTAAAAGCTGACCCAAATGATTTGAATGCATTAAATCCTGATCTCTCTCAGAATCCAGACCCCTTTTCAAGCCTTATCTAATTCACCAGGTTATATGGAAAGGCTTTTCTGAAGCTCTTTTTCTAAGAATTTTGTATTTACTTATACGTGAGGCTATTGTATTCTCCACAATAATCAGAGCAGGCATTATTTTATGTGTTTGCTTATTATTATTATTATTACTATTATTATTATTTACATTGCATGTCTAGCACCAAGCATATAGTGCCTCGTATATTCAGTGTTTAAGAAATGTATGCAGAAAAGAATTGAATGGTTAAACTTTGCTGTTGTCAGGTAGTATCTGAAGAATGGTGTTTAATTTGGGAGGCTGCATTTGGAAAAGAGAAATTAAAAACATAGAGAATATTCAGAAAAGGACAATAAGAGAATTCAAATCAATGTGGTACATAAAAAGGATGAGGGAATTCAGGGTGATTAGCCTGGAGAAGTCCTGAATAGGACACAGGTATTTTCAGATTTTGAGTGGCTGTCAATTGACCCTAAAACATAGAAATAGGTTCAGTGCAAGAAAGTTACAGAAAGTGACAATTTAAATCTATATAAAGGAAGATGGCCTAATGTATCAAGCTCTACAAAAAGAGAATAGACTTTAAATTCCCCATTTCTAGAGAACTTCTAATAGAGCTTAATATCACTTGATATAAATGTTATTTCCAGGGATCTACATTTTGAGGTACAAATTGGATAAGCCTCTGAGTTCTCATCTTGTTCTAAGATCATATTATTCTAAAACTTGCATGTTTGATGAATGAAAGAAGCTTACATGTTCTTTGTTTATCTCTAGGATAACAGAGAGACAAAGGGATGAATCAATGCCCAATAAATTAAATGAGAATCATTCCACAGTGACTGTGGCCATTAGCAATTATGCAAAGGATGCATTCCACCAATAACACACAGTTCTCTCCTTTCTCCTTCCTGCTGCTGGGTATCCTAGTACTAGAAGCTTTCTACATCTGGACTGTCTTTCCATTCTGCATTGTGTATTTCATTGCATTTGTGGGGAACATGACTATCCTCTTTGTTATTAACACAGCAAGACACTCCAGCAACCCATGTTCTACTTCCTGGCCATGTTATCCAGTATTGACCTGGGCTTGTCCGCAGCCAGCACTCCCAAGATGCTGCGTATCTTCTGGTTTAAGTTGAGAGAAATTAGCTTTGGGGCCTGACTCAGTCAGATGTTCTTCATTCACAACTTTACTGGCTTGGAATCATTGTGCTAGTTTCCATGTCCTATGACTGATATGTGGCTCTCTGTAACCCCCTTCATTATAGCTCTGTCCTTACCAACAGGGTGATCATCATGATGGGCCTTGGGGTTATACTTTCCTCACCATGATTCCCTTTGTGTTCTTGATCCTTTGGTTACCATTCTGTGGGAACCACATCATTCCCCAAACCTACTGTGAGCACATGGGCCTTGCTCAACTGGCTTGTGCCAGCATGAAAGTTAATATTATTTATGGATTGGGCACTATTTGTACCCTCTTTTTGGACATCTTAGCTATTGCTTTCTCTTACATGCAAATCCTCCTAGCTGTCTTCCCTTTTAGGATGCCTGCCTCAAGACTCTCAGCACCTGTGGGTCCCATGTCTGTGTCATACTAGCCTGTTATACACCTGCCTTTATGACCCCATTGCTTTGGAAGGAAAGTGTCCCAATATATCCACATCCTTCTGACCAGTCTCTGTGTGGTAATCCCACCTGCTCTCAATCCTGTCATCTATGGAGTCATGACCAAGCAAATCCAGGAGGAATTGCTAAGAATTTCTTTTTTCAAAAGTGATCCATTGGATCAACAACCTCAGCCCATTTGTTTGCCCCCTCTTAGGACTCTGGAGTCCCTAGGCAATGGAAATAGGCTCAGCCTAGTCATGGTGACAGGATATGACTTTCAAAAAGCAATTTCATCTTCCCTCTTGAGAATCCACCCATTTTTGGATTCATCATATACTAAATTGTTTGGGAACTTGCTGGCTGATTTTTTCTGTAACCCGTGTTTTCATATCCCACGTCTAATTGGCTCACCTTGGAAGGATGTATGTTGCTTCTGAATAATGAGAAGTCAGACTTGGCCCTCAAATGTCCTCACTTCAGAGCACCAAAGGAAACCAAAGTCTGTTACTTTTTCTCCTAATATTATTTTTCCTGATTTCTGACTTTGGCAGCAGTTTCTGCCCAGTATTCCATTTTTTTTTAACAACTCTCAGATAATTTTTGAGTCTTTGCTCTCCTTTGATTTTTACTTTCTTTTCTTTTCAACATTTCTTAAGTCCATCCTCTCCTTCCAGTTTCCGCATGACACAGGCCTAATGAAGGTCCTCGTTGTCACCCCCACCCCCGACCTGGTTGTTGGATAGTCAATAAACAACATTTCAGTGTCAGCTATATTCCAGACACTGTGATAAGCACTGTGCATATAAAGAAAAGGCAGAAGACATTCCTGCTCTTAAGAACTCATAGCTTAATAGGGAAGGCCATTTGCAAATTAATATATACAAGCAAGCCATATACAAGCTAAATTGGAGATAGTGAACAGAGGGAAAGAATCACTCTGAATCGTGAGATCTGAGCTGAGAGTTGAAGAAAGAAAAGAGATATCTGGAAGGAAAATGAGGAAGGACTAGCTTCATGAAAACCTAGAAAGTTGGAAAATGGTGTTCATCCTGGGACTCACATCTAGAAAGTAGATATGGTACAGGTAGAAGATTCTGCTTTCCACTTCTATCTTTTCCCTACATTCTATCCTTCATGCTACTCTCAGAGTTGTTTTTATTCATAGCTCTTTCCCTTTTAGGCCTGACAAATCTCTGTTTTGTAGTTATTTAATGCTTTATCA
Source organism: Phascolarctos cinereus (assembly GCF_003287225.1). NCBI lineage: Eukaryota > Metazoa > Chordata > Mammalia > Diprotodontia > Phascolarctidae > Phascolarctos > Phascolarctos cinereus. Next base: position 350,767,622 of record NW_027556098.1, read on the forward strand.
TGTATCACAGAATAATACATTTATCTTCACACTTTTTTTTTGTATTCCCTTCATAAAGTGCAGGCCCATGAGGACAAGGTTATGTTATTCATTTGTCTTTTTTATTCTCTTTTGGAACCTACCACTGTGTCCTAAACCACACTACAGTGCTTAATAAATGCATGTTGAATGAAGAGGAGAATAATTCCTAAATTTCTGGCTAATAGTCGCTTAGGCTTCATGAGTAAAACACCCTGGCCAATTTTTACACACACACACACACACACACACACACACACACACACACACACACACACCTTTTTTTGCTTCCTGTCTCTGCCTCCCTCATCAGGTTCAGTAAAATATTGTCCCTTTTCAGAACATTTCCAGTTTTGCAAGAATTTTTTGATATGTAAGTCGTGTTCACAAACAAATATTAAGTTGTTCCAGACTCCACCTGACTCCATCCATCGTGGGAATGGAGGAGATCCCTCTAGAGGGTGGGATGCCAGTCCCTGGCATAGTCTTCCCTTCACTTCTGCTCTCTAAGAGAAGTACTTCTTCCAAGAACATGCCAGAATTAGAAATCTTTATTTAAGTTTTAAGGTTATGTTCTTGGTGAACACCTGATTGGGAGAGAGAGAGTGGAGATTAGGTTACAGAAATTAAACTGGAAGTTAAAGGATAAGGTTGAATAAATCTTAGGAAACCCTGTGGAATCTTGAGGTAAGCAAGAAACTGGGCCTGGTGATGGGACAAAGATATAGGAAGAAGCTGAGGAACAGGAACACAGAGGTTTGCAACTGGAGAGGGAAGGAGACTTCGTTAAATTTAGAAAGCGGAGTCATGAAAGTGTCTTTATATGGAACAAGAAATATATTAATTAAACTGAGGTTTAGATCTTAATTAATTATGGTATGTGAATCACAGAAACCTTGGACAATAAATACATCCATTGAGTTTTGGAGTCATTCTACCCATTTGTATTAATCCACTGACAAAGAACGGAAGCTACTCCCCCCCTTCTGATTGTCCAACCTCTGTCTACCTAAACTATGCTCCTGTTTCCTGCCCACTGTTTCCCACACCATCAAACTTTTGATGATGAATTTGGATGCCTATTTAATATGGTCTTATTTTCTGTAGCCTAGCTTATTCAGGTTCAACTACAGTGTCAATAGCCACCTCTCCCATAGGCAACTTGGAATCCCCTACACCTAAACCTGTCTAATCATTCCCTAGTGGCTGAAAATCTGCTTCAGTAATCAAGGGATTAATGTTTGCTCTGGACCTCAGGGCCAAGGTCCCTCTTCAGAAATGTCAGTTTTGGAGAAGCCTCTGGAGGAAGTTACCCACAGAAGGATATGCCTTTAGAATAAAGTCTCCTTTGTTGAGACCACATAGGCTGGGGTGCAGCCTATAGCAGAGATAGACACGGGAACACCTCTACTACCAAGATTGGTAAGTCGGTCTCTAGCTTCTGTCCATGGCTTTGGGTCCCCAGAAATTTCTCGATGCTCAGAGAGGGACCAGACAATTAAAAGTTGAGCAGAGCTAAAGGAACAAGTTAGCCAAGGACAGGAAGGATTTCACTTGAAAAGTCTTAGTTTTCTCAGTTTGAAATGACATACACAGACTTGTCCAATGTAAAGAGTCATAGAATAAAAATTTATTATTCATGTCTTCAATACAAAAGAGATTTCCAGCATAAAGTAAGCATCTACTGCTTCTTTTATTCCACAGTGTTAGAAGACCTACAGTGATATTCCCTTACACTCTGGTGCCCGGAGTATAACCTTCAGTGTTCTCAGAAGCCTATCATTTATTTTAGCTGTATTGATTCTGTGCCTAGATCTATTTTCTTGGTCCCTGCTTTATGTGAAATGAACACACAATGTTGTCTATATGCTCAAAATTCTGTTCCTTTAAAAAAAATCATAGAATTCAGTTCAATCCAACTCTCTAAAGATTTATTAAATACCTAAAATGTATAAGGCACTGTGCTAGCTTGTGTGAATGAAAAATAGAAAATGTAAGAAGGTACTATCCTCAAGGGTCCTACAATCTACTTAGGGTGTGTTGTATTTATAAAAATAAATAATGGAGTGAATATGCGAGGGTAAACAAAAAGTTTTGAGGTACCCAGAGAAGGAAGCAAACATTCTGTTCAGATAACTAGAAAGATACTTTCCTGGAATTTATAGGTAGACAGCAAGAGCACTCCATACTATCCTTATATAAGAATACTCCCTTCTTCTATGTTTATTCACTCAACTTTGTCTGACGCATCACTCTTTGTTTCAACATAAACTAGTCTGTCTCCTCCAAATATTTATGCTCCTGTTTCTGCATGCCTAAGCTTCCCAATTTTAGTTTTTCACTTTATTTTTTCCATAGCATATATGTATTTCTTTTGTTGCTTCTCCTCTTCCCAGTTTCTTTCTCATGCAGGTTATTTTATAAGGGCACAATGATTATCTTTTCAGTGTTTTCAAATCACTTTCACAATAATTATCTCATTTGGTCTTCATGACCACCCTATAAGTTACTAAAGAAGTTCAAGAATTATAAAGTCCATTTAATAGATGGAAAAATTGAGATTCAAAAAGGACTTTTATGATACACTTGTACAACAAATTTGTATAACAGCAGTCAGACTAGGTGTCCCATTCATTCTCCTAAGATTCATTTCTTAAGTGCTTACCTAGAAAAAAGAGTCTGTGAAAGGTCATGGAAGTACAAAGACAATCAGCAAATAATTCTTGTCTTCTGGGACCTTCATTTCTGTTGGACAGTTGCACAACATTTAAATAGATAAATAAATAAAATATTTTCAGATAAGGACACTAAGAGTTAGATGTATCAGACGTTTTTGCCATGGGAGTTTGCAGTAAGATAAGCTTTAAATGAAGCTACAGATTCTAAGAGGTGAAAAAAAAAAGAATTTATTCTTGTTTCAAGAGACAGCCTGTGGAAAATTATGGAAGTGAGAGAAAGAATCTTTTTTTCCTCTTTCTCTTTTGCTTTTCATCCTCATCCTTCTTTGTCCTCCTCCATACTTCTTCCTTCCTTTTTTCCTTCCTTTTTTCCTTCCTTCCTTCCTTCCTTCCTTCCTTCCTTCCTTCCTTCCTTCCTTCCTTCCTTCCTTCCTTCCTTCCTTCCTTCCTTTATCTTTCCTTCTCCTCCTACTCCTTTTTCTTCTTCTGTGTCATCTTCTTCTTTGCTTCTTCAGACATCTTTCTTCAGAAAGTTCAATGTAATTTCATTCATTACAGTCAATAATTTCTCTGAGGGCAAGGATAGTACTATGAACTCGGGTTCTCTGGAAATGCTTCATGGAGTGGTGTGACTTGATCTAGGACTTGGAATATGGGAATTCCTGGGTAGCTAAAGAAAAAGGGAAAGCATTGTCAGATAGGGAAATGACACTGAGCAAAGATACAGAAGTGGAAATGATTTAAATTGATTACTTAACAATTAGAGTTCAAAAATTAAATGAGCTGCTTCATTAAGTTCTATATTAATGGAGGTCTTCGTGCTGAAGCTTGAGGACCAACATAGTAATAAAAGGATTTTGCTCTGGTGTGGAATTAGATTAAGTTACCTTTGATTATCCTTCTAGGCTTGATTCTATGATTAAATTCATTGGTAGGCATAATGAAGGACAGATAAAATAATGAAAGAGATAATGAGAGGCCTAATCTTATGCTGGCATATATAGGTATGTGCATGCATGTGTGCACGTATGTATATATATACATGTCTTTATATACATATACATACCAGCATACATATACGTGCATATGTGCGTAGGAATATTTACTGCCAGCAACCGAGAAAGATGTATGAGGATGCTTCTGGTGATACTACAGTGAATAATGACCTGGGAGAATACAAAAATGAAAGAAAGAGGAGAACTGGTGGATCCCAAATCTGGTAGTGTCATGGAGTACACTAGGAAGTGTCTAGATGAAGAATCTCAGGAAGAGCTTCCATACACTAGTGACTAGATGGACAACTGTTGAGGTATTCAATTCAGCATATTTTAAACCCAGCTCATTTGTGCTTTTGGGCTCAGTCCCAACTGTAAAGAACCAAGAAAGTGTTCAACATTTCTCTGACTGTCTCTTCTGGAATAGTTTCAGTGTTAATTCTAGTTCTTGACAGTGAATGAGCTCAAATCAAAATTTTCAGAAATCCTGGCCTCATACCACTTGATATTCAGTTCATTATTTCTCATTGGTTGGTGATTATTTGTGTATGACTCCCTTGCTGAAGTTTGCATACATTTTGTCCTTGGGAGAGTTGATTTACCTTGTAGAGTGTTACCAGAGAATAATGTTTTAGTCATGTATGAGAGGGAGATCAAGAACTGGTTCATTGCATCCCAAAATTCTAGAACTACAATATGAATCTTGTAGTGGAAAAATAAATTGCTGTGAAATAAAGAAAAACATGTTCTTATAATGAAAGAAAATTCTTGAGGCATCTCCTTCACTGAAATTCATCAGTTATACTCTATGGCCTCTCAATTGGATGTACTTTTGCTGCCAGACAGGAAGAAGAAATGGCATATGTAGGAGTATCAACTCCCAGCAACTGTGGTCAACACACCAGCAGCAAGTTGATATTGGCAAAAATCCAAGACAGGAGAAGTGACATCTACTGTTTGTCCCCAGTAGAGTGAAAAAAATTAAATGGTATACTAGAACCAGATCTGGGGTAGATCTAGGCAAAATGGAGCTAAATTCTTCCACGGTTTTCCTTGGGAGTCGCATCTTCACCCCTGTTCTTTCTTGGTTCTCTTTGTACTGGTCCAAATGATTTTTGCAACTCCTTTTCAGGTTCAAAATTCACTACTTTCTACCTGTAGTTGTACCCCATGTCTCTGTACTGGTCACTTTACTCCTTTCTACATATTCTGTCTCAATGATGTAATAATTTCCTACAAATTCAACTATCGTCTCTCTGCAGTTGAATCTCAAATCTATTTATCCGATTTTCATCTTTTTTCTCATGCTACAACCCAGCATCTATTGCCTGCTTGAAATTTTCATCTAAATGTCCAATAACCCTATCATACCAACATATCCCAAACCAAAGCAATCATCTTTCCCCTTATGCCCACTCCTCATTCTAACTCTTCTATTTTTGTCAATGGCATACTCATTCTTCTACTTACCCATAGTGGCAAACTAGGAAATTTCTAAGATTCTTCTCTGTCTCACCCTACCCATATATACTTACATGCTAACTTTGGTCAATTCTACCTTCTGAATATCTTTCACATTCAACATCACTGTATGCACACTGTAATTATCCTAGACTAGGCTCTTATCTTATCTCATCTAGACTATTGCAAAAATCTTCTGCCACACTACTATTGGTCAATTTGTTATTTCTAAATCACAGGCCTGATCAGGCCAACCCTTTCAAGTAGCTTCAGTGATTCCTTCTTGCCTTTAAGATGAAGTATAAATCTTCTGTTTGACATTTAAGTACTTCACAATCTGGCTAAAGCCTGGCTGATTGCATCTTACTTCTCCCCATATTCTCAACATTCCAGACAAATTGATCTATTTACTAAGCACTATACATGACATCTACCCCTCATATCTGTACCTTTCTAAAGGTTGTGCCTCATGCATGGAACCCTCTGGCTTCATCTCTTCTACCTCCTCATGACCTTCAAAACTCAACTCAATTCTACCTCATTCATGAGAATCTTCTCAATTGAATAAGCCTCATCTGTCACTATGTTGCATCATCTTAATAGAATAAGAGATCATGGGAGTTAAGGATTTCTACCTGATTTTTTTAGCTTGTATCTTTAACATTCAACACAGTGTCTGACAGATAGGAAGGGCTTATTGAAGAATTATTGACCACTTGATTAATCCAAGAAAAACAAATGTAATCTTTCTTCTGCTTGGCAATATCCAAAAAACTAACCTGTCTTCCTGGAGCCCTCTCTTCTCTAAAATAAATATACACATTCCTTATCTGCTTCTAATGTGTCTTGGTCTCCAGAATTCTCTCTGTCCCGCTGTCATTGCCATGAATGTGCTCCAGTTTATCACTATCCTTCCTAAAGTCTACCACCCAGAATTCAACAAAATTCCCTAGTTATGTATGACATAGTCAGGGAAAAGAAGAGAGGGATCATTGGTCCTCTTGTTGTCAGCATCATGCTTCTTTTAATTAGATTAATTTCTTTTGAGAAAGTGATCTGTCTTTTCCTAGATCATTCTAAAATAATTCCATTACCAACTTGATTTAAAAAAAAACATCTCCTTGTTATTATCCTCCTTTATCCATACATTATATAGTTTGAAACACACAACTGCGGGGTCATACATCATCCAGTTCTTGCCAGTTTAACTTCCCAGTATGAGAATTTAAACATAGAAAATCAATAAGTGCTATAAACAAAGACTTAATTTATTATTTTTTGATTGTATGGAATTAAGAAAGTGATGGAGAAAATGATAATAATATAAATTATATTTAAAAGTGCTTCATACATTTTCAGAGTCAGTTGTTAAAATATTTATCAGCATATTACTTCGATATCTCTATGAAGCACAAACTACAGGTTTTTAACCCTTTTTTTAAGAAGACGATATTGAGGGGTAGAGATAGTAATTAAGTTTTCCATTGCAGCATAGTGTAGAAAAGAGAATTTGAATGGCATTATTCATTGCCTCTGCTGTGGAAGAAAAGGATGAGGCTAATATAATTAGAATAATGAGGATGAGTGTGTAGAGAATAACCAGGCAGAGTTAAATTTTCCAAATTTATACTACTTAACATACTCTATATTACAGGAAAATTGCATTAATCTCTATTCCTCTTTCTTATCTTGTCTTTTTCTTTCCTTACCTTTGTTCATTCCATTGCACAAACGTGGCAGGCCAGGCCCATGTGCTCACAGTAGGTGTGGAGAATGATGTGGTGTCTTGAAATGAAGCTTGAAATGAACTCCCCAAATCAATTTCCATTTCTACATGTACTTTCCTTCAAGAACCAATCCATATTTAACCTTCACAAACCTTCTTTAATTTCCCCATGTGAAAATGAAGAATTTTTACAGTGCTTCACATTGACCTTTCAAAAACTTTTATATTGCAGTCATTTTTCATAATTATGTGTGTATGTAGTTCTTTCACATTTAGATAGTAAGCTCCCTGGGAGATGGTTCTATATTACATTTATTAATTCATCCATCCATTCCTCCGTTAATCCATGTATGTATTTGTTTATCTGTTTATTTATTTACCTATTTATATTATAGTAGGCACTTCATTTAGATGTGAATTGGATAAAACTGAATTGACTCAGGGGATGATAAAGCTCGTGATGGAGATGATCAGATTATCTAGGACTGTTTTTTTTCTTAAACATTTGTCATTATTCTGAATTATCTCTATTCTCCAGTCTAAGAAGCAAGCATTTATTAAGTATTCACAATGTGTTAGATGCTAATCTAGTCTTAGTGCTTCAATTAATGATAGTCCTTCTGGTATTATATATTTCCCTTTTAGTCTGCTTCTTTTTCTGTCTTTTTCAACATGTAGATCTGTGCATGGCAGATGACCAGTACAACTCTTTGACTCATAGACTGATTTAGCAAATGCAAAAAAAAAAAAAAAAAAAGCTCTAATCTATTTGTGTCTCTGCAGGACCACCAAGTAAAGCAGTGTTCTGCTGGGTTCTCACATAGCAGTTAAGTACCTGCAATGGCTATGAGCATACTCATCTACAGGCAGGATGTCCACATCCAATGACACACAGTTTCATCCTTCCTCCTTCCTACTACTAGGCATCCCAGGCCTAGAATCTATGCACACCTGGATTGGCTTCCCTTTCTGCATAGTGTATCTGATTGCACTGGTGGGGAATATCACCATACTGTTTGTGATCCAAACTGAGAGGAGTCTCCATCAGCCCATGTTCTACTTCTTGGCCATGCTGGCCACTATTGATCTAGGCCTGTCAACAGCCACCATCCCTAAAATGCTGGGCATCTTCTGGTTCAGCTTGAGGGAGATAATTTTTGGGGCCTGCCTGACACAGATGTTCTTCATTCATAACTTTACTGGCATGGAATCAGCTGTACTCCTGGCCATGGCCTATGACCGCTATGTGGCTATCTGTAACCCACTTCGCTATAGCATCATTCTCACTAAGAGAGTGGTGGTAGCAATTGGCCTTGGAGTGCTGGTGAGATCTTTCCTTTCAGTGATTCCCTTTGTATTCCTGATCCTGCGCCTGCCTTTCTGTGGACACCACGTCATTCCCCACACCTACTGTGAGCACATGGGCCTGGCCCGTCTGGCTTGTGCAGACATAAGGATCAACATTATCTATGGTCTGGGTGCCATTTCTCTCTTGGTATTTGACATTGTAGCCATTGCTATCTCTTATGGCCAGATCCTGCAAGCTGTCTTTTGTCTCCCCTCCCTAGATGCCCGTCTTAAAGCTTTGAGTACCTGTGGCTCCCATGTGTGTGTCATCTTGGCTTTCTATACCCCAGCCCTCTTCTCTTTCATGACCCATCGCTTTGGCCGGAATGTTCCCCGTTACATCCACATTCTCCTGGCCAATTTGTATGTTGTGGTCCCACCAATGCTCAACCCAGTTATCTATGGCATCAGGACCAAGCAGATCAGGGAACGGGTGCTAAAGATGTTTTCACAAAAGTAAGCCTTGGAAAAGCATGTTCAGACTAAGTTTCCACGTGATCTAAGAGATTTTGTTGGGCTATAAATGAAGATATTAATTTTGAATATATTCTTTCCAGCTCTTCCTCCTATGGCCTTAGCAGGTTCTATCATCTCTGGGTTCTCCTAGGTCATGAACATATGCCTCTTTGTGGGGACATGACAGCTGTAGCTTCTTTTTTCATTGGCTTTGTGTTTAGCACCTGAGTTTTGGGGCTCTCTCCCTCAGCTTCACACTTGGGGATATAGCTTCTCCCTAGCCTGTTTTTCATACTCCTTCCTTATAGCAATTATATGAAATTATAATAGAATATTCTGAGTATAATAAGTGATTTATTAGAAGATGACAAAAGTTACAAGAGGCAATGCAATTTAGATATTAAGATATGCTATTTATAAACAAAGCAACCACAAGTATATAAACAAGATGCATATTTTTACACATCTCTTTTTCTAACTCTTTGAGACAGAAGTATGGTGAGAACTTTAGTCTTTTTGAGTAAAAGAACTGGGTTCAAGCTCTCACTCTCAATATTTACTGGTTATGTGATCCTGGACTCATCATTTACATAATTCTTTCTGAGTTTCCGCATCTGTAAAATGATGAAACTTGTACCACTTATTTTTCTGGATTATTGTGAGGATGATGCTTTTTTAAAGCTTAACATGCTATAGAAATATAAGTTGTGATAAACCAATAAATCAGTAAGTATTTATTGAGTATCTATTACATTCTAGGCACTGGGGATATAAAAAACCACACACACACACACACACACACACACACACACACACACACACAGAGTAATAAAGCAATTCTTACTCCAAGGAGGCTACTTTTAATGGGAGGGACACAGAAGTGTATATGTGTGTGTGTGTGGTGTGTGTGTGTGTGTGTGTATACATATATACAAAAGAAATATAGAAAAATAAATACAAAAGAGTTAAATACATAGCACGGTGGCTAGCACATAGTAAACTTTCCACAAATCCTTCCTTCCTTCCTTCCTTCCTTCCTTCCTTCCTTCCTTCCTTCCTTCCTTCCTTCCTTCCTTCCTTCCTTCCTTTCTTCCCTTCTTTCTTCTTTCTTTCCTTTCTTCTTTTCTTCTTCTCTCTCCCTCTTTTCCTCATTTCCTTCTCTTCCTTCCTCTCTCCTTTTGCCCTTCACTTTTTCAATACCTCTTTCCTTGACTGTCTTGTGGGGGTTGGTCCTTTAGGGTTAACTAAAGAGGGAAAAGTCTTAGTTGGAAGACGTATGGTAAAGAATTTTTTGGTAGAAAGAAATATTGTGTTCTCTCTGTATCAACTAAAGTGACTGGGGTGAAGGAAGTCTTCTCATATTTCTCTATATTCTGCATATTCATCATTTCATATGGCTTGGTATCATTCCAGTATTTTCATGTGCCATAATACGTTTAGTTATTGTCAATTGAATGAGCATAGCCTTGAGTCTCCAAGTCTTTGTGCTTTGAATATGGGAAGAAATTGTAAGGATAAAGTAGGTAGGGATTTATTTTGTCTTTCTTTGACCCTGAGAGTTCTAACTCTCACTCTTTCTTTTACTTTTGTTCCCTTTCTTGGCACTAACACCTGTCTTTTTTTTTCTTTTTAGTCTTCAATTATCATGTAATTATAGCCATTTTATTCTTCTCTCTTACCCAATAGTATTGTCCTCATTTATTCTGCCACTGCTGCTGAATATTTTCTTTTTGCTAGAGATGGACAAGAGGTTAATAAAAAAAAAAATTAGCTTTTAATGCTCTGTATCCAAGATAATATGTTTGTATGTGATGATCTCTAATTTGAGGACCAGGAAAGCTTAAATGAGCTAATTGATGGATACCAAAGAACTTAGTCCCAGATATTGATAGATGATGTCTGTGAGACCTGATCTGCCCATAATACAGGCAGGAAGTTATCTCTAGCATGCAAAGTCTGAGGCTATATCCACTGAACAGGGACAGATAAAAAGATTATTTCCAAATGATAAGATAATGCCAGGAGATTGTTCTTCAGGGTGTCTGCTCATTCCGGGGACAGGTTTCTGGCCTCTTGATCACACTATGGACATATCCCTGACCTCATCCTTCCTCTCTGCTATGGATCAGCTCTCCTGATACCACCTTGAGTATATATAATATGGGAAAACACTTTTTTTTTATTATCTTAGATACCTTTGTTAACATGGAAATACCAGTATAGTAACAGAGAAGTGCAATTAGTGAGAGAGATGAACAAGTGATACATAGAAATGCACAGAGGGAAACAAAACTAGACTAAAAATAGATAGGCATGGTTTTGTACCAAGATTGGTAGATTTGGAGTTACAAGACTTAGGCTCCAATCATTGCTTTTTTATTACCCGTATGATTAGGGAGAGTGACCTTAAGTCACTCACCTTCTTTAAGTCTTACTTTCCTCATTTGTAAAAGGTGAGTGTTGGACTAGATAGATGATATCTAAGGTTCCTTACAGATATGTGTCTATGGTTGTATGGAAGGGAGATAAAAGAAAGAGAAGAAATAGTTATTTACAAAAGGTGAACAATGGTCTAAAAGTGGAAAGAAGGAGGGTCAGAACACTTGATTCTAAAGAACTAATGACACTGATTCCTGTCCTTTCCATTGCCTGAGAAACATTGTCACTCATCAAAAGCAGAGGATGCCATTTATGGAATATAGCCCAGAGATTACCTTGTCCAACCCCTCAATTGTAAAGGAAAACAACAACGATGACAACAACAACAACAACAACAAAGACAAGTTCATACCTATGGTTAGAGGCAATAAAGAGATTAGGACTTAAGCTTCCTAACTTATGTATAGTTGGGTTCTATCAAAGAAGAGCCTTCTACATCTATTCACACAGTGCGATAATCACTTTGTATGACTTGAAAAGAAAAACAAAAAAACAAAATTCTAATCAACCTGTTTCCTGCAAATGATAATATTAACACGTATTTATAGAATTTTTTAAGATTTAGAGTTAGATCAGGGTAGCAGGCAAGGAGTTGACATCAAAGCAAGGAAAACCTGAGTTAAAGCCATGCCTCTGACACTCCTATGAGAATTTGCACACCTCAATTAACCTCTCTGTTCTCTAGGAGACTTTCTCACGTTGTAAGTTGCAGTGAAAGTGATGAACTGAATTGCTAGAGAGTTTTTACTTCAGAGAATTATTTTTATCAATGAACTCATAGGTCTGGGCTTTGTTTCTATCCCTTTAAGGTTTACTAATGACTTTCTTCGCTGATAATTAATATTACCTTTATTTTATAGATGAGGAAAATGGAGTTGGAGAGAAATATATTGTCTTGTCCAGGTTCACACAATTAACAAGTGGCAAAACTAAAATGCAGATTCAGGTCAGATAGAAGACTTCAAATCTAGGGCTCTTTCACCAGCATCACACTGTCCATGGGGCAAAACTTGTACAACCTTTCTAATATTTATTATCCATTTTTACTGTCTACCTTCCATTAGAGACTCATCATCCTGAAATAGGAATCATAAATTTGCCATGCATATAGAGTATAGAATTAAAGAAGCAAAGATGAAGTTGACAAATAGTCTCTCTCTCTCTCTCAATCTCTCTCTCTCTCTCTCTCTCTCTCTCTCTCTCTCTCTCTCTCTCTCTCTCTCCTCTCTCTCTCTCTCTCTCTCCCTCTCTGTACCTAACTCTTCCATTAACTGAATACCTCTGGAGCCAGAGGGGAAGATATTCAGGATTGCTGGCCAAAAGAAAATAGTTACTATTTACATTCACTCTAAGTCAGGAGGGCCTAAAAATAACCATTAAGTGGTGCTTGGCCAGGGACCTATTATTGTCCAATGTATGAGCTCCAGAGAGAATTGGGTTTAAGCTTGGTCTTTGAGAGAAAGATCTAGCCAATAAAACCCAAGTTAGCTAGGAAGCTTTTAGCCATCAAAATTTACCTTCCTTTGAGCAGAACACCCTTAGGTAAGGGGAGAGGAAAGAATAGGAGAGGGGAGGAAAGGGAAGGAGAGGAAAGGGAAAGGGGAAGGGAGGGAAAGGGAAAGGGGGAGGAGAGAGAAGGAGAAGAGGAAATGGGCTGAAGCTACCCAACTGGAACTGGCCAGCTGGGTCCCCATTCAGGCAGCTTGGACTACTCACAGGTTGTTTATCCTCCTCCCCTCACCTTCCTTCCCATTCCCTTTCCTCCCCACTGTTCTCCTTTCCCCTTACCTGTGGGTGTCCTGCCCAAAGGAAGGTAAATTTTGATGGCCTAAAGATAACTGGTTAACTTGGGGTTTACTGGCTAGATCTCTCTCTCTGTCAAAGACCAAGCCTTAAACCCAATTTACTCTGGAGCTCTCACATTGGATGGCAATAGGTCCCTGCACAAGTACCACTTTTGGGGCCCTTCTGGCTAAGTGTAATGTAAATAGTAACTATTTCTCTTTTGGCCAGCAACCCTGAAGGTCTTCCCCTCCTAGTTTTTTTTTTTAATTAAATTTAATTTTATTTTTTGATTAAAGGCCATCCCTTGACTTATTTTTTAAAGAGGCCTATTCACTAAATGGGTTTTGTCTCACTCAAAGTGAGAACTTGAAAAGAACATAGTTTAAAAGGGCCAAGGTTTCCTATGGCATCCTGGGCCATCTCCAGTGGTCTTGATGAATATCTGGCCACTGGACCCAAATGGCCCTGGAGGAGAAAGTGAGTCTGGTGACCTTGCACAGCCCTTCTTCACTCAAATCAAAGTCAATTGCAAGTCATGTCATCGTCTCCCTAATGTTATGGTCCTCTATCAGAATGAAGGACAAACACCGTCTCTGGAGCCATAATTCTCTGGCTTCCTTCTTCCTCTGGGGAAGCCAGGAGGCACAATGCCTAGACACCCAGGTTGTCCCTGGGCTGAAGCAGGCCATGCTTCTTTATATATATCTAGAAAAGCAACCAGTTCAAACATGGGAAAGTGCCCAAGATCCAGGTAAGGGAGAGGAATGAATATACCTGCTCCTAGATTGGTTGGGACTATCAAAGAGAAGCAGAGTGGAAGACTGACCTAGGACCATATGATTACATGCCATAGATTTAGATCTAGATCCAGAGATCATTGAGTCCTACACACTCATTTTATTGATGAGAAAACTGAAGGGAAATGTATGATATACCTAGGGCCAGACAGATAGGAATGAAATATTAGAATGGAGATCAGTATGAAGAGCTTCAGGAAGAGAAGAAACCAGGATAGGAGCCTAAAAATGTCACCATAAGGCTCCAAAAGTATCTTTCACAAGTTTCTCTGGGAGACTCAGTCAGAAACAAGTTCATAAAGAATCTCAAACTCAGACCATGACATTAACCTAGGAAGACTTCCAACTTTTTTTTTTCATTTTCTCTCTTGGAGTACCATGGGATAGTTCAAAGGCACACCCAGTTAATCCCATATTATAAATACCACAAAAGGTCGTGAATGAATTCTAAAGAACTGTGTTCTCTGCATAACTCAGAAAAGATCAATTGAAAAAGAGGCCTGTAAAACAAGGTTATCTAAGGCACGTGCTTCAACTAGTCAATATGGATCATCCACCAAGCTAAGACACAGGAGTTTAAGGACTCCCATGGAAACTTATTTTTTTTCCCTGAAGTCAATAAAATATGTTTACAGAACACCTGTGTACCCAACCAGAGGTGGTTGCTGTTAAGGTTTCAAAAGGAGAAATCCAGATACCTGGATTCATGGGGATCATAATCTTATGGGAAAAATGAAATGTTTGCAGGTAGACCAGTTGAATATAGAAGATTAACTCAACTGGTATAATTTTATAAATAATTTATAATTTATAAGTAAATAATAATTTTATTAATATAATTTAACAAATAAAGTTTGCAGAGTTCTTTGCTCACAATAGCCCTTTGAATTAAAGAATCATTATTACTGTTTCCATTTAAGGAGAATAAGAGATATGAGGTCATTTACAGATTGAGAGAATAAGAATTTGAAGGGATCTTAGAATTCATCTAGTGCAACTTCTTCATTTTATAAATGGGGACCCATGGCATAAAGAAGTCAACTTTCTCAGAGTAACTTAGCTCGAAATATGAGAGGGAGCATGTGACACCCAGTTCAATGTTCTATTTGTGGTGGGAGGGGGGGTAGAACTAGAAGCAGACTGATCTACTTAACATAGTTAAAGAATAAAACTTTGAAGTTATTTCCCTAAGGAAAGTGTGAGTGTCCTTATTGTCTTCGTGTTTGGAACTTTGATCACATGAACTTGGTGGACTATGAAAAGTATCCTTGACTGGGTGCCCACAGAGGACAATTATGTAATTATCACATTTGAGGACTTCTGACTGATTCATTATAAACCTCAGTGGCTGATTGGACTTGGTCTACAAAAAGGAAGACGTCAGAAGGAAATAACGAATTGAACTAAACTTGAACAGAGACTTAAGCTGAAAGAATTGACTTGGAACCTGGGGGCTAATGTCTACATCTCCATACAACTCCATAGGACTACATCCCAACAATGGTGGCCATGTAAAGGTAGAAACAAAATAGAAAAGAAGATCTTGGAAAGGATAGATCAGTGCTACATTTTATCTATTTACAGTTAAATGAGAAGAAGAGTTAATCAGTCATTACTCAGTTATTATCAGAGTTAATGAGTTATTCCATATAATTTGGCAGTCAATTCTTACCTAATTGACTGGTTCTGTGTAGTACTGATACTAAAAAGAAGGAAAGAGCACAACACTTATGTTTCCAAAGGAAATTTATTAAAGAGTGTTCATTGTAGGGGAGCAGGTCACAAGGGTTAGTAATGGGGAATACTAATAGTTTTAGGCCTCTGACTCAAGGTAGAATTGCATATGAATTACCTCTACCACCTATCATGTCAGACCAGCTTTTGGGGGTAAGGTTAACTAAGATCATTTTCAAGCTTCTCTTATTTGTGCCCACAGTATATTTGAGTCATTAAATCAGCCCTACAGGAGAATGTTCATATTTATGTTGTTTCCTCAATTAGTGTGTGAGGTTCTTGAGAAAAGAGATTGTTTATTTATTTTTTTAAAATTCGTATCTCTGGAATTTGGAGCATAGTAAATAATTTTTTATTCATTATTCATTTATTCATCTCTGATGTGTGTCATCGATATTTCCCCCACTTTTTCCTTGTGTTCCATGGATTCTAAATTAATAAGTGATGGGGAAGTAAATTTCCCTTCCACTATAAATTCCAGCCTTTGGTCTTATTCTTACCCTCTGAGCAAAATAGATCAAGTATTATTGTCTTTTTTAGTATAGTTCCCTTTGTTTCCCCCTAAAATTTGAAGACAGAAATCGTGTCTTTCCAGTCTTCTCACACTATGCTAATAACCTGCCTTTTTGGATGTCCATCAATCTTACACTTAAAGGTACATAAGTGTACGGAGTAATTCTGGTATTTTGTGACCAGGGCAGAAGACAATCAAACCATTGTTTTATATGATGAAGCACTATAGGAGCATAAGCAGATTGAATTTTGTTTAACTACTATACTATATGGGGATCATGACCTGGTTACCTCCTAACAGTGGCAGCAAACATGGAGAAATAGGTTCCAGCAGGTGGTGACACATTCTGACATCAGGAAGATTAAACATGGGAAACATAAATTTATACAGAGGCCCAGAGTTGGTGAATGTGATATGATTAACAATGAGGAAAGAAACAGGGAAATAAGAAGCCTTGAGCCATGAATCCATCAGAGAAAGAAGTTCTGGACGTTCTGAAAATTGATAAATGCACGAATTGATAATGATAACATATGAGATGATAGCAGCTTAAGGTTTGCAAAGTGCTTTAAGTATCTTGTTTACTTTCTACAATGAACCCAAGAGGTAATAATAGCCATGATTAATAGCTAACATCTCCATGGCACTTGAAGGTTGGCCACCTCCTTTCAATATATTATCCTTTTTTGTGCTTGGCAACAGCCCTATGAGATAAATACTATTATTTTCTCCCTTAAATAAATAAGAAAATGAAAGCACTGAGAGTTTAAGTGACTTTCTTCAGAGCCATATTGCTGGCAAGTGTCTGAGGAAGGATTGAAACCCAAGTCTCCTTGATTTTAAATCCAGTACTCTACCTACTATGCACCTTACTGCCTTTCAGGGTATATAATTCCATTAGAGGGGAAGTAACATAATTTAACTCAAAGCTTTCATTTTATAGAAAACACTGGGCTTCAAAGACAGTGTGTTTTTAAATGTAACATAGATAATAGATAGCAGAACTGGTATTGGGCCTTGTTCTCTGAGCCCAAATCCAGCACTCTTTCCACAGAATCATGCTGCTTTGTCCAGTGTAATTCAAGGTTTTCCTATAGGGAATGCAAAGCCAGTGAGAGGTTTCATGATAGACTGGTGAGAAGGGACAGAGATCCCTTTACAATCTTGCCCTGATACTTATGTTCCTTTGGCTAAAGCTGTATCAATGGAAATAGAGAGCAATAATTCTTCCCTGTGTCTAAAGACTGTCACCCAGACAAGAAAATAATTAGCTAGTATTTTTATATTAAAAATATTCAAATTATCAAGCATTTTTTCTGCTTCCATTCCACATTCCCATTGAAAAAGAAAAAAGAAAACTCTTGTAACAAATATATATACTCAAGCAAAATACATTCTCACATCAACAAATCCATAGATACATCTTGCTATCATACAAAGATGTTTAAGCATTTTAATATGTATTGTATTAGGTTTGGATATGATTATATGTAGGCAGATGTGTATATCGGATTGGAGTAGATTTCATAAATATAGTGATGTGCTTATAATTGTATGGTATTAGTAGAATGTATATAAATATGTATATTATATGCATGTGTGTGTGTGTGTGTGTGTATGTATGTAAGTGTGCATGCATTTAGATGGATTTTAGGTATAGAGAATGAACTATTGATAGCTTGGATTTTTTCCCTTGGGAATTCCCCATTCATATCTGCTGATAATTTTTCTGTTGGATTATGACTCTTTTATTTTGTTTTGGTATCACTCTTCTGTATACTCTATTTTAGATGTCAGAGAAATTTTCTGGAAATATTTACCTCTTCCTCCACCCCACCATTAACTGTTTCCCTTAAAAGCAACAATTTTGTTTGCAAGTAAAAAAAAAAATTAAAAATTATTTCATCAAAATTATTCATCTTATCCCTTATTTCTGAATATTGCTCTTGTCTAATAGGTTGGCTGTTGTGCACCCTCATTCAGACTAAGCACATAAAGCAGAGGATCTATACTAAATGATTTTGAAAATGCCCACACTCACTGTAATTTTTCAACTAGAAATCTGAATCAAGTGGAATTTTCTGTGATCTAGACATATTTTTACCTCGGACTCTTGGGACAGACACCCTCTCTGTGGACTATAAATACATATTCTGAATTAATGAGGATGTAAAGTTCCTGAGAGTTTTCTGGCCATCCTAAGTTGTGGCCCAGACCAGCTTAGTTGGAGGAAAAGAATTTTTCTGTTATTTCTCAGAGACCTTAAATGGTGAGTGATAAAGCCCAGTATAGGAAGAAAAACTGTTAAGGATGGGGGTGTGTGTGCTGTGCCTGCATATATCAAAACTGGTCTGAAACACATTAATTCTTTGCTAACTTTTAAAAATTTCCTATTTGACTCAAGTTCTAGGAGAATTTTGCAAACTGGGTTCAAACCAAACCATTATTTCTCAGATGATCTCAGATTTGTGGCAGGTAGGTAACGCAGTCCATAGGAGCGTTGAACCTGGAGTCAGGAAGACCTTAGTTCTCAGACACACACTAGCTGTGTGACCTTGGGAGCCTCACAATCTCGACATCAGTTTCCTCAGCTGTAAAAGAGAGATCATAATAAATTTATTCACTCTTTCCCCATGTAATACTACATTTCTAAGAGGCATTTAATATAATCTGATCCAGATGTTCTGAATCATGACAGATAGGTAGATAACTATTTTTAATATAATTGGTTTACTTTGCAATTCTATGGATTTTATTTTATACAATTAAAAATGTGATTATGATACAACTTCACCAGACCACCAAAGGGCTTCATGACACACAAAGTACAAGATTCCCTGATCTATTGTAGCTCCCTTATTTTATAGATGAGCAACCTGTGACTTAGAAATGGGAAGGGACTTGTCCCAAGTCATGCAGCTGGTTGCTAGAAGTGTCAGGACTAGAATTTGAATCTTCATACTCAGAATTCAATGCTCTGCAGGCACAGAAGGGAGAAATGAAGGCCCTTTTACTGAGATGCAGAAGGAAAGAGTTAAATTTTGCACTTTAAAGTCCTGTAAATGTTCTTTTTTGGAAAAGGTAAATGCATCTTAGAACCTTGAAGCCTTTAGCAAGAGGGTAGAAATATCATAATAGGTCACATGTATATGACACCTCACATGTCTAACCAGTTGTCAGGGCCTTTTGATTCTCCCTTCCCATTATTCCTCACCTCTGTCCTTTTCTCTCTATTCACATATCCGACAACTTTTTTTGGCATAGACATTCTCAATGTCAATGTTCAGAGAAGGGGGAGGAAAAGGAGTAGAGAAGGCGAAGAATAGTATTGAAGAGAGAAAGAACAAAAAATAATTACATGGCTGAAAAATAAAGGAAGAGGAAAAAGAAGCAAATTAAGAAGGAGAAAGGGAAAGGGAAATAAATAGGGCAGGATGAGGAGACACACATATGCAATTGTTGAATGATGATCAATGCTCTTTGAGAGACTTCAGATAACCAGATGGTCAGCAGAGGGTTAGGGAAGAGCACATCCCATCTTGAAGGAAGAAAAAAAAGGGAGAGAAGAGAGAAATTGGTAAATAGATATCAATAGAGGCAAATCTGATCATTTGCAAACCTTAGGTAAGTAGATGACCTTCATTACTGGTAAAATTCTGAGGTATATTATTAAAAGGGATGATTATTGAATATCCACTGGCTCTGGAAGTAGACGATTTGTGTTCAAAGTCATCTTAGGAACAGAGTTGTGTGACCTTGGGCAATTCATGTGGCCAAAAGAAGCAGTGATTACAGAGAATTAGGAAGGCTTCATCCACAAAAGGTAAGGTCAGCTTAATTTCATTTTCTTTACTGAAGTGTCACTAGATGAACTGATAGCCTATTGCTATAATTTTAGCTTACCTCTATTTCAATAAATAATTAGATCCTGTCTCTCACACCATTCATGTAGGAAATATGCAGAGATGTGAACTAGAATATGGTGCAATAATAAAAATAATACTAGCTAACATGTATTTAGTACTTACTATGTGCCCAGTATTGTGCTAAACATTTCACAATTATAATCTTGTTCGATCCTCATAACAACCCTAGATGGTAAGTATAATCACTATTTGAATTTCACAGATGGAGAAACTGAGGCAAACAGAGGTTAACTGACTTGCCCAGGATCACAAAACTGACAAGTGTCTGAGGCTAGATTTGAACAGTCTTCCT
Source organism: Phascolarctos cinereus (assembly GCF_003287225.1). Taxonomy (NCBI): domain Eukaryota; kingdom Metazoa; phylum Chordata; class Mammalia; order Diprotodontia; family Phascolarctidae; genus Phascolarctos; species Phascolarctos cinereus. The sequence goes on from NW_027556098.1 coordinate 350,787,790, forward strand.
GAATCCAGGCCTAGCACTATATCCCCTGTACCACTTAGCTGCCAGTGAAAAGGATGTAGAAATGGTCAAATGGAGTGATCAATAGAGTAATCATTAATAGTTCCTCTCTACTTGGAATGAAGTCTCTGATAAATTTCCTTAGGAATCAAAGCTTGGACTTGGGCTGTTAACCTTTTTTATCAGTGATTTCCCTGCTTATCAAATTTGTAGATGGAACAAAGCCTAGAGGAAGAAGTAACCTCATGGAACAAAGATTCAGAGCCTAAAATATAATTTAGCTGACTAGAATATTGGGTCAAATGGAATAAGATAAATGTTAATAGGCTTTAATGTAAATTCTTCCATGTATGTTTAAAAGAAATCAACTTCAGAAATATGGGATGGAGGAGGCACGATTAGATAGCAATTTGACAAAGATTTGGGGATTAAAGCAAACTGCAATCTCAATTTGATTTTAGAGTACACTAATTAACAGAGGCCACTGGATGATGCAGGGCCTGGAGTCAGGAAGACAGCAGTTCAAACTTGTCCTCAGACACTTACCAGCTTCATGGCTCTGGACAAGTCACCTAACCCTGTTTTTCTCAGTTTCTTCATCTGTAAAATGAGCTGGAGAAAGAAACCACTCCAGTATCTTTGTCAGTAAAATCCCAAATGGAGTCACAAAGTGTTGGATATGATTGAAAATGACTTAACAGCAACAATACTCAGGATTGGGGAAGTGATGCTCCTGCTGAACTCTGTCTTCTCTGAACAAACCATACCAGTGTTTTCATGAATAGCTCTAGGATTGCCTTTTTAGTAAGACCATAGACACACTGGAAAGGTCAGAGGAAGGCAATACCATTAAGATCATGCTATATGAAAATCAGCTGAAGGAACATGGGGATATTTAGATTGGAGGAGAGAAAGGGGAAAGGGAGGGGCATGGAAGCTGTTTTCAGCTATTTGAAGAATTATCATGTGCAAGTCACATTATTTTGGTTCTTTGCTCCAAGGCCTCTGGATTTCTTCTCACTCAGATTCTGTGATTCTATGAATAGGAAGACAATGAAAAATGGAGGAGGGAAGAAAGGGAGGAAAGCAGGAGTGGGGTAGCTGATCAGGAGAAGTGGTAGGTGAGGGGGAAGATAAAGTAGAGGAAGAGGAGGGAGCAGAAAGAGGGAAGATAGAGCAGTAATAGCTCACAAAGTAGAGGAGCAGGTGAGGGTAGTTCTGATTCCTGCTCTGCCATGGATGGTTTTGCACAACCTTGTTGAAGTTTGCACAATCAACCAGGCTGTCAATCATTTTGCCCATCATCTTATTTACTGAGCATGTATTAGATACAAAATCCTGAAGTAGGCATTGCAAAGGGGATTTAAGGCTTTTCCTATCCCACTGACTGTATTCTGTTCCCATATCCTTTGTAAGCCGCAGAAAGAATACAAGACAGGTTTAGGCTGATTATCAGGAGCTTAAGCACTCTGTCATGACTTTGCCACTAGCTGATGGTAGGCAAATCTCTTCTATCTGGGCTTTGGCTTCCTCATCTAAAATATATAGGTAATACGAATAATCACAAATGAATGAGTATAAAAATGATAAAACACATTTATTAAACTCTTAACTTCTGCACAACACTGTTCTAAATGCTAGACATGCTTACAGAAATGTAAGACAGTTCCTGGTCTCAAGGATCGGACATTCTGTTAAGGGCAGATGACATACAGAGGAGGTTTCAGCTCAGGTGGAAAGGTCCAGTGGTCCTTTGGGTACAGTGACAAAGCAGATGACAATGCATCTTCTTTTGTGTCATTTCCATTAATAAAACCATAGTGGTTTCTGATGTTGAACCTGACAATGTCAAGGAATTTGGTGGTAAGAACTTTATTTTCCTTAAAACATAAAGATTAATACTGCCATGTGTCACATAGTAGGTACTCCATATACACTTGAGAAATAATAATGACATTTAAGGCCTCTCTGTTCCCATCAAACCAAGGGATTAATTCAAAAATCACTGAAAAACCATGAATGATTTTAAATACATCAAAGGAGTGATTCAGAGGCTTAGAATGATTTATAGGGCAGTCCTTACAGCCTTGAAGGAGTAGCAAAAGTATTAAATACTTTATTGCAATAATGTAGGTGACAGGAAATGAGTGGGAAATCTAGGGTTTTGGCAGTAGGAACAGAAGAATGAGAAAATAAGAGAGATAGCATGGGTGCAGAATTTTAATATGCCAACAGTTTTTTGAACGTCCAAAGGGATAATTAGAAGATGCTTGTAAATGTTGTTGTTAATCATATAGAACTATAAAAATGTCAGGCACTTTTATAAATGAATAATAAGATGAAATAGTTTGGTAAGTAATTTGCTAAAGGTGAGGGAAGAAAAAAAGAATAATTCACCTTTCAATATGTGAATTTTAGATTATGTCATATCAAACCTGAAGAGCTAATAAATCTAGGTAAAGGTCCCTCCTTTTGCAAATGACTTATAGAGATAGAGTGAGAATGAGAGTAAGTGAGAGCAAGAAAGAGACAGAGAGACACAGAGAGACTCAATTCTCTCTCACCACTCTAGTCCATCCATATTAAATGCTTCTGTGAAAATCTTTTATTTATGGGTTGATCTTGTCAATACCATCCTCAGTCTACTTCAAAGGTTTCCTATTTCTTCCAAGATAAAACGTGAACTTTTCTATTTGACATCTAATATCCATATGTTACAAACTGTCTTTCCTACGTCAGTGAACATTACTCCAACTTCTGCGCCCTTTGATTCAGACAAAATAGCTTCTGACACACACATAACGCTATACCTCCCTTGTCTGTACCTTAGTGTTGACCAGGCCAAATACCTGGAATATTCCATCTCTATCACCTCCTCACAGAGTCTCCCTCTTCTTTTAAAATGCAGCTCAAGTACTATCTTCTGTATACCTCCCTCCCAAACTATCTTATATTTAATTACTTTGAATTTCACCTAGGCAGTTAGGTATCTCTGGGGATAGAACAATAGAGCTAGTGTCTGGGAGATCTTAATTCAAATACAAATTCCAATACCCAACTTTCTCTATGACTCCAGCTACATGATGGGATACACTCCCTCTATTACCTCCTCATCAGAGAAAGAAGATTCAGGTTCAAATATGGCTTCAGACACTTACTAAATGTATGACTCTGGGAAAGTTAATTAATCTCTATCAGTCTCAATTTCCTCATCTGTAAAATGGGTATAATAACATCTAGCTCTGAAGTTTACAGTAAAAATAAAATGATCTAATATGTGTAAAATGTTTTATGAACCATAAAGCACTATAATAATGGTATTTATTTTCATTGTTATGTGTTTGTATGTATTCTCTTTTTATTTGTCCTATATACTTTTATAAACGCATTTGTCTCTGCCATTTGAAAATAATTTCCTTGGCTTTAGGAATAGTTTCATTCTTTGTCCTTGTATCCTTGTCACTTAGCACAATGCCTGGCACATAATAGATGCTTAAATAATGCTTGCAGATGATTAATTTCTTGAATGTGACCTTTGAACTCAGGAAAGAAGTCAGAGATAGAAAAACAAAGATTTGGCAGTCTTCCACATGGTAAGTACAGTTTGGACAGTAGGACTGGATGAGTTCATCAAAGGAAAGAGGGCAGAGAACAAAGAGATGGGTGGTAAGGACACAATGTTGGAAGAACATCTACATTTAGGAGGCAGGAAAGAGGAAGAATACTTATTGAGGAGGATTTTGATAACTTGCCAGAAAAGATAGAAGTACATAAGATATTGGTCTCATAAAAGCTCAAGAACATATATCAGCACTGATTTTAGAGATCTTGAATCTGTTTTGCTGCTCTAGAAGGGAAGAGAGGAAATGTATAATTCTGTGATATTCAAACAGAGAATGAATACTGCCAGTTCATGACAGGTGTATAAATCACAGGGATATTTTCATTAAGGTCCTACAGATCACAATGCAGATGGTGGCTCACCCTGAGCCTGCCTAAAGCCAGTCATGGATTTAAGAGTAAACATCAAGCAATGACTAACATTGCCTGCAAAGTGAATGGCGCACTGCACTTCTATTTTGTTTTCCATTCCTGAGGATAATTAATTACTTAAAAAAATTTAAAAAATACTTTTTACAGAAGGAAAAATATTATATAATGATATTATATATTCCCAGTCCTTCAGAGAAATACAATATACTGAAGTGGAGCCCCTCATGGAATAAGGTTGAATCTTCATGGTTGGAATCATATGTGGGCCCCAGAAGGATGTCTAATCTGAATAATACACAGTTCCACCCCATCTCATTCCTCCTGCTTGGAATCCCAGGATTAGAAGATGTACATGTCTGGATCGGCTTTCCCTTCTGTCTGTTATACCTGACTGCTCTTTTAGGGAATATCACCATCCTGATTGTAATTCAGAGTGATCAGAGTCTCCACCACCCCATGTTCTATTTCCTGGCAATTCTCTCCTCTATTGACCTGGGCCTATCCACATCCACCATTCCCAAGATGCTGAGTATCTTCTGGTGCAACCTGACAAAGATTAGCTTCCTTGGCTGTGTCTCTCAGATGTTCTTCATCCACCTATTTACTGGCATGGAGTCAGCTGTACTCCTGGCCATGGCCTATGACCGTTATGTGGCAATTTGCAATCCTCTACGCTATACACTGGTGCTCACCAATAAAGTGGTATCCGTCATTGCAATGGCCATAACCTTGAGACCATTATCTATGGTTATCCCATTTGTCCTATTGATTCTGCGATTGCCCTTCTGTGGACACCACATCATAGCTCATACATACTGTGAACACATGGGCATTGCCCGCCTGGCCTGTGCCAGCATCAAAATCAACATTATCTATGGGCTAGTTGCTATATCCATTCTTTTCTTTGACATTGTGACTATTGTGGTCTCCTATATTCAAATCCTCAGGGCTGTTTTCCACCTTCCTTCTAGGGATGCCCGACTCAAGGCCCTCAGTACCTGTGGTTCTCATGTCTGTGTCATGTTGGCCTTCTACACACCAGCATTTTTCTCTTTCATGACCCATCGTTTCGGTCACAATGTCCCCCGCTACATTCACATCCTTTTGGCCAATCTGTATGTAGTTGTTCCACCTGCCCTCAACCCTGTTATCTATGGGGTTAGGACCAAACAGATTAGAGAGCGAGTATTGAAGACATTCTTCCCAAAATAAACAATGGACCCTGCATTTCTGAAGACCTAACTTTTTGGGCTTAAAAGGAGAAGTTAAACCAAATCAATATTTCTAAGTACTCTGAAAAAACAGGGAAATGAAATCATAATTATATTAAGCAACTTGGAGTGAAAGTTATTTCTTTAGCTCTTGCCACTGAGGAAGTGGTTAACATTTGATGCTACTACTTGCACCAGCATTTCTGCCAGGGTATTTAAGGATCTTTTACTCTAGGAAAGGAGTGCCAGTCGTTCGGTCAATGCAGTTTCTCACCACTATTTGCTCTAAGGGGGTTGGTAGAGTGGTGAGTTCTAGCCTTAGAATTGAGCAGACTTTTTTTTTTTGAGATTGAATGGGATGTTGCTTGGAAGCTGTCCTCTGGTTATGTCAGTCAATGAATTTGCCTTGGTTTTCCACACCAGTGTGTGAGGCTGTTCACAGGTCTCCTTGTTCTGAATTCATGACTTGTATCCTAACAAAGCTTCCACTAAGTTGGGAAACAGGAGATGAGACATCTGTTAAATCAAATCTAGTCTAGTATTATAAATCCAAAAGGTAGCACCTAAATTTTCTCTCTGGTCTATCACCAAAGAATGATGCTGAGAGTATAAGCATGACCATTTATAACATGTATCATCAGCAACGTCCATATGATGATTCACCGAGGCATCAATAGGAAATAGCTCAGTGTAAGATTCTCTTCATAGTAAACCTGTGTAGTCAGGAGTTATGTGTAATGTGTATACATATACATACATATACACCCAATGATACAAGAACTAAATCTATGTATCTCTAAGAGAGAATAAGGGTGAGAATGTGTAAAAAGGTGAGATACATTGAACCACAACCCAACACCAATCAGGCTCAGAGTACATCTAAAATGGCACCAGTAAGTTTACTGTCAATCAGAGGCTATTTCCTTGGATTATAACATATGCTTGGAGAATCAGCACATCAGCATTTTGGCCATACTAAATACTGGACTGCTAGGTGGTACAATGGAGAGAGATGCTTATAAACTATTTTACGTTAGAAAAATTCACTTAAGCTCTCTGTATCCCAGTTTTCTCTGTAAAATATATACAGTGAAGATAATGCACCTACTTCCCAAAGTTCTTGTGAATGTCAAATAATATAATACTTGTAAATCACTTTGTAAGCCTTAAAACATTATAGAAGTGTGAGTTATTATGACTACTACAAGTACCACCACCACCATCCTCATTACCACCATTACCACTACCACCACCACCACCACCACCACCACCACAGCTATGACTAAGACTACTACTAATTTGAAATCTACTACTACGACTACTACGACTACTACTATTACTACTACTACTACTACTACTACTACTACTACTACTACTATCATCATCTATAGAACAAGATTATGTAATTCATTAATGATATTTAATATTTTTCTCTCTGAAAGACTACTGGCCCTGGGACTGAAATAAAACCAGGTTGATTGAAAGGCAGAATCTTATATTCTCTATTGATACCATTCCCTATTGATGCTTTAGTGAGTTATCATAGGAACATTACTGATGATACATGTTATAAATAGCCAGTACTTCCGCTCTCAGCACCATTCTCTGGCAATGGACATGAGAGTGAATTCTGATGCTCACCTTGTATATCAATAGCACTAACCTAGATGTATTTCACAGCTGTATCATCTCTTGCTTCCCGAGTTAGCATGGCCTCAGGGAGCTTAAATTTTACCAGAAGACTATGATAGCTTTCTTTATATCTGGCTATGACTAGAAAGATTGGTCTGCGACCACAATGAATTGACCAATGGCCCATGTACACATATGGAATAGTGTAGGTTTACCATCAACAAAGTTTGTCAATGAGTTTGAAAATTTTTCTCAGGCAGGGTGTCCCTGCCCAGAGCAGGCTTTTTAAAAAAAATTTGTAGAATCAAACAAGCATTTGTATAACATAGTATAATAAAAAGATAATCACATATGAAACTACGATATAAAGAAAGACATCATGAATCTGGTAGTGATCCATGCACATTTCATAGTCTTCTGGTAAAATTTAAGCTCCCTGAGGCCATGCTAACTCGGGAAGCAAGAGATGATACAGCTGTGAAATACATCTAGGTTAGTGCTATTGATATACAAGGTGAGCATCAGAATTCACTCTCATGTCCATTGCCAGAGAATGGTGCTGAGAGCGGAAGTACTGACTATTTATAACATGTATCATCAGCAATGTTCCTATGATAACTCACTAAAGCATCAATAGGGAATGGTATCAATAGAGAATATAAGATTCTGCCTTTCAATCAACTGGTTTTATTTCAATCCCAGGGCCAATAGTCTTTCAGAGGGAAAAATATTAAATATCATTAATGAATTACATAACCTTGTTCTATAGATGATGATAGTAGTAGTAGTAGTAGTAGTAGTAGTAGTAGTAGTAGTAGTAGTAGTAGTAGTCGTAGTACTTAAAAACATTGTTGTTACTGTATACAACATACTCAGTTCTGCTCATGTTGCTCTTCATTATTTTGTGTGTCTATCATTTTAATGAAAGCTCCATTTATTCATTACCCTTCCAATGTCGTTGTTGTTGTTTTAATAGGAATGGATGCCGTATTTTTTCAAAAGCTTTTTCTGCATCTATTGAAATAATTATATGAGGATTTGAATCAATATTCATTAGGAATGTTTGTCTATAATATTCTTTCTCTGTTTTTGCTTCTCTTGTTTTAAGTATAAGTGACATATTTAGGTCATGATAGGAATTTTGTAGGATTTTCATTGTCTATTTTTTAAAATAGTTTATATACTATTGGAATTATTTGTTCTTTAAGTGTTTGATAGAATTCACTTGTAGATCCATCTGGACCTGGGAATTTTTTTTTTTTTAGAGAGATCATTGATGATTTGCTCAATTTGTTTTGCTAGATGGAGTTATTGAAGTGTTCTTTTTCCCCTTCTATTAATCTGGGTAGTTTTATTTTTGGAAATATTCATCCATTTTTCTTATGTTGTCAAGCTTATTGGCATATAATTAGCTAGAACAATTCCTAATAATTACTTTAATTTCATCTTTATTGGTAGTTAATTCACCCTTTTCATATTTTATATCCATAATTTGGTTTTCTTCTTTCCTTTTTTAATCAAATTAACCAATAGCTTATCATTGTACTGGGTTTTTTTTTCATAAAACCAGGTCTTAATTTTATTTATTAGTTCAATGGTTTTCATTCTTTTAATTTTATTAATATTTTCTTTCATTTTCAGGATTTTCAATTTGGTATTTAATTGGGAATTTTAAATTTTTTTTTCTTTTTAAAAAAATACACATTTGAAAATGTGTTGACATCTGTTCTTTTCATGTCACTTTTATTTCCCAATGTATCCTGTCTTCTCTCTCCCAGAGAGTAATTTCTTATAACAAAGAATAAAAAGACAGGAAAAAACAATTCATTAAAACTAACCAATGCATGAATCAAAAACAACATTATATGCAGTGCTTTATTTAAATAGTTTCCCACTTTTGCAAAGAAGAATGTACTTACTTTTGATGGGAGAAAACATCATTTTCCATGGCAGAAGGGATTTATTTATTGATGAATCAAGTCACTCATGTTACAATGAAGGTTCTAAACTTTTAGTGGATGTTAACACTTGATGGTAGTATTTTTAAAAGACAGTGTATGTAGATTGTAGAAAATACCTGGGAGTACACCTGCTAAGACAAACCCAGGAACTACATAAATTAAATAATTTTTTCTAATTTTTTTTGGTCAATTGCATGCTCAATTCATTTATCTTACCTTTCTTTTTTTTGTTGATGTAATCATTTAGAAATAATTTTTTTCATAATTATTGCTTTGGCCACAAGACAAAAATTTTGATATGTTGGCTCATTGTTGTCATTTCCTTTAGTGAAATTATTATTGGTTTCTAGGATTTGTTCTTTGACTCACTCATTCATTACAATTTAATTATTTAATTTTAAATTAAATTTTAATCTATGTTTTACAGACATTGAATGTAATTTTATTGCATTGTGATCTAGAAAGGATACATTTAATGCTTTTTCTTTTCTGAATTTGGTTGTGAGGTTTTTGTAATCTTAATACATGGACAGTTTTTTTTTTAATGTAGGTGTCATGTACTGCTGAGAAACATATATATATATATATATATATATATATATATATATATATATATATATATATATATATATATACACATATATATATACACATATATATACACATATACATACACACATATATGTGTGTGTATATATATATATATATATATATATATATATATATATATATATACACATATATATGTATCTTTTTATTTCCATTCATTTTTCTCCAGAGTTCTATCATATCCAACTTTTTGAAAATTCTGTTCACCTTTCTAACTCCTTTTTTTGTTGTTATATTTATCTAGTTCTGAATGGGAATATTGAGGTACCCCACTAGTATAGTTTTATTGTCTATTTCCTCCTCAAACTCATTTAACTTCTTTAACAATTTGGATGCTATACAACTTGTTGCTTATATTTTAGTACTGATATTTCTTCATTGTCTATGATATTTTTTGCAAGATGTAATCCTTTCCTTATCTCTTTTAATTAGATCTATTTTTTTTTTGCTTTGGTTTTGTCTGAGATCATAATTGCTGTTCCTGTTTTTTGTTTGTTTGTTTTTACTTCAGGTGAACCATTATAAATTGCTTTCCAGTCACTTACTTTTACTGTTTGTATGTCTCTATTTCAAGTATTTTTCTTGTAAACAGCCTATTGTAGGATTTTTTTTTTAATCCACTCTGTTATCCATTTCTATTTTTTAGTGGTAAGATCATTCTATTCACATTTACAGTTATGATTACTAACTCTATTTCTCTCCATCCTATTTTTCCCCTGTTATCCTTCTCTCTCTCTCTCTCCCCTTTCACCCCCTGCCCTTCCTCAAAAGGGCTTTGTTTCTAATTCCTCTCCCAACCCTCTCTCCTTTCTATCACCCAACCGTTTTTATTATTCTCCTCCCCTCCAACTTCCCTATGGAGTAAGATAGATTTCTATGTCCAACTAAGTGTGTATGTTTTCCCTATCTGAACCAGTTCCAATGAGAATAATGTTCAAGCATCGTCTGCTACTCCCATCTTCCCCTCCACTGTGATAGCTCTTTTGTGCCTCTTTTATATGAAATAATTTACTCCATTCTCCCAATACATTCCATTCTTCATTCTCCCAATATATCCCTTTTTACACCCATAATTTTTTTTGGATATCATCCCATCATAGTCAACTTACATCCATGCCTTCTGTCTACATGTATTCCTTCTAATTGCTCTAATAATGGTAGAGTTCTTAAGACTTACAAGTATCAATTTCCCATGTAAGAACAAAAACAATTTAATCTTATTGAATCCCTTATGTTTTCTCTTTCTTGTTTATCTTTTTAAACTTCTCTTGAGTCTTGCTTCGAAAATCAAATTTTCTGTTTAGCTCTGGCCTTTTCATCAAGAAAGTTTGAAAGTCCTCTATTTCATTGAATGTCAATCTTTGATCCTGAAAAAAAATTACACTAAATTTTGCTTGGTAGTTGATTCTTGGTTGTAATCCAAGCTCCTTTTCTGGAATATCATATTCTAAGCCCTCCAATACTGTAATGCAGAAGCTTCTGAGTCATGTGTAATCCTGCCTGTGGGTCCTTGATATTTGAAATGTTTCTTTCTGGCTCCTTGCAGTATTTTCTCCTTGACCTGATAATTCCTGGAATTTGTCTACAATCCCGCTGGCTTCTTCACGGAGTTAGGGGATGACTCACTAGTGCCTTACTGGGGTAGTCTGCTGCTGGGTTGGTCGGGCTTCCTGCACTGGACTGCACTCCACTCTCACTTCAATGAGACAGACATTTGCTGTCACCCTTCCATGTTTTCTTAGTCTGGCAAATCGTTTCACCCAGTCTTGTGATTGGTCCTGCTGCTCCTGAATTCATTCTGAGGCATTATTTTAAAGTTGTTTGGAGGGGAATTTTGGACAGATCAGGTGAGTTCATCCCTTTCTTCATCATGTTGGCTCTATCTTTATATTGAGACCTGATAAGTTTTAGGACAATGAAAGGTTGTTTTTCTCAGGGTGGGGCATAGAGGTCGGGGTTCTGAACTGTGGAATGCTTCTGGATAGTTGTACTTTGAAATTGTCCTATTATTTATTTGGATAGGACCAAAGAAATCCAAGAATGTGGGTTAGGGATGTTTTCCATAGAAATAGACTGTAGACCTTGATATCCAAATGAACCCACACAATATGCATGAAAGGCAATTATTTTTGCCTCTGTAAAACATGGAGAGAGGCTGATAGGTATTGTCAGCCCAATACATGCCATGATATTACACCTTCAGCCTTGCTTTGTTGTAATATAATTCAATAAAATAGATTCCATTAAAACAGAACAATGTGTTAAGTACTTGGGGAAATCCAAAGTTTAAATAAGGTGCAATTCTTGACTTCATAGAGTTCAGGTATATTAGAGGGCTATGATGTGTACAGAAATTTCCTTTAATGAAAATAATACACCACAAATATATTAGAAAGATGTAATCAAAATGCTATGTAAGGTCCAAGAAAAAAAAAAACATTGTTACATGTGTGTTAGTTTTTAAAGGGTATGAAGAAGTAGAAGGACCTTCTAGGGACAGGTAGAAAGACAATCAAAGACAAAAGGTAAGGGAAGTGAAGGCCATTTATAAGACATAGTGATACTTCTAATTTCACATAAATATAGAATATATAGAAGAGAGTGATACATGATTAGGTTTGAAAGGTCAAGTGGTAGCATATTATGAAATACTTTTAGAAGTCATCCTAAGGAATATGATCTTTATTTAGTTGACAATAGGAATCCACTGGAGATTTTTTAATAGACAGTGATATATATATAAAACAATCAGTTTAGCATCATGAGTAGGATGGATTGAAGGTTAGAGAAAATTTTCCCAAGGTAAAATATAGGTTCTCCCTAATTGGAGGTCAGTAATTAAAGGAAGTTGTGTGTGGGGCAGAAGAGACCCTTACTTATATTTACATTTAGTTGGATGAGCTCTAATATTCCTTCTGCCTCTGAGATTCTGTGACAGGATTTGTATATAAGAATTCATGAAAAGAGCAAGTCAAGATTCAATAAATGAAAGTGATACTATTGATTGACATAAGAAAATCAGGAGGCCTAGAGCTCTAACCACAATCATCCCCCTTATGTATTGCCCCGAATGCAAATGGTGTTTTTTCTTATATCAATATTTAGTTTTCAAATATGTTAGGCAGACTGAGTCCAAATTCCTCAATCCCCCCAAAAAACTTCTATCCACCTTGTGGTTAGCTATAGTCCCACTTTTTCCTTTATATCTCTTTAGAATATTAAGAACAATTGATCAATAATATTGTAAACATAATATTCTTCTTTGGGAGAGTCCTTGGTGTCAGAAGGTATTTTCAGTTTCATGAATCTGCTTCATAGGAATAACTATTTCTATACCAAACAAGTGAGAAATTCATGAGCCTCAGTTCCCTGAAAACTTGAAAGTAAAACCTGAATTAAGAATAGTTTACATTTATATGGAGTTTTAATATTTTCAATGTCCTTTTCTTACAACAACACTCTCAGGAAAGTAACATAATTATTACTTCCATCTATCAGATGAGGAAACACGCTCTAAAAGTTTAACTGAAATCAGACATAAATCTATTCAATTTCTGAGAAGGAATTCAGACACAAGTCAATTGACTTGAAGAATCACACTTTTTTCTTGTTCCCTAAATTTCCTCTTCAAGTACTTCCTATTTCAAATTTTTTTCAGAGAAAAGAATTTTATAAATAAAGCCAACATGTAAATAAGCATTCTTTAAGCATCTATTATGTGCCAAGTATATGCCTAGGAATAAAAAGCAAGGCAAAAAAATCCTTGCTTTCAAGAACTTTACAGTCTGATGGGAGAGACAACATGCAGACAACTTCTCTCTCTCTCTCTCTCTCTCTCTCTCTCTCTCTCTCTCTCTCTCTCTCTCTCTCTGTATATTTATATATCTATCTATATCTATATCTATCTATCTATATATATGTGTGTGTGTGTGTGTGTCCATATGTGTATGTATATGTATATCTTTTTATGTATGTGTATATGTGTGCATGCATTTGTGTGTGTGTGTGGGTGTGTGTGTGTGTGTGTGTGTGTGTGTATGTGTGTGTAAGCATTAAAGAGGGTGATCAGGAAAGCTTCTTTCCAAGATGACAGTTTAGCTGAAACCTAAAGAAAATCATGCAAGCCAGGAGGGAGAAATAAGGAGAGAAAAATTCCAGGTGCAGAAGATTGTCAATGGAAATGCACAGTCATGAAACAGAGTGTTCTTTATGAGGAACAGCAAGGAGGTCATTATCATTGGATCACAAAGGATTTGGAAGGGAATGAGATATAAGATCACTAGATAAATATGAAGGAGTCCTGCTATGAAGAGTTTTAAAATTCAAAATGAAGATTTCATAATTGGTCCTGAAAACAAAATGGAAACACTGGAATTTATTGAATAGGAATATGGCATGGTCAGACTTACATTTTAGGAATACCAATCTGACATCTTAAAGGAAAATTAATAGGAATTTGGAAAGACCTGAGGCAGGGAGAGCAACCAAAAGGCTATTGTGATATTCAAGGAGTGAAGTGATGAGGGCCTGCACCCGGTTGGTTGCAGTGTCAGAGGACATAAGGGGGTGCAAATAAGAGATGTTATGAAGATAGAATCAACAGATCTTGGTCTTTGGTTGGTTATGAGGGAGGGGGAGTTTGAGAGATAAAGGGTACTACACATGTTGTGAATCTGTGCAACTAGGAGGATGGTGGTACCCTTGGAAGTTATAAAGAAGTTGAGAAGAAGGTAGGGTTTTGAAGGGATAGATGGCATGTCCTGGACATGTTGAATTTAATATGTTTATAGGACATTAAGTTTGAGATGTAGGAAAAATCAGAAAAGACCATTAGGCTTGACAATTAAGAGATGATTGGTAAATTTGGGGAGAGCAACTTCAGGTGAATGATAAGATTGGAAGCCAGACAAGAGAAAAATAAAAAGAAAGTGAGAATGTGGACAGACCTTTCAAGGAAGGAGCCATGAAAGGGAGGAGAGGTAAAGGATGACAGCTAGCATGAGTGAATGGATCAAGAGAGGTCTTTTTGAGGTTGGCGGTGTCTGTTATGTGTATAGCTTAGGCAGTAGAGAAACAGTAAAATTTTACAGTTAGAACTGACTAAAATTATGATGCTTTGACCCAGAAGGTAGTAGGTTCTCCCTCACTGGAGATTTTAAGTAAAGTCTACACAACCAGATAGCAATTATCTAGTGGAAATTCTTTTTAGGAGATGGGTTGAACTTAATAGCCAGACAGGGTTCTTCCAAATTCAAAATTCTTTGATTCTATATGAATGGCAACAGCAACAGACAAGCTGCTCATTTTTTTCTCCTTACAATAAATCTTGCTTCTCTCCCAATTTGCTCTCTGATGTCCTGATCCTTCAAGCTGTGTTCTGCCTTCCTTCCCAAGATTCTTGGTTCAAATCATTCTGCGAGTCTGGATCCCATGTCCATATCATGTTCACCTTATATGTGCTGGCATTTTTCTCCTTTTCGATATACCAATTTGGCAGCAATATCCCTGACTACCTCCTAATCCTTTTGGCCAATCTGAATGTTACAATTCCACTTTCATTCAGTAAAATGACCCATGGATCAGGAATGAAGTTGATAAGCATTTATTAAGTGCCTATTATGTGCTAGGCATTGCCTTAAATGCTTCCCAAGTATCTCATTTGGTCTCCAGAATAACCCTGGGAGTTAGGTGCTAATATAAACCTCATTTTACAAATGATGAAATTGAAAAATAAATAAATAACAACAAAGTTTAAGTGATTTACTTGAGGTCACATAACTACTGTATGAACCTGTATTTTTAATTCAAATCTTCCCAGCTCTGTGCCCAATGCTGTCTGTACTGTGCCAACTAGCTGCTTTTGCCAGACAGATCTAGGAGTGGATGCTGAGAACGATTTCTCAGAAATAACTCTTGGGCTCTGATTCATCATTAATTAAAACAGAAAAGAAAGAATTAGTTGATTCAATATCTTCAGAACATGAAATATATTCATGAAAAAAGGCTGATTTATTGGATCATGTTTGAACTAAAAACGAAAGCTATTTTTCATGACACCAATGGCATAGGGACATCTTTTTTTCTTTTATAAATTTCATGATGATAAGAAAGTTTGAACTCTCCAAACAGTGAAATTACATCCATCCTTTTTTTTTCCTCTCCTTTACTTCCTACATCTAATTGTAATGGGAGTCTGTCAATTTGTAAAATAACCAGGTAAAGATTCTCCTGCAGCAGTCTTGTAAGATGAGTTGAGTCTGAGTTATAGATATCTTGTTCCAGAAAGAACCATAAAACATTAAATCTAGAATGGAACATAAGCCTTAGTTTCCTCATCTGTAAAATGGGGATAATTATAACATCTCCCAAGGTTGTTTTGATGAATAAAATGAGGTCATATGTATAAAGTGCTTTGCAAACTTTAGAGTGCTATGTAAATGTTAGCTATTTTGAATCAGTAATTAGTAGAGGGATAGGTAAATTGATATCTAGATAAAATAGTCAGACAATAGAGAGATAATATAGGAAGGATAACCCTCCACTCATCAGGATAATTTCTAGCTGTTTACTTCAGGTGAGGGAGCACAGAGTGAATGAGAACTGGGTTAGCCATATGTAGGTTGCTTGTCATCATTTTTTGTCGATCTAATGCCAAACTGTATCCTGACCACAACCTAACCCCAACTGCAATAGTCATAGATTAATGCTTAACCTCAAAAAAATTGAGCCCTAACTCTGGTACATAAATCATCAGTAGGCTAGGGATAGAGACCAGACTTTTGATATCATCATTACAGGGAAATCCTGGGTGAAGAAACTCAATCTATCATTGGAGATAGAACATCACATTATCTAAATTGAGGTTTGCCTGGACACTGAGAGGTTAAGTCAAACAATCAATGTGTATCATATAGAAAGATCTGAAGCCAAGTTTTTGGGTTTTAAGGATAATTCTCCCCCATACCAATCTAGATTATTAATAAACTGTCCCCTATTCCTGACCATAGACTGAGAACTAATAGAGGTACCAGAAATATCTCTAGGTTAGTGATACCCCACTAAGATAGTGGGGGTGGCTCAATGAAGCTGATTCTTAGCAATTGAAATATAGGGCAGATACATGGTCAGGGGCATCCTTCCTCTTTCATGTGTATAAAAGGTAGCACACCAAAACTTTTATGGTTGCCAGTCTTTTCCACGAATCAACCTGCAATAAGTCCCTCATTCTGGGCAGGACTAGACCTCCACAGCCCATACAAATATACCTCTACTTTATTCATTGAAGAATTCAGGAGAAGAAAAAGCTTTCTATCCTTCGTAGCTCCTTTCATTTCTAGTGAGTAAATTATTTTCAATGACATTTTCCATCTATTGCCAGATGTGTGAATAGAATCACTTCCACATGGTGATTGTAAAAATGTGGAAGCTAAATGGTTAAGGTGAGTGATAAGGAAAATGCAGATCCTTGAGGTTATGACCATGAAGGTGGAAAGAGTGATAGTTTCAACAACTCCAGGAGTCCTTCTCCCTTGTGGGTGACTGGAGGGCATTCCTGTGCTTCTGTGCCCAAATTTGGTTTGAAATGTTTCAGATCTCTAAGATCATTACCTAAGAGGCTCTCATGTCTAACCACTCCCTGGAGAGTCCACCACATGGAGACCATCCCTACGGATCAGGAAGACTAGTATAAGATCTCCTTTAGATAAGGGAGGACAAATGTTGAGTGGAACTGTAGTATCCAATCTCTGAGAGAAGATCTGGGACCTCAGCTGAAGTCAGTGAGTTTGCCCCAAAGGAAAGGGTGTGGAACAATGGAGAGCCCACATCGGGGTAGTATGATGATATTCTGGATAGTCAGGGATGTGTGCTCTTTGAAACTTGGCTCATTGCTTTTGCTTCCATGTTGCTCACACTTACTAGATGTGTGACCCTGGGCAAGTCATTTAATTCTTCAGTATTAGTGTCTTCCTCTGTAAAACGGGGATCATAATACATGTAGTATCTTAAACAATAGGTTTGTTGGGGGCATCTTAAAAAAATGAACAGGAGTCGATTCTTATGATGACAGACTCTCAAGTTCAACATTTGGAGTACAGTGAAATTCACGGTAAGCTAGGAGTGCTATCAAGGCAAATTAGATCTGTCCACGTAGGCAGTTACAGACACACCATAATAATAATGAAGACCAACTTAGCCCAGATCAGGAGACAGAGATAATTTAGAGAGTTTTAGCTCAGGATGCCTCCATTCAGCAAACTGAGTCCTGTTCATGCTAAATCCAAGCACTTCTTTCTAACATTCCCCATATTCCCCAAGATATCTCTTTTCTTTCTACTTCTAATCTACTTCTGCTTCATGCTTAGATTGAGACTAAGATTCTCTCCCCTAGGCTCCTGACAAAGCTCTCTCTCTCCCTTATCCCTGCTACTACTTAATTTACTTTATTTTTCCCCTATTTCTTTTGCTGTCTTCTGCCTCCCATTCTTTGATGACTGGGACCTTTCCTTGACAACTCAGAAATATTTGTTTCTCCTGGGAAAGCCAAAGCTGCTAGCCTCATTTGCACCTCAACAATTATGAAGAAATGTAGGATCATAGAAGAGCTGCATTCATCCTTTAAAAATGGTCTTTCAACTATTAGCTGACATTTATGGTAATGATGATGAAAATGATGATGATAGTAGTAGTGATACTACTGATGGAAATCACCTGAAATGTGCCTGCTCATGTAACTTTAGATCTTAAGAGAATTTAAGATTGCTTTTAATTCAAATATTTTAATTATGACCCTAATAGTTATTAAATGTGACCAAGGCAGGCCTTCAAATGTTTGAAGATAAAGTACTCCTCCTACCTTGTTACAGGAATAGGATAGTCTAGAGCTCTAGAACAAGTCATGTGTTTTTAGAAATGCATGACTGATATGTTCACTAGTTTCACTTGATTAGAGTTTTGGTTTCATGGGTTGCTGTGTTAGAGGGACCCTGTAGAGTTAAATTATTGGAAGACATGGAGGAAAATTCCAAACTGAGTATTTGATATTACACTTACTTGGTTACAATGAAGGGCTTTTATTTTAGAAGGAGGAAGCGTGTTAATGAATAGTGATAATGATAAAAACAAATTAATTTAACTCTTTCCCTTTAAAAATGAGTAAAAAGTGAAGATGACTTCACCAGAGAGGTGAAGCGACATTTTTAAGGCCACACAGCAAGTCTGCATCAAATCTAAGCTGAGAATCTAGATGCCTTGTCTCCCACTTCTTTGCACTAAACCAAACTACCCTTCCCGTATTCATAGACATTAATACAATGGATGATGCACTGAGAAGGGGGCAAGCTCAAACAAAAGTGGTATTCAATGGCTTACACAGGACAAGGAATATACACTTATTCAGAAAATGAAGTCCAGGGAATGTCAGCTAAAGAAAGTGGAATACATTTGTAAGAAGATAGAAATTCAATTTATGAAGTAAGTGGTTAATTTATGCCAGGAATGGTACTAAACATTGGGGATATAAGGGGGAAAAAAATCCTGCCCTCAAAAAGCTTACATTCAGCTGAGGTGAGGGGGAGGGATATAAAATATATACAACTAATTAAGTGCAAGATGTTTCTACAAAAAATAATTTCAAGCAAAAGAGAGTGTTAATAACTAGTGGATGGAAGGCAGATCAAGAAAAGCCAAAGGAAGCTAGGCATTCTATGAGGTGGAGTAGAGGAGGAAATGTATTACAGGGATAGTGAAAGTATTGTTCTGACCTCAAGGTATGTTCTCCCACATTGGCATTTTTAAAAAATCTCTACTCCTTAGAAATCTTCAAGAGTTTTGGATCTGAATAGCTGTCTTGCAGGAGCTATTAAACAAACCTCCCTCCATTTTAGATATCTTCTCTGCTCATTTTTTCTTCCTCCTTTTTGCAACAGAGTATCCAGTGCATCATACCCTCTCCCATGTGAGCTCCAGAATTTTGCCTTGCATGCTCAGCACCTTTCTCTTCCCAGTCTCCTTGATGGGGACTTCCTGAAAACAGTGAGACATGCCATTTTCCCCTCCTTTCATGAGAGATGCAATTGCCTGGCCAGTTCTTTTGGATGTAGATATGTGATCCTTAACAAAATATAGTAAATAGTTTTATGTTTGCAAGAGCAATATTATGGAAGTCATTTCTTTCTGATCCCTATGTCTTCAGTTCTTTTACTTACTACCAAGTAAACAATGATTATTTGGTTTTATTTGTGTAGGCCAACTGGACTTGCCCTCTGTGCTTGTATGTGTAAAATGAAAATCTGAGTTGAAGAACAGGCTTCCAACATTTTTTTGCTAAAAAAAAACTCATTAAAAATGCAAATGTATTAAAATACCTTGACAAAAAAAAAGAGAGATGTTAAGTAGCAATTGGGTATAGTGGATAGATCCTGGGTTTGAAGTCAGAAATATAAGGTTTCAATTCCTTGGCATACTCTTACTAGCTCTGTGACCCTGGGAAAGTCACACAAACTCTTAATTTTTCGGGTAATTGTACATAAAATGTGTCTAGTAGTGACTGTAATAACCTTGGAGCAGTGTTCAAACACATAAATGAGATAAAATACTACAAAGACCTTAAAACACCATGTAAGTGTAACTTGTTCTCCCCCCCCCAAGGTTATTACGATATTTATTCTAAATTGAGTCACAGTGTCAAGAATGAGCAAGAAGATGGTTCCATCCTATTATGTCTTGGTCCGACAACATTTATATTAATATGTTTAGTTTGAGTCACTACATTTTAGGAAAGACACTGACAAGCAGGAGTGCTCAGAGAAGAATGAGTAGGGCAATAAAAGAATTGGAGCCCATGAAGTACGCAGATCATTCGAAGAAAACAAAAATTATTAGAGATTCAATTTTGTATACTAGATAGAGAGTTGACTCCAGAAACAGAAAAAAATTGAGTTATTGTAACCAACATGAACTATGTGGTCTTTTATGGCCACCATAGCACACGTTTGATTCAATGCAGATCTTTTTTGCACTAAAATCCTGGGGATCCACAAAGGAGGGAGAATTAAAAGAGTAGTAATCAGGAATGGAGTCCATGCCATGGTCTTTTGCCATGCAAAGTTAAGTCAACAAGCATTTATTAAATCTTGCTTTGTGCCAGGCACTGTGCTAAGCACTGGGAGTACAAATACAATGAGAAAGAAAATCTCTGAACTCAAGGAGCTTACATTTTAATTGGAGAAGGCAACACATAAAAGGGAGCTGGAATGGGATGGGTGGGATGGAACTGAAGGTATACAGGGTGGAGAAATGGTAGAGAGAATGTAGTCGGGGAGAAGAGTGAATACTATTACAGTCTAGGTGTGCTCCTTAAAATGAAGTTTGTGGATAGAAACAACCAATAAAAGAGAGGATCTCTAGAAGAGTACTTGGAAAGTGCAAAGATTACTTACAGGCAATCAAGTGACTAGGATTTATTAATTGCCTACTTATGCAACAGACAGAAATGTTTAGATTACAGAAGAGAAGACTCAGGAGTACACAGAAGTTGTCTTAAGATGTGTGAAAAGTTATCTCTTGAAAAAGGTAGGGATTATTGTGTTTGGTTCTAGACAACAGGACTGTACCCAGTATACAGGAGTTAATGTAAAGGACTTTGCTCAGGATTTGGAAGAATTTTTCTAACAATTAGAACTGTTCAAAGAGAGAATGGATTATCTTCAGAAATAAAGAGCTTCTAAACCCTGAAATTAGCTAAATGAAAGCTTGATAACCTTTGGTTGGGAGTACCATAGATGGAGGTTCCTTTCAAGAAGAGGTTAACGTGTAAGGTACTCAAGTTCTAAGCTTTTATGAGCTTAATGTTATCTCATGTTACAGAAGAGAAGACATATTATGTAAAAAAACAGAAAGTCATTCATTGTGCAGGGAAAGATACAAAAGGGAAGAGTTGGCTTTTATTACAGTCATCATATGTATTTCAATATAAGTAACTGTTATACTCCTCAGATTCCCTTCAAATGAGTCAAGTGGACCAAAGCCATCAACCCTTGGCAAACACTGAGACTCCATTACATCAACAATTCTTTACCTGGTCATCTAAAGACTATACCTATATTTATATTTATACCTATATCTATAGCTACACATACACACACACACACACACACACACACACATTGTGTGTGTGTATCTATCTATCTATCTATCTATCTATCTATCTATCTATGATAGCTTTATTTTAAGGTGATTGATTTCCTTTAAGCAATTCTGTGTATTTTATTTTATATATTTAAAACACCATTCTAAAAATAGATTTCACCAGACTGCCCAAAGAATTCATGACATACCAATAAAAGAGTAAGAATTCCTGCATTTAACCAGTGACCAAAATTTCCTCTGTGTTTTTGAGACTTCCCCTTGTCTTCTGACTCCCTACAGAAGTACTCATTTGAGATGACTTGAAATTTCACTAATCTCCAAATGGAATTGATTAAGTGCAGAGTAGATCATACCTTCCCTTTGCTTCATATCAGGACTGTGGAAAATTGTGGTGCATCAGTCACCTGCCATGACCCTTGGTCAGGATGTCATCTTCCAATGAAACCAGCTCTCCTCCTGCATTTTTTCTATTGTTGGGGATCCCAGGGCTAGAAGCTTACCACATCTGGATTGCCTTCCCTTTCTGTATTGTGTATTTGACTGCAGTTGTGGGCAACATCACCATTATGCTTGTGATCAAGACAAAACAGAGCCTTCACCAGCCAATGTTTTATTTCTTGGCCCTGCTATCCTTTATTGACCTAGGACTCTCCACATCTACCATCCCCAAGATGCTGGGCATCTTCTGGTTCAACCTCAGGGAAATCAGCTTTGAAGGATGCCTTATCCAAATGTTCTTCATTCACACCTACACTGGCATGGAGTCAGTGGTGTTATTAGCCATGGCCATTGACCGTTTTGTGGCTATCTGTTACCCACTGAGATACACCACTATTCTCACTAACAAGGTGGTGGCCATCATGGCTTCAGTAGTGGTTGGGAGGCCAGTTATTCTTGTCTTTCCTTTCTCTTTCCTCCTTAAAAGGTTGCCATTCTGTGGACATTATATCATCCCCCATACCTACTGTGAGCATATGGGCATTGCTCGCTTGGCCTGTGCTAGCATCAGGGTAAACATGATCTATGGCTTATTCACTATTGCTGCCCTCATCTTTGACTTGATCCTCATTGTCCTTTCCTATGTTCAGATACTCCAAGCTGTCTTCTACCTCCCCTCCCGGGATGCACGCCTGAAGGCCCTCAGCACCTGTGGCTCCCATGTCTGTGTCATTTTGGCCTTCTATACACCTGCATTTTTCTCTTTCATGACCCACCGGTTTGGCCGGAATATCCCCCGCTACATTCACATCCTCCTGGCCAATCTCTATGTGGTCATCCCACCAGCCCTTAATCCTGTCATTTATGGAGTCAGGACGAAACAGATCCGGGAACGAGTGCTACGGGTATTTGTTCAGAAAGAATAAACAACATATTCTCAGCATGAGGGAAATGTTGTGGGATCATCCCTCAGAAGGAAAGCAGCTCACTTTACCAAACATTTACTCATGAATATGAGACAAAAAGCTTAGCATTAGAAGATAGTGAGGTGCGCCCCTCTCACTACATTCCTATAATTTAGCCCAAAGATTCATCTATAGTACCTGTCTCTCCTATGCCTTCCTATATATAAATATCTATCTATCTATCTATATATATATATTTTGCCTGATACTTCCCCTGTGTTATAAGGGAAGACCCTCATTTTGATGACTAATAAAAGCCATCACTAATTCTCTCAGTGGGTCTAGGGATAATCAACTCCTACTTTTATGGTCAAATTTCCAGTTTGCGGCAAACACATTTTTCTGTTTTTAAGGGAGAGATGAAGTACAACACTATCTGGCTTGGGGAAAGGCACATCCCTGTTGTGGAGAAAAACTGGGCTCCTTGGCCTTACCCTAATAACTTCAGTCATCACTTTAAGGATTTGGGGGGTGGAACAATTTCCGGAAAATAATCCTGTCTCATCATCACCTGCTCCCCTCTGCAGCAAATCACAGCTAACAATACACTCTTAGGCTAGTTGGCACAAATATACCAAGATTGGACAGGAAATATATTTCACACAAAGATTTGGTAGAAAACTGCTAGACCTGGTTTAAGAAATCAGTCTCACAGTCACCTCAGTTCTGGAACTCAGTTCAAATGCCATCTTTTACAAAAAGCCTTCCCAACCCCCATGGTCACTTCAGCCTTTCCCTCAATTGTTATTTTCATTCTACTTTGTAAGTATTTGGTTCTCACCTATTTATTTATTTGTAAATTGTCTCAGTTCATATGTAAGCTTCTTGAGGGTAGAGACTGTTTTTGTTTGTTTTTGTTCTTTGTCTCCTCAACAATTATCACACTGCCTGGTACATAGTATGTCCTTAATAAAAATGTGTTGCTTGATTGACAATTACTAATTATTACTAACATTGCTATGACTAATATTATTAAAATTAATATGATGATTATTATTGGTACTACTACAGTACAGAACAGACAAATCCTAAAGGGGTAGAATGAGTACATTACCCTTCTTTATCAGTCAGTCATCAACATATACTGTGGGCATACCCTGTGCAGACATTAGGGAATGGCTTGAATCAATGACAAAAATATACTTGCTACCCTCAATGAATTCACTAACATACTAGGAGAGTAACACACACACACACACACACACACACACAAACACATACGTACGTGCACAATTGCTTCATGAGATTTTATTGAAATTTTAAACATGCATTGTTTGTCTTCTCTCAAAAGGAAAATAATTCTCACCTTTCTATATATCTATGAAATTCTCCTCACTAGTCATGCCTCAGCACAACGGAAGGGAAGAGAGAGGGCAGATGTCAAGATATAGGAAAGCATTCCCAATTAGGAATGCCAAACCAGGCTTCCTGATATAGACAGCTACCCATAAATGACACCAGAAAGGAGCCAGCACTCATACCCCAACTATCTTTTGCAAAATGTTCCTTGATTTTGTTTCATAAAACCCTATCCCTGAGCTTTTGTGTTCCCTACATTAGCAAGCAGCCGCAGATTATGAAACAAAACTGGGAGAACGTTCCTGAATTGGAGATTGAAAATATAATGTGTGAGTGTATACACACACGTATATATACATACACACATGTATATGTGTATTATGTCTGTGTATGTACGTGTGTGTATTGTAATCTGGCAGCTAAGGGTTGTATATGCATCTACATTATACACATGCATGTGTGTGTGTGTGTATATATATGTGTGTGTGTGTGTGTGTGTAACATCATCTATTTGGCTCTTAGGGGTAACATACATACACATAAAATCTTTAAATACACGCACATATGTATATATACACACATATATACACAAATGACCCTTATTAAATGCCAAACAGATGGCTACACACACATACATACACACATGTATGTGTATTTCAGTTTCTAATGCAGGAATATTCCACTATTTTTGTTTCATAAGTTGCACATATACATTTATATATTATACACATATGTGTGTATTTGTGTGTATATACACACATATGTATTTTCAGTTATCAATCCAGGGATATTTTCCTACTTTTATTTCATAAGCTGCATATAAACACATATATACACATATACAATTGCATGTGTATGCATGTATACACATGGATGTGTTGGTGTGCATGCATATATATATACATATATACATATATATGTATATGTATATGTGTATATATATGTATGTGTGTGTATATATATATGTGTGTGTGTGTGTTCATATTCATATTAATTCGTTTGGCATTTAAGAGCTCCAAACGCTCAACACTCAAAAGATGTGTTGAACTGAGTAATCATCCCTTGTTCTTGATAGCTAGTTTATACATTTGTTTTGTTGTTGACTCCTGACTTCACACCAGAGCTGAAACTACTATAAGGAAGCCAGGGTGTTTTTTTGTTTTGTTTTGTTTTGTTTTTTATCTTTGCTTGTTTGTTTCTTTTTAAGTACCGACATTCAAAAGAGTAAACTTTTTTTGACCCATATGCCCAGAAAGTGCAGGCATTATGTGTTACAGAATGCTAGTTCTTTAGGTCCAATGGCTACCAAGTCACTTGACTTGAGGATCTCCACCACACTGTACCCTTCAATGGCAGCCTCAGCTGTACCCCTTTCCAGTCCCTGTCCTCCTTTGACTTCCCATTTTATCCACAACCCTCTTCTATTGTTAACAGACTGCCCTTAATTCGAGTTCTCTTCTCACATTCTTAGCTGCTTCTAGAACAAACTAAAACTTAGTTTTCTCTTGAAGACACCATATCTGTTGATTCCCTCTCCAAGGCTGTCTTCTGCTTGTAGGTCCTCTGACTCGAAGGGCCAGGAAGAGGGCTTGGAATACTTCTTGCTCACCACAGCCACTTTCAGATCCTCTTAGTACCCTAACACCTCCATCATTCAGCAACCTCTCCTCCAGAATTCATCCCATCTTTTTCAGGATCATCTTCTCGTCACTTACGTTTGTCCAGATTACCCTTCCCTCTACCTCCAATAAATTCAATACCTGGCTCACAATGTCTGTATTTGAATCCACTTGTCTCTCAGTATGTCAGCCTCTTTGATGCTTATAACACTGTTCTTGTTAAAGCTGCTTCAGTCATATCTAACTGTTTGTGACCCCATTTGGGGTTTTCTTGTAAAAAGAAACTGGAATGGCTTGCCGTTTCATTCTCCAGTTCATTTTACAGATGAAGAAACTGAGGCGAACAGGTTTAAGTGACTTGCCCAGGGTCACACAGCTACTAAGTATCTGAGACTCGATTTGAACTCATGAGGATGAGTCCTCCTGATTCCAAGCCCAGTGCTCCATCCACTGTGCCACCTCACTGGCCCAGTGAACAGTCTTCAATCATGCACAAAGTCTTACCCACTCCCTTATACAGTGCACAATACAATTTCTGTTACATTTAGACTTCATTCTACCCTCTGACGTTATTTGCTGTCCTGTGTCATTATTTCTGTTGTCCCAGCATGCAAACATTTCTCTTTCTCTAGGTATCAGCTGATTGTTTTGAATCTTCTCAGAACTGTAGCCCTAAATGTTTTTGACACTGTCACAAAAAGAACTTTTCACTGATGGTTTGTACAACAAAGTTATTCCAAAAAGATTCTACATTTCTCCTACGCCTACAATGGTTCTTGATGGCAGGTCGTGAAGCTAGGTGTTGATTCTGCCTCCACACAAGAAATGGAGAGATGGTGTGGGTGAGTTTGCGATAAGTATCAGGCAGCTAAGTGGATAGACACTGGACCTGGAATCAGGAAGTGGTTTTGTTTAGTTGTTTTTCAGTTGTGTCTGATTGTAACCCCATTTGGAGCTTTCTTGGCAGAGATACTGGAGTGATTGACATTTCCTTCTCCAGCTCTTTGTACAGATGAGGAAACTGAGGCAAAAGGAGTTAAGTGACTCGCCCAAGGTCACATAGCTAGTAAGTGTCTGAGGCCAGATTTGAACTCAGGTCTTCTAGGCTACAGGCCTAGCACTCTATCCACTGTGCCACCTAGTTGCCTCAGTGCTAGCATCGGACACTTACTAGTTATATGATGCTGGACAAGTCATTTATGTCACTTAGCTTGTCTACCTTAGTTTCCTCATTTGTAAAAAGGGAATAATAATATTATTACCTCCCCAGGTTGTTGTAATGATAAAATGAGGTATTTGTAAAGCTATTTACAAACTTGAAGTTAAATGTGAATATAATAATAATTGTTACATATTAGTATAACATGTAATGTATGTTATAATTACACAATAATTATTATTTTATTTACTGGTCTTTACGTATGAAGATCTATGTTCTCTCTAATTGTCATGTGACTTCATGGTGGGCACTTTTATTGGATGCTTTTTCCTTCATGTTTGCTCCCTGCAATGGAATTTCATGTCTTCCTATGTTTGTTCCCTTCTAGGCACCAAGCTATGTTATGTAAAAGTCATTCCCACCTCTCAATTCCTCTGTAGAGCAGAGATGACTAGTTCTGAGCACAAGATCTAATTTAAGAACTTCATAGCTAAGGTTTCTGGTTAGATTCTTTTCCCTTGTTCTCTCTGGTGACTCTTACAATAATTGCTGAAAGCCATTCCTCTGGACCTCTCTTCTCCAAGCTATATAATTTATCCAGAATCCTACCTCTATACTTCTTTTCCATAGGAAAATACCTTAAGCATATGAGAGCAGACAATTCCCATTAATAATTGATACAATTCCCATTAATAATAGACATCAGGATATTTTATCATAGGAAAGAAAGAATAAATTTGAATCAAGATTTCCAGAGATGAGAGTGGAACCTGGAAATAACTGTTGATAACCATGAGTCTACAGAGTTCTAAAAAATGAAAAAAAAAAAGTATAGAGGAAACAAGGTAAGAGGACAGACAAGTGAAATTTAGGTAAAGGGCATTAACAATAACATGTCATGCTCGACTAAACACATTACTTTTTATTAAGGGGATACTAGATTAGTCAATTATGGGAATGCTGTAGATTTTCAAAACACTGGGAAAAGTGTATTGTGCTATTCTTGTGCAAATGATAGAGATAACTGAGCTTTGAAACTAGCTGAAAGACTAGTATTCATTTTTTTGTGCAATGTCTGTTTGTGGTGATGACAGGGATTAGAGATTACCTCTATGTTCATTAAAGTTTTTAACACTAAATTGGATAAAAATGAAGATGGTATCTTTGTCAAATTTATAGGTGACACAAAGCTGGGAGGGAGAGCTAAAACAATCAAGGATAGTGGGTATCCAAAAAGATAGACTTGAGTACTTAGCTAAATTTAATAAGATGAAATTTTATTGGGATGAATGTTAAAGTCTTACTCTTGGCTTCAAAAAATGTACTTTGTAAGTACAAGATGGAGGAGGCATGGTTAGATAGCAGTTTGTCTGAAAAAGGTTTGGATATTTTACTGGATTCCGAGCTCAATTTGAGCTATCAGTCCTCATATGGCACGCTCTTCAGACCACTCACCATATTGATTGCTCACTTCTGTAGGTGTTTTAGCATGTTAAGGTGTTTCTTTCAATGTGCTCACAAGCAAATATCATTCTACAGATGAGATGTGATTAGGATAGAGCATAAAGGAACGTTCTCCCTCACTCTGAATATTGTGTGCTTAGTAATGCAGTTCAAAATAGGATTAGGTATTTTGGCTACCATGTAACACTGTTGACTCAGATTGAAGTTGCAATCCATTATAACTCCCAGATCTTTTTCACAAGAACTATTGTGTAGATATTTGTGGCATATTTTACAGATGAGGAAACTAAGGCAAACAGGATTAAGTGGCTTCCCAAGGGTCAACAGCTAGTAAGTACCTGAGGCCAGATTTGAACTTATGAAGATGAGTCTTCCTGACTCTAGAGCTATCACTCTATGCATTGCACCACCTAGCTGCCCATTGTCTAAATATGCCTTCATGCTATACTTACGAAATTGATTTTTAATCCAATTTGAGATACTCATATTTATCCATAATATATTCTTCTATCTTATATACTTTAGTTCATTATTCTAGTATGCCATGATACTTTTGGATCCTGACTCTGCCATGTAATGTTAATTATTCATGCCATCTTTTCAGTTATTTGCAAATATGAAAAGCATATTATCTATATTTTTATGCAAATCGTTGTTTAAAATGTAAACAGTATAGCACCAAAAACTAATGCCTGGACCCCTCCACTAGAAAGTTATTTTACTTTTTAATAGCTATTATTTTTGTTTTGGGTTTTTTTGGCTAGGCAGTGGGGTTAAGTGACTTGCCCAGGGTCACACAGCTAATAAGTGTTATGTGTCTGAGGCTGGATTTGAACTCAGGTTCTCCTGAATCCAGAGCCGGTACTCTACCCACTGCACCACTTAGTTGCCCTTTTTAATTTTTTTTCTTAATAGCTATTCTTTAAATCCAATTATCCAACCTCTTCCAAATCTGCCCAAATGTTTTATTATCTAATCTATGTTTTTTTTCCAAATAATTCATAAAGGTGGTATGAAAGACTTTAAATATTTTTGCTGATTCTTGGTGAATATATCTATAGCATTTGCCTGTAATAAAAATTAAACGTGGTTCATGAAGGAACATCTGCTCCCGATAAAGTCCTGATGACTTTTAAATATTATCAATTCCCTATAACAAATTATGTGCCTGGATAACCACCCCAGTTC
This sequence comes from Phascolarctos cinereus, assembly GCF_003287225.1. NCBI lineage: Eukaryota > Metazoa > Chordata > Mammalia > Diprotodontia > Phascolarctidae > Phascolarctos > Phascolarctos cinereus. Next base: position 350,817,472 of record NW_027556098.1, read on the forward strand.
TTCCATCTATGGCAAGATGGTCACAAGATTCTGATTGCCATCACCCGGACAAACTGTTATCTGTCAACATTCTTTTTAACATTGTATTGTTGAATAAACATGAATAGAGGCACAGTTGAGAACTTGAGGGTCTTGGAGGCAGAAGCTCTTAATTAGAATCCCATTTCCTATATTTTTTAAATGAATAAATGGATGAATGAATGAAAAGGCTTTAAGTAAGTGCTATATGATGTCCTGAGGGTTAAGTTATGCACTTGGGTAAAAGATAAAAACAAAAAAACAGTCTTTGCCCCCAAGGGACTTCTTTCATTCTTCTAGGGCAAAATCATATCTATATCTATATACATATATATTTGTGTGTGTGTGTATATACATATGCATATATGTGTGTAGGTATATATGTGTATGTATGCTTACATATTGATAGATAGACAGATAGATAGATAGATAGATAGATAGATAGATAGATGATAGATAGATAGATAGATAGATGATAGATAGATAGATAGATAGATAGATAGATAGATAGATAGATAGATATCTCTATGTATACATGAGTGGTGACCAGGCAAGAATGTATTATTTTGGTTTAAAAAGTTGTATGGATGATGACTACCACCATGGGCAGTCACATTGATCAACATTCTTTTTCTAGTAGCAAGGACAAAATTGATTTGATTACACTTGCAGATCCAGAAAGCACAGGGGAGAGGAAGGAAAAAAACGTGTCCACATATTAGATAACAAGAATATGCATGGAAAGAATGAAAAAGAGAATTGGGGGTGGCTAAATAGCACAACATGTGAAATACCAATCAGGACAGAACCCCCAAAAGCAAGAGTTCCAGGGTAGGAGCTGACATTAAATGCTCTACAATATGGCCTCTATAGGTACAATGGTCCAGAGGGTACACAACAGGAGGCAGAGCAGAGAGCAAGAAGATTGCTTAGGAATGAATCACTGGCCTTGGAAAACTCACTATTATTTCTCTGCATTCTGATGTCTTTATTTGTAAAATGAAGGGGTTCTTAGTTCCAAAAAATAGAAGTTAAAACACATATTACCTCTCTAGGCAGAAACGTGAGGGACTAAATGTACAAAATATTGCATACACTGTTTTGTTCACTGTATCAACTCCAACTCTCACTGGCTCAGAGTTTGGCTCCCTATACCTCCCCTCAATATTCTACAGGTAACCCTGAGGACCTGGGAGTGATTTCATGAGCCTCTATCTGGTGTATTTCCCCCTTTTCGGGGGGAACCTTGAGTGTCCTGACTTACTCCATCCCTTTGGATACTCACTACTTTATTTCTTTGCTTCATCTCCCATCTTGGTGCCTTTGCATTGAGTGTTCCACATGTATAGATCAAGTTAATGTTCTACTCTTCCTTTAAGATCAGTTCACTACCATCTGCTGCCAGAAATCTCTTATGGTCCCCAATTGACAGTGATGTCCTTCCCAAAGTACTTTGTGCATATTTATGTTTTTTTTTTTTACTTTATGTTGTATTGCCTGTTGAATACCACATTAGAATATAAACTCCTTCAGAATAGAAGTTGTTTCATCCTTTTTATTTATAACTACAAATTACAATAAAAATCATGCCTATTTCACAGTAGGTATCTAACAAATATTTGTTGATTTATCAATAGTTTATATGCACAGGTTAACAGTAAGTATAGCCGTCAAAGTATTAGTCAATTTCCGGTTCAAGTTTCTCAGGTGGTCTTAATTTTGAATAGTAGCACAACCCGGTCCCGGATCTGTTTGGTCCTGACCCCATAGATGATGGGGTTAAGCATGGGGGGCACCAGCAGATACATGTTGGCCAAGAGAATATGAGTATGGTGGGGGATCTGCTGACTGAATCGATGGGTGAGGAAAGAGAAAAGGGCAGGGATATAGAAAGTAAGGATAACACAGACATGGGAGCCACAGGTGCTAAGGGTTTTTAAGCGTGCATCTTTGGAGGACAGACTGAAGACTGCTCGGAGAATCTGGATGTAGGATAGAGAGATGCATGTTACATCTGTGCCCACAATCAGGATGATGACAGCCAAGCTGTAGAGGCTGTTGATGGAGATATCAGCACAAGCCAATTTCACTACAGCCATGTGCTCACAGTAAGTGTGTGGGACAACATTGGTCTGACAGTATGGCCACTTCCTCACCAGGAAGGGATGAGGAATCATGAGTACTAATCCCCTTAGAAATGCCACCATGCCTACCTGGGCCACCACAGGGTTGGTGAGTATAGATGAATGTCTCAGTGGGTTACAGATAGCCACATATCTGTCCATTGCCATGGCCACCAGAAGCCCTGACTCTACTCCAGAGAAAGCATGAATGAAGAACATCTGAGTGAGGCAGGCATGGAAGTTGATCTCCTGGTCACTAAACCAAAAAAGTCCAAGCATCTTAGGTATAGTTGATGTTGAAAGAACAAGGTCAGTGATGGCCAGCATGGAGAGGAAATAGAACATGGGTTCATGGAGAGAGGAATCTGTCTTGATAATGAAGAGGATGCTCACATTTCCCAAAACAGCAATAACATAAATGGAGCAGAATGGGATGGAGATCCAGATGTGCAAGGCCTCTAGCCCAGGGATACCAAGAAGAATGAATGTACTGGGATTGATGAACCCAGTAGAATTAAAATCAAACATTGTAGGCCCACTGGCTATGTGTGGGTTCTGTCTATTTCCATGTCCCACACTTGGTCCAGGTCAATGCAAAGCCTGGTGTGTACACCACTTACGGCATCTGTAAGGAGAGGATTCCTCATTTTAAACCAGCCACTGAGATGGTTACATTTTCTTTATTATTCTGTCATTTAATCTGATTGGTGAAGAAGAGAAATTATTTAACTACAGCCTCCTTTTCCCATTACATGTCTTCCACTCCAAGCGTATTAGTGTTCAGATGGATAAGGTAACAATGCATTCTTTTCACAATGTTGACAGTTGTTCAGTAACAATAGATTCTATCCAGCTGAGATCATATACCCCCATCTTGTTTAAGAAATGCAAACACAGGCTCAGATTCCTAAAGTGCTTGGCCAATACTCAGATTCCTTAAGAGTGGCCAATGTGCAGATTTTTAAAAACTGGCCGATATGGCAGATTCTTAGAATCTCGCCCACCTGACCAGTGTTCTAATAAACCTTATCTCTGGCTGAAAGAAGTCTTGAGTCTAATTCATTCAAAGCAGGACCCATGTCTCTTGCCCTTGAATTTTGGGGTTCCCAGTACCCCTAGATCTCAACATTTTTGTGGCCTGTATGGGGAAATTGCCTAATCTCAAGCTTTTCTCCAACCAAGACCAGAAGTTATGTAAGCCTCCCCCCTCTCTACTTATCCCTTTCTTGACCTGCCATTGGGGTCATTCTCCAAGCAACTAGGAAGGTTGGGAGGTACTTTTTTGGCCTGACCTCTCAGGCCCCATTAGGTCAGACAGTTACAAGGTTGTCTCACGCTCAGCCTGACACTCTCAGGCTCTTGGTCCAGTGGTTTGGTTTGAGGCCATGGACCTGGGCATACCTTCCACAGCATAGAGGACAAGGATGGATACCCTATCCAGAAGTATGCCCAATTCTATCAGTTCTCTCAGTGCTAGGGAATTGGGAAAATGCAGGTGCTTTTTGGTTTCTTGAGTCTTACTCCCTTCCATCTACACTCCTGGATTCTCCTTCACAGAGAAGACAATCCCCATCCTCACACCTGTACCTGCAGGATCCCCTATCCTCTCTCAGCCTTATGGCCACCAGATCCTCTCAGCCAGACTAACCCTGACTTCCTGAAGATTTTCCCCTAAGTTAGAACCGGAAAAAAGCTTACTCTCCAAGACCTCAAAAAGGAAAGTTTTGTGCCTGGCCTCTATGACCTAGAAGACCAAGATAAATTGTAACAGTTCAAAGAAAAATTAAGATTCTTCTTCCTGTAGCTCCAGATCTGACCAGGCTCAGGTTACAGGGAAAAGTCAGAACAGCTAAAAACATATTAGAAGATTCTAGATGTTTTGCAATTGATCATTAAGGTGTTTTGAAACACTTCCTTGCAACCCTAGTCACTCTCTTCGCCTACTCCCTTCCCTTGAGTCAAGAGGTTATCTCAGTTTGGGGACTGCAGACAGCCCTGGGTTTTTCTGTTAACCCCTTTTATCCCAGAGCAGACTAGGAAAAGAGAGTTTCACCCTTCCCCACCACCTTCTAATTCACTCTCCCCCATCCAGTAAAAGGAAAGAGGGGTGAGGGGCAGCAGCTACAGCATGGGCCCCACTGGCAATGGCCTTGGGCCCTGGGGAAACCCAGAAAGCCTGGAAGTATCACCTAGGTTCTTCACATCCTGCTGACCACCCCACCCCACCTCACTCCCAGCAGCCATGGGGAGAGAAGATCTCTTTAAGGCAGCAGAGGTAAAAAGCCAGCCAGCCTCTGAACTTGTGTAAGTCTGCTCTTTTAAAGTTGTAGTTTTAACATGTTAATCATGAGATGCTGATTCTCTGTGTAAAGTAATTTGGAAATGCATTCAATAAAATTGAAGTCACCTGATTGGTAATGGGTTTGTTTCAAGCTTCAAATTGGTAAACTTTTGTGTCAGTTATGTCAAGCAACTTTTCATGATTTGGTTACAGATAAAACAATTTGGCTATCACTTATGAAAATTATAAGATTGTTGGTTGTTTTTTTTTGGTTTATTTATTTATTTATTTATGTTTTTAATGAATAGACTTGCCAAAAAGCTTGTTTGGGTTTTAGAGTTCCTAAATGATGAACTTGGTTTGCTGAGAATTTGCAAGTATATAGAAATGATTTCGAACAATTGGTTTTTATACCATGACAAAATTAAATTTGAGATGTAAATCTTGGAAATTTTTTTTTCCCCAAAGCCATGATTAGTGAGACTTGCTGTTTAAGGTAAAAACTCTTGAGACCATAACTGGTTTTGTTTTGAGTTGTCTGATGGGTCAAAATAATCCATATATAACCAATAGATAATATGATGTGGATTTGATACCGCATGGTTGGAAAACTGTGAATTATCTGAATTCAAACAGAGCTAAGAATGTTTTATTCTATCATATTTGGGCCATAAATTGTGTCCTTGCTTGATCCTTTTATAGCAAATTTCTATAGTCAGAGCAAATAGACAATAAAGGATAAGCTCAGAGCATGTGTGTGAGATATTGCTGCCTTTGACTTGAATGTGTAGTCACTCACCACCTAAACAACTGAAATTAAATAAGAAACAGCCCTCAGTTTGGTTTGGGGAGGAGAATTTCAGTGCAGTGAATTTTCTTGGAAGGAGGTTGGCCTAAACATTACTTAAGTAGCCTCCCAAGTCTTTTGGTATAATTAGAATAAAAGTCAGTCAGTTATAATTGGAAATAAATTATATTATTATATTTTAAAATTATATTTATGATTATATCTATAATTCATATTTATAATTTATTGTTATAATATAATAAATTATATTAGTCAGTTGTAATTGCAAAAAAAGTCAGAGATAGCTCTATACCCATTGCCAGCATGAAGCAGTTTCAGAAGCTGAGACCTTAACCTCTTACCCCAACATAATTTGGGTCCCATTTGTTGGGGATGATGGGGATATGATCTGAACCCATTAAAGGAAAAGAGCATGTCTTTGGGATCTGGACCCTAAAAAGGAAAGATCCTGGATTTTCCCACATGGCCCAGGTCCCTGGGGTTTGCCTGGGGCACCCAGCCATTCTGGTTCCTTCTCTGTTATCTCCTAGTCACCCAGTCTATAGGCTACCCCTTAACCACTGTATGTAAGTGTACATCTTTCCCCATTAAATTAATCAGATTCCTAAAGAGTATGTTTAATGGTCAGATTCTTAAAATCTGGCCAATATGGTGGGTTTTAGAATCTCACCTACCTGACTGATGTTCTAACAAATCTTATCTGTGGCTGAAAACAACAAGAACAACAAGAACAACAACAACAACAGCAAAAGAAATGCAAATACAACAAATATTTATGAAGTGCTTGCTGTGCACAGAGTCCTTTGTTAGGTTCTGGAAGACATGTAAATCTATGTTATTTCTACTTTCTTACATTCCCTTACTAAAGAATATTAGTTGCAGATAGCTATAACATAGTTTGCATGATAAATATAATAGATAGCTGCAAAATATGGTCAATGAGATTGACATTTGAGTTGTATTTTTTAATGGATATAAAGCAGAAGAGAGGACATTCCAGGTACCAGGAACCACATGAGGAAAGTCACAGAGACATGAAAGCAAAGGATATGTTTGGAAGGGAGTACATTGTCTAGTTTGGTTGGAATTTGAAGTGAATATGGCAGAAAAAATTATTCCCTAAAATTGGTAAGGCATGATGATGTCATATTGTGGAGAATCTGAAAAGCTAAGTAGTGGAGTGTGAAATTTATTTAATTGGCAAAAAAGGAGCAACTGGAACTTATATAAGAAGACCAGAATAAAAAAGGATCTTGCCTATATATACATTTCCTTTACTGATAAAGGCAAAGGGTAAACTGCTACCAAACAAACCTGTGCACAAATGAGTCTTTATAACTTTCCAAAAGCATGGCTCTCCAATGAATTCAAGAATTCAATTGTACAAGCCTATTGACTGTCTTCTATGTGTTAAACATTGTATGAGATGCATAAAAATAGATGCACTAAAGTGCCTATGTTGATGGAACTAAAAAAAAAAACCTAATGAAGGCAAAAGATTTTATTCGTACACACACACATACACACAACTATCTGTGTTCTAAAGCAGAATATAGTATATTCAATGGGATGCATGAGGTAAGAAGCTAAAAAAAGTTTGAGAATCAGTAGATGACCTCCATTTCAGGCAGGGGTTACAGAAAGAATGGAATGACTGGGAAAATTTTCATTGAAGTAGTAATACCTAAGTTGGCCACCCTACACACAGACAATGACTTCAGTAGATAGATGATGGAGCCCATTCTAAGCATAGGGACAACATTAGCAAAGGCACAGAAATAGGACAGAGGGCAGCAAATCATTTTATAAGAACATAGAAAATTAAAAGTAGAGTTATATATGATAAATCTGAAAAGGTATATTAAGATAAGCTTACAGAGAGCTTAGACTATAAAAGATGAAAAATGTATACATTTGTGCTATTATTTACAGTCAGTGGGAAGTCACAGCAGATTTTTTATTAAGGTAGTATAGTGATTAGTATGAAGATGAGTTGGGTAGAAGTGAGAAGGATAAGCTAAAGGTGGCATATATTGAATGTGAGAAGAGGTAAGGACTGGGAATAAGTTGGTTGCAGTGGGAATAGAAAATTGGAGAGGAGTGTACACAGTATCAGTTACAGGAATGAAAATTGCTAAGATGCAGTTTGGATATGGAGATTGAAGGACAGAAGAATAAAAGATGACTCCCAGGTTATAGGCCTGGTTTATTGGGTAATGGTGCTGTCAGAAATAGTATAGAATAGGGATTGGATCTGTGATTTTATTGATATAGGGAGCTTCCAGAAGAAAAAACTCCTTTTACCAAGGCAGATCCACAACTTCTCTACAATTTATAGTCTTAAACATATGCCTAGCCTAGAGGACTAACAGAATAAATGATTTGTCCCAGATTAATTTAGTGGCATACCTCACTGGTGACATTAACAGAAATGGAGAAATAAGGGGGAAAGAGTTTTTTGGTTTAAAAGATGAACTGAGTTTGTCCAGTTTGAGGATACAGTGGGACATATAGGTGGTGATATATGGAAAGCAATTGGAAGTTCATTACTAAAGTTCTAAGGGGAGGTTGTGAATGGAGATACAAATGTAGAAGTCATCCAAATAGAGATTATGATTGAAGTCAGTGGAGTGCATCAGTGGATCTAACAACAATAAAAACAACAACAACAACGACAATTAATATCATTTATATAATGCCTATGATATACCAGATCTTGTGCTTAATGTTGTAAAATTATTATCTCATTTGATCCTTGTAACAGCCCTGGGATGTATAGGCTATTATTAACCTCATTTTACAGATAAGGAAACTGAGATTGACAGAGATAAAGAAACTTTCAAAGAGACATATAGCTAGTAAATGTCTGAGGCTAGATTTGAACTCATATCTACTGTATCAGCTAAGTTCTTCAATTACAAAAGGAATCACATACAGAGCTAAGAGGGCCAGTGAACAAACATTGGGAACACTCACATTTCAAGAGGTAGATAATGAAATAGCAAAGAAAGCAGAGAACAAAAGAGAACTATCATGGAAGTTGAGGAAATAGAATATATTAAGGAGGATGGTATTCTTGATAATGTCAAATACCCCTGAAAGATTAAAAAGAATGAGAATTGGGGGGAAAAAGGCCGTTGATTTGGTAACGAATGCTACACAGTTGATCACCTGGTTACCCTGGTTGATCCCCTCATTTTATACATTAGAAGACTAAAACATGAGGAAGAAACATCATTTGTACAAGGTCATACAATGTGTCAGAAGTAGAACTTTGCATTTGAAATCATATCCTATGACTGTAAGATCAGTGCCCTTTCCATAATAAAACTACAACCTTATCTTCTCTCTTCTGGTTCATTTCATTGGATTTTAACTCTCCCTCCTTTCATTTCCAAAAATATTGCATAAGTGTCTTTGTTACATTATTTATCACATTCTCTAAAAATATAGAAATATAGAAGGACTTGTATTTTTTTTGATGTGGGGAATTCCAGATATGGGAAATCATTCCAACAATATAGAGTATGTCCTACCTTTATCTAATTAGATATGTGCCAATAATTTTGCAAATCTTAAATTGAAATACAGATATTAGCTATTCTTATTTTATTGCACATTGTAGATGTTTAAAAATACATCATCATCATTATTATTATCTGTGAACTGAAAAGCAATTGTCTATTATTATGCATGAACTGAGAAGCAGTCCTTCCTTCCTGCATATCTTTCAGCAAAGTCTGTTTGGTCACTTGTCAGACAAATTGCAGAAAATATTCTTGTTCTATAAAAGGTCCAGAATATCAAAGGAACTAATGAAAAGAAATGTGGGGGAAGGTGGCCTAGCAATTCCAGAACTTAAATTGTATTATGAAGCAGCAATCATCAAAACTGTTTGGTACTGGCTAAGAAATAGAGTGGTGGATCAGTGGAATAGGTTAAATAAGCAAGACACAGTAGTCAATGACTATAGTAATCTATTATTTGATAAACCCAAAGACCCCAGCTTCTGGCATAAGAACCCACTCTTTGGGGAAAAAAAATCTGCTAGGAAAACTGGAAAAGAGTATGGCAGAAACTAGGCATAGACCCAAATCTCACACCATATATTAAAATAAAGTCAAAATAGGTCCCATTATTTTGATATAAAGGCTGATACTATAAGCAAATTAGGAGAACAAGGAATATTTCACCCATCAGATCTATGGAGAGCGAAGAATTCATGACCAAACAGGAGATAGAGAACATTACGAAAAGCAAAATGGATAATTTTGATTACATTAAATTGAGAAGCTGTTACACAAAACAAAGCCAAAGCAACTAAGATTAGAAGGAAGGTGGAAAATTGGGAAAGAATTTTTACAACCAGTGTCTCTGATAAAGGCCTCATTTCTAAAATATATAGAGAATTAAGACAAATTTATAAGAATACAAGCCCTTCCCCAATTGATAAATGGTCAAAGGATATGAACAGACAGTTCTCAGAAGAAGAAATTAAAGCCATCTTTAGTCATATGAAAAAATGCTCTAAATAATTATTGATTAGAGAAATGCAAATCAAAACAACTCTGAGGTACCACATCACAACTATCAGATTGGCCAACATGACAAAACAGGAAAATGATAATTGTTGGAGAAGATGTGGGAAAATTAGAACACTAATGCATTGTTGGTGGAGTTGTGAAATGATTCAACCATTTTGGAGAACAATTTGGAACTATGCCCAAAGGGCTATAAAAATGTGTATACCCTTTGACCCAGCAATAGCGCTTCTAGGGTTATATCCAAAGAGCTCATACAAATGGGAAAAAAAACCCATGTGTACAAAAATATTCATAGCAGCTCTTTTTGAAGTGGCAAAGAATTGGAAATTGAGAGGATGCCCATCAATTTGGGAATGCCTGAGCCAGTTGTGGCATATGAATATAATGAAGTACTATTGTGCTATAAGAAATGATTAACAGGCTGACTTCAGAAAAACCTGGAAAGACTTGTAACGTCTGATGCGGAGTGAAGTGAGCAGAACCAAGAGAATGTTGTACAATAACAGCCGCATTGTGCGATGAGTAATATTGATAAACTTAACCCTTGTCAGCAACACAAGGATCTAAGACATCTCCAGAGATCTCGTGATGTAAAATGCTGTCCACATCCAAAGAAAGAACTATGGAAGTTGAATCTCTATCGTTTTTTTTTTCCTCTTCTGTTGAGTTTTGTTTCCTCTTTCTGATGGTTTCTCCTCTTGGTTTTAATTTTTACTTACAACTTCACTAATGTGAAGATGTGTTTAATAGGAATTGTAAATGTATAGCCTATATCAGAGTGTGTGCTGTCTTGGGCAGGGTGGTGGGGAGGAAGGGGGAGAAAAATTTTAAACTCAAAAGCATGTGGAACTGATCGTTGATAAATCGAAATAAATTAATAAAATAAAAAAAGAAAATATTGTTCTAGTATATGTTGGAATAGAAAGTCTCTGAAAATTTTTCAAACCTGAGATTTCTATGATTTTTTTTTTGTTAATAGATTTGAGTCAAAATGAGGCATCTTCTGAGATTGTATCATCATTCCTTCTGGACTTAAGCAGGATATCACTTAACACAGTGTAAGTATATGGCAGGGCAACTAGGTGGTGCAGTAAATAAGAGCACTGGATTGCAATCAGGAAGACTTATCTTCATCAATTCTAATCTGGCTTCAGAAATTTACTAGCTGTGTGACCCTGGGCAAGTCACTTAATCCTGTTTCAGTTTCTCATTTGTAAAAAGAATTAGGAAAGAAGATGGCAAACCACTCCAGTATCTCTGCCAAGAAAACCCCAAAATGGGGTCATGGAGAATCAGACATAGTGGAAACAACTGAAGAACAAGTGGATGGAAGCCATAAGAGCATCACAAAGACCACTGCAATGAAGCCAAGGCAAAGAAGGGCCAGCAGATCTTCAATGAAATAAGGCCTTTGCATACCGACATTGACATACTGTGCATTTCACGTTAAAATATGAGTAGAGTTTTATTCCTATAATGTTTTCCCTTATGAATATGGGTCATCAATCTCATAAAATACAGAATTTGAGATGGCATCCAGATGAGTAATATGATTTAAAAGAAATGATTCCCAGCAACACACTGCAAGTAGATGACATAGCTGTTGTTGTGTGCACATATTTCTTAAAAACAGTGGCAGGCATTATCTTAATTCTTGTATTTTAATAGACCTTGTATCCTCCAAGATGCATTTTCTTCTTTTTTTTTAGTTTATTTTTTCTCATTCTAAATTTAATAAAAAATTTCCATATAAAATGGTACAGAAAAAAGAATATTATAAACGAAACTGCCAAACTCTATTTTGTGTTATTTACTTTTAGAAAGTATAATAAATTCAATACGTTATTTTTAAAGCCATCCTGATTGTCTGTATTTCCTTTGGAATTTCCTTCATGTCTCTTCTGTACATTTTTTAGAAATGCTTCAGTGATTTTATTCTTTCTTTGCTTCTATTTTTTATTCATATTTTGGCAACATCATCACTAGCTCCAAGGTGCATTTTCATCCATTATCTCATTTGATCCAGACAACAGGCTGAGGTTTGTATGTGTGTTGGGGGAGGAGGGAGACTAGTGTCAGAAACCTAATTTTTCAGAGGAAACTGAGGCTCAGAAAGAATATATGTAAAACTCCATTGAGGCAGAAGCAATCGTGACTAATATATAGGTATCCTGACTATTAGTTTTGAGTTCTCTTTCCTGAACCATCATGGCTGTTTACCAAAAAGCCAAGAGGAGACCTCATACTTAACTTATGGTCAGAAAATGGTACTGACTACCATAAAAATAAACCGATTGTGAGATCTTCAGCAGCACTTTGTTGCACCATTTATGGCATAAGAGAAAATCCACTGCCCTCCCCTATAGATTTGTTCTGTAAGATGTAATTATAAAGTCTCACTAAAAATTACAAGGAAAGGGGCAGCTAGGTGGTGCAGTGGATAGAGCACCAGCTCTGGATTCTGGAGAACCTGAATTCAAATGTGGCCTCAGACACATAAAAACATTTGCTAGCTGTGTGACTCTGGGTGAGTCACTTAACCCCATTGCCTAGCCCTCCCCCCAAAAAAATGACAAGGAATTAGCAGATGAAGAGGCAAAGGGGAACATTCTAAGTAGAAATTAAAGTCAATTTAAAAATGCAAAGACCAAGACAATGTATTCCATTGCTCTGATGCTATTCCTATTCCTTCTCTTTCTCCCTTTCCTCTTTTTTTTTTCCAGGTAAGTGGCTCCATGGTGTACAGAATGTTGGGCCCAAAGTCAGGAAAATTTTATTTCAAATCTAGCCTCTGACAGTTACTAGCTGTGTGATCCTAGGAAAGTCACTTGATTGATTCTACCTCAGTTTCCTCAATTATAAAATAGGGGTAACAATATCACCTTCCTCACAGAGTTGTTTTGATGATCAAATGTAATATTTGTAAAGGTCAACACAATGGCTGTCACTTGGTAGATGCTGTAGAGGCTTATTCCTTCCCCCTCTCTCTTTTCATTCTTTCTCTTCTTGTTTTCCAAGCCCCTCAGTGACATAGAAGTTGCAGGATCATGATGCAGATAACCTTTTCCTATGGTCTGTTATCTGGCATGTGGCTGACCTTCACAAATCTTTCAGCCTCTGACTGACATATTCAAGGTTTTGCAGTCCTTTGACAACCTCAAGAACACATTTCTTTAGACTTTGGGTTTTCTGTTCTTACATCTGCCCATACCTCCCAGAACCTGGGATATCTGCTTTATAGTCCTAGCTTTGCTAAGAACTTGGGGTATGACCCTATACAAATTATTTGTTCTTCCTGTGGCTAAGAGTAAAGAGAAATATTAGAAGAATCTGAAGGTCAAAGGTCCTATAAAAGAAATTGGATGAAGCATGAATTCTAATTGTGATAGTGGAAAGAACTCTAGTGTCTCAATCAGGAATCTGGATTCAAATAATAATTTCAGCTTTGACACTTGCTAAATGTATGATCATGAGCAAGTTACTTAGATGCCTCAATTTCCTCATCCAAAATAAAGAAGTTGGATTAGATCATCTATAGGATACAAACAGATACCCTGTGATTCCAGGAACAGAATTCTGACACTAGAGTGAACAAAGAAAAACAATTCTGAAGAGGAAGAAACTGGAGAAGTGAAAGAAACTAATTTAGATGCCCTTGTTACGGATTACAAATTTAGATTGGGAATGAATGAATGAATGAATGAATATATATACATATATATATATACACACACATATATACATATATATGGTGAAGGTATGAGTAAGTAATAGTGAGGATGGAAGAAAAGGAAGCAATCAACTATTTAATAAGTGCCTACTATGTGTCAAGCACTGAGTTAATCACTTTATGGATATTTATCTCATGTGATCCTCACAACAACTTGGAGACCTAGATGCTATCATTATCCCCATTATACAACTGAGGAAAGAGAGCATGAATACAAAAGCATTATGGGGTATGAAAAATAGTATTGGGAAACCTAAATCGTAGAACAAACTGAGTTTGACAGTGAACACTATATATAAAAAAGGATTTTTAATTTTTAACCTGTTTGGAGGATGAAGAAAATCGATGAACAGCTAGACCTGCTGCTTACAGGTAATGGGATGCTAATAATAGATCATAAAGAATAGTCAGGAATGTTCCACATTTATTTTGCTTCTACTTTCTCTATAAAGAAAAAAAAGATCCTCACATAAAGAGGATACAATAAAGATATCAGCTTAGAACTAAAAACAGTAAACACATTTTGGAAAGGGCCAATGTGAGAATTTGGTTTGCCTAACCATATATTTGTGTGTCCTTCATTTTGGAAGGTAGGGAAAAGATGGGAGTGAGAAAAAATAATGAATGCTTGTTATTTTTAAAAATGTAGATTTTTTAAAGTAAGGAGAGGGTTAAAAATAGTACTAAGTTAAACTTAACATGGTCAACTTACTCGGCCCAGTTATAATTAATGAACTTGTGGATGTGATTATTGATGTACCCTTGAAGAGAAAGGAATTGTAGTTATCAAGGGACACTGCTGCTCTGAGCCTGAAATAAGATTATGCATGTAAATTTTTTTTGCAAACTCTAAAGCAAAATAGCAAAGTTAGTCATTATTATTAACTTTCTGCATACCTATTCTATTTGTATCAATGATTTGAATGAAGTACACTTACCAAATGGGTAGATAACTCAAATAAGAGAATGAGTGTTAACAACTTGGAAGGCAGATTTGCATTTTAAAAGTTTCCAAGATACTAGAATCGAAGTAAAAATAATAAAAGTTAAAGCTAATCTAATCCAGCTGAAATAAAAATCTTGCACTTCAAAAAAAAACTAACTAGAAAACACAGGACACTTGATGAATTCTTAAAAAAATGATAGTTAATATGAAAGGGCCTATGGTGTTAATGTGAATATATGGCAGCTTTTTTGATGTGGAAGTCACAAAATTGAGTTTTTTCTAGATTGAATATTATCCAGAATAGGGGAGGTTATAGTTGTATACTCTGCTCTGGACAGATCACAGGCAGAGAACTGTATTCAATTATGGGTGCCACAGAACAGAAAGAACATTAACAACCTAAAGCCAGTCCAGAAAATGTTAATCAGGATTATGAGAGAACTTGAGATCAGATTATGGGTAGAATTAACAGAAGAAACTATGGATATTTAATTCGGAGGGACAAAACTACTATATTTAAACATTTTAGAGACTATGATGTGGAAGAGGGGTTAGTTGATGTAACAAGATAGTAACAGTATCAATACATGTAAACTGCAAAGAGATGCTAGCTTGATGTGAAAAAAAAAATCCTAACCATTAGATTTGTTTAAAAGTGAAATATACTCCTTTGTAGGTAATGATTTCCCCTATCCTTGAAGTTATTTTTTAAGCTTTCACAAAAGGTATAAATACTTTAAAACATATATCAAGAACAAATTGCAAAAATTTCCCCTTACAAACATTTCCTGCACCATTCCCTCTGTGAATTTTGCAAAGGTTTTTTTTTTTTAATTCTTCAAATGGATATTAGGTGATTATTTATTTGAGATGTTTCAGAAGGGTTAATTGACCAGATATAGGTTGATCTAATTAGCTCTGTATACTGTTTTGACTCTGAGAGATTTTGCAATTTAAGCCTGCCTGCTTCACTCCAAATCAACCACGCTAAATGAGTCTCAGTACTACACTCCTAACACCCTAAACCGAAACACTGGAGAGTTTAATTAATTAATTATAGCTTTTTAGCCCAGTTATCAGGTAAAGTCATTTCCAGACTCACCCCTCACTGGCCATAGTCTGGCTGTTAGTCACCATTCATTTCACTCACCTATTAAAACTATGGAAAAGGTTAGAGAAATTCATTTTCTGAAGAGCTGGGGTCAGTTCCTGCAAAGAAATTGCAGGATACCATTCTGCTGCTAGAATTCTAAGACATATTTATAGCTCAACTTAAGGTCTATCAGGAGCCATCAACTCCCAGGGCCAGCTGCTTCCTTAGCCTGGAGGTTTTAATCTGAGGCCCACAGATGATTCGTATCCTAACTACCATCACTTCTAAACATGGCCAACATTATCTCTTGGGATTTTCATAGAGGATGTTATAGGAGTCACTTTGTTTCCCCAGTTACTAACCTTCTGTTTGAGCACTTCTAGTACTGGATCTGTATTACTCAAAAAAAGGGCTCAGCGATGAGAGGAAAATAGGTAGCTGAAGTTTTTGCATAATACAACTTGCATGCACACACATCCACAAATATCACATGCAAATTTACATATGTGCAAATTGGCACACACAAATTTTGCTAACAAAACACCATATTATTTCACATAAAATAAATATTGTACACATAAATACATCTACTGCATAATGCATTTGCATATTAACATGCACAAAATAGGCACCAAAATTACTACGCTGATATAATCAAATACTATTTCACCTTGCTAGGGAGGAAAAAAAGAAAAAAAAGATATAATTCTTTCTATTCCCATTCAGTTTTCCCCAGAGGTCTATCATATCTACCTTTTCTAAAATCCTATTCATCTCCTTCGTTTCTTTCTTATTTATTTTATGATGAATTATCTAGTACTGAGAGAGAAACTGAGGTCTCCAACTAGTAGAGTTTTGCTGTCCATTTCTTCCTTTATCTCATTTAACTTTTTCTTTAAGAATTCATATTCCATGCCATTTGGTACATACATGCTTGGTATTTATATTACTTTATTGTCATTAGTATCTTTCAGCAAAACATAGTTTCCTCTCTTATCTCTTTTAATTAGGTCGATATTTGTTTTTGCTTTCTTTGAGATCATGACTGCTAGCCCTGTTGTTTTTTTTAACTTCAGCTGAAGCATACTAGCTTCCGTTCCCATTCCTTATTTTTGCTTTGTTTGTGTCTCTCTGTTTCAAGTGTGCTTCTTATAAATAACATATTTTGGATTCTGATTTTCGATGCATTCTGTTGTCTGCTTCCATTTTATGGGTGAGTTCATCCCATTCACATTCACAGTTATAATTGCTAACTGTACATGTCCTTTATTTTCAAACCCATAACATGCCTTACTACACTGTAGATTTAGCATTGAGACAAAACACTGTACATTTGAAGCAAAAGAGAGAAACATCACAGGATACCTAAAGACTATATTTTAGAAAATAAACATTGAAGCAAAAGTACATTTGAATATATGAACACTGTATACTATGTAAACAAACTTTGAGAAAAATAAGAATCAACATGGGCCCAAATATTGTTTCCCAGTAAAACTGATTATAACAGATTTTTAAACTATGTGATTTTATGATGTCTTTATTAATAAAAAAGAGATGGAATCTATATTTATATCCTGAGCTTAGATATCTGGAGATTAGATGTTTACATTCATAGGCTAAAAGTCAATCCTTTATTCAGCTGGTTGACTATTGAAAATAAGATATGTAAAACTATTCTAATCCCTGTGTCATTTAGCATAATCATAATAGATAAATTATATTTTTATATAATTCACTTTTATCAATCCACACTAGTATAAATAGTTCAAGCAATTTAAAAGTTTGTGCAGGGGAAATTTGTTGATGATTTATCCTACGTAAGGCCAGTAGCAAAATAATCACTAAATTCAGTCTGAGCTAATATTACACCCTTGATTTAGCAAGCTGGATTAAAATTTTGGAGACTTAATTAAAATGTCAATTTTATGAGACAAGTCTAGAATTCCATATGTAGTGCTAGATGCATTATAACCCTTAATTTTATAGCGAAGTAATGTTTTGTTTTCAAAATGCATAAGTAGTATTCCAAAGAAATCTAATTTTAGTCATAATCTATATCATGAATCAAGGGCTGCCAAATTCCCTAGGTGGAAAAGAAGTAATAAGAACAGTTTATTATTAATACTGCTTGGAGTAAGGAGCCTAAGTCTTAAGCAAGCAGTTAAGCTAAAAAACAAAACAAAAATAACTTTACATTATATTCATTAGCAAGAATCTAGGTTCTAATAAAAAAAAAAAACTTCAGCAGCAAGCCTAACAAAAAATAAGCTTATAATGTAGAATAAATTATGACTGTCTGTCCTATTTCAAAGCTTCCAGTCTTCTTAGGTGTGCATTCACAAATGCTTCTCAGTATGCTGGACTAAGGGTACTCAACAAAGAGTATATTATCTCATGGTAAGGGGTTTGTGTATTATCACCCACCTGGTCAAAAGCATAATTCACCACCCTAAACCCTGCTTCTGAGAGCTCCAGTCAGTATTCGTCCATAGTCTTGTTTCCGCATTGATATATGTAACATCATCTAAACAAGGCAGGCTTTTGGAGATAAATATTGCTAACAGCACAAAGACCATCATTCACAACAGCTCCTGCTTCTAGTCTTATGTATTTTACATCTATTCTTTCAAAATCTTGAAATTCAGAATCTTCTTCAATTTCTGTGTTACTGTTAAGCTCCATGTGACACCGCCTGTTTCCATTCTACACTTCAAAGTGCAACCTCCTCTCCCTCCCTCTTCCTCACTCTGAGCAGTAGCCCACTAACTCTCTCACTTCTCATTCCCCTCTTACTCCCACCCTGCCCCATCCTGCATGCTCCAAAGTCAAAGATTAAGAAAAGTCCCAAATACACAGCAACATTTGTTTTTAGCAACACTTTGTAATAGGAAGGAACTGGAAAAAAGTGAATGACCAGGAAAGGCAGAATGACTGTGCAAATTGTGTTACACTAATATAATGGAAAATAATTATGCCCTAAGAAATGATGCATATGACAAATTCAGAGAAACTTGGGGACACTTCTATGAAGTAATGCAGAACAAAATAAGTAGAAATGAGGAAACAATGGAAATGAATACCACAGTAATGTAAAGGAAAAATTTATTGAAAGAATGCAGAAATCTGGTTAGTGTAAAATGAACAGTCATGACTCCAGAAGACCATCATCCATTCCTTCTCTTTCACAGAATTAGGAGTACTCTTAGCAATGGCCTTTGATTGCTATGTAGCTATCTGTCATCCATTAAGGTATGCCACCATCCTCACCCCACAACACATTGCTAGAATTGGATATTTTCTGTTTGTAGGAGTTCCCTCCCTGTCATTCCTTTGATGATCCACCTGACATACTTCCCATTCTGTCATTCTCATGTCCTCTCTCATTCTTATTGCCTACATCAGGATATAATACAGCTGCTTTATGAAGACACCAAATTCAATTTTATCTATGGGTTGGTTCTGGTCATTGTGTTTTGGGGATGTGATTCACTGGGCATCTTGGTGTCTTATATCTTCATCCTTCACTCTGTGTTGAACACTGCATCCTGGGAGGAGAGGCTCAAGGCTCTGAGCACATGTGCCTCTCACATCTGTGCTGTCCTCAACTTTTATGTGCCCATGATTAGACTTTCCATTGTCCACCATTTTGCCAAGCATACCTCTCCCCTTGTGCATGGGCTTATGGCTTATAGCTACCTGCTAGTACCCCCTGTTCTCAACCCATCATCTACAGTGTGAAAAATAAGAAAATTCACAGGGGGAATTTACTCTGCTCTGAGGTAGATATTATTAAGAGATAATCCCACAAAGCTTGTCATTTTGGTGAACTGAGAAAAGTAATAAAAGATAGAGGAGTTTCATGAATCCTGGTCATTTCTGTTTCTTGTACATGCACATGAAAATAAACAGACACTCTCTCTCTCTCTCTCTCTCTCTCTCTCTCTCTCTCTCTCTCTCTCTCTCTCACCCATATGGTTTTTGTGAGAAAGAAAGAAAATAGTATTTCAAGTAAGGAGGTTAAAGTATGAGAGAACCATCTATAATGATCCATACACCTATATTCTGTGGGACTTGGCTCCTATCAAATCAATCTCCTCATAATACAACTATCTATCTAACTGATTTATCCAGTGTTCTTTCATTGTAGTGGCCCCCTCCCTACTTTGTAATCCATTCCCAATCCGTTTGAGTGTACTTATACCTCACTGGATATTTTGAATTTGATATTAAATATTACCTATAAAAGCTATTTTGTTTGATGTTCTTACTTGTATTCATCTATGGTTCCCTCTAAGAAAAATATCATTTTTTGGTCCAATGAACTCTATAAATGACTGCTGTCTTTCCTCAAATACTAGGATTGTGTGAATTGGTTTTGGAGTCATCACTTTTGTCTACTAAAACCCTATGTTGCTGATAACATGAAATGAGCTTCCAAAAGAAACATAAATCATGAATTCGTTAACATATCCTGTATTTTATGGTGAGGAATGTGCATTTTGCAATGGAAATGATGGAACAAATATGGGTAGCAGAGTCAATTTCCAAGATAAATAAGGAGACTGTAAGGGAGCATCTAATTACTCAATGAATTCAAGTCATCTGGATCAAAATTATTCCATTCTAAGATACTTCAAGAACTGATACATATGATTACTGTACCATTATTGGTAGTGTTTGGTAGATAGTGGAGAATAGGACTCCAAAAGGACAAATGCCTTGATTTTCAAAAAAAGGGAAAAGAACAAAGCCTGCAGACTATAGGACAGTGAGCTTGACTCTGATTCCTGGGAAAATTCTAGAATGGCTCCTTAAAGAAATGGTTGGCAAATACCTAGAAAAGGATGTTTATAAAGGGCTAGCATGGTTCTCTCTAGAACATGTGATAAAAAAAAACTAATCTCATTTCTTTTTTGATAGTTGCTAAATAGTAAAATAAGGGGATGATTTAAATATAATTTGTCTACATTTTAGTAAGTTAATCTATTCTTGTGTTAAAAAAAAAGAAAAGTGTAATGCAATTACATGTATTTGGAATTGGTAAAAATACTAGACTCAGAGTAGCTTTTAAAAGTATAGTCTAGCCAACTTGTCAGGAGGTATTTGTTGTAATGCCCCAAGGTATGGTTCTTGGCCCTATGCTGCTTAATTTGTTTTTCTTTCAATCAATGTCTTGGATATAGGCACAGATGTCATACTCATCAGATTTTCAGATGACATGAAACTTGGATTGATATCTTAGAAATTAGGTGACAAAAAGATCTTGAGAAGCCAGAGCATTACACTGGATCTAGTAAGTTGAGATCAAATAAAGATAAATATAAAAACTTAGACTTGAATTTAAAAATAAACAGAGACAAAGGCAGCTAGGTGGTACGGTGGATAGAACACTGGGCCTAGAGTCAGGAGGACTTGAGTTCAAATCTGGCCTCAGATGTTTACTGGCTGTGTAACCTTGTTCAAGTCACTTAATCCTGATTGCCTCAAGAAAAAAAATAATAATAAAGTTTTAGATGGAGTATGTATGGTTACACAATAGTTCGTATGAAAAACATCTAGAGTTCATAGTATACTGCTAGCTCAATATGTCAGAGTTATTAATAATGATATCTAGGATTTCTATAATGCTTTAAGTTTGCAAGGTATTTGATATATATATTATCTCATTTGAGCTTCACAAGGAGACTTTGGCTAA
The DNA here is from genome assembly GCF_003287225.1 of Phascolarctos cinereus. Lineage (NCBI taxonomy): Eukaryota > Metazoa > Chordata > Mammalia > Diprotodontia > Phascolarctidae > Phascolarctos > Phascolarctos cinereus. The sequence goes on from NW_027556098.1 coordinate 350,838,713, forward strand.
AACACATTAAGTGACTTGCCCACAGTCTCATAGCCAGTATGTGTCTGAGGCAGGATTTGATGTGCAAGCAACTAAAACTCATTCTATCTTGGGCTGCATTAAGAGAAGTAGAGCTTTCAGAATTAAGGAAGCCATTATCCCTTTGTTCTTTGCCCTGTGTAGACCGCATTTGGCATATTATGTTAAATTCTGATGCCCTAGTTTGGGAAGGGAATTGATAAACTGAAGAATGTACAGAGGAGGGCAAACAGTATGGTGTAGGTCCTTGAGTTGGTCTGAAATGCTGATTGAATGGAAGAAACCAGGAATGTTTAACCTGGGAATGAGAACATTCAAAGAGAAGTAAGGGCATGATAATTGTCTTCAGGTATCTGAAGAATTGGGGGCAGCTGGATGGCACAGTGGACAGCACTGGGCTCTCTCAGGAAGATTACTGTTCATGAGGACAAATCTGACCTCAAATACCTATTAGCTGTGTGACCCTGTTGTCCCTTAACCCTGTTTGTCTCAGTTTTCTCCTCTGTAAAAAATGAGCTGCAGAAGGAAATGACAAATCATTCCAGTATCTTTGCCATGAGAACACCAAATGGGCTTATAAAGAGTCCGGTGCAACTGAAGCTACTGAACAATACCATTTGAAGAATTGATACAAAGACAAATTAGAAAGGTTCAGTTTAGCTCCAGGGATCAGAACTGGGAACAATGAGTAGAAGATGGAGAAGGGGATAAATTTAGGCTTAACATCAGGGAAAAAAACAAAACAGAACAAAACTAAATGAAAAACCTTTTCCTCAAATAGAATTGTTTAATAGTAGGATGGTTGCTTCAGGGTGGGGGGAAATAAGAGAGTAGATTATCCTTCATTGGAGGTTTTACATAACCTAACCCTAGATGATCATTTACTCTAGTGTTATAGTGGGGGCTTCTTGTCAGGTACAGGTTAAACCCAATTGCAACCAATTCTGTGATTCTGTCATTGGGGGATCCTTACAATAGCACCTTTTTTTTTTTTCTGTTGCATAATCTTTTGAGATTTAGTTTAAGAATTAATTCCTCTGAGTTTTATGGTGGATAGAGAGCTGGCCTTGGTGTCAGGAGGGCTTGAGTTCAAACACCTTAGAAATTTAGCATTTGTTTGACCTTGTGCAAGTTATTTCAGCTTTCTCAGCCTCATTTTCTTAATCTGTCAAATGTGAATAATTGAGCTTATATCACAGGATTGCTGTGACAAAATGTTAGGCATTATTTCATTATGTTGTTGTTTCCCCTTTCTGGTTTACTGCCCCAAACTCCTGCCCCCATATATATGTATATATACACATACACATGTGTCTGTATGTGTGATATTGGTATTTGTAATCATATTCTGTTCTCAGTCTAATTACTGTGTGTTCTCCAGTTCCTTTCTAATGAGATTATAAATTTTAGGGCTATAGGGACCACTTTGTAGGCTGACTAGAGTTCTTCTTATTTAAACCCTTAGTTTTAGAAGTTATATAAAATAGAGAAAATGACTTGGATAAGGTCACACTAAGATAGCTAACAAGAAAATCATATTATTAATTGACAAGCATTTATCAAAAGCACTTACCAAGTACTTGATGCTATGCTAAGTGCTGGGTATACACAGATAAAAGATACTCTGTTCCTGTTCTCAAGGAACTTTTTTTTTTTCCAACTGGAGGAATACAACATGTGCACAGATGAGTGGCTGTTGTCCTTTGTTCTCAAAGAGGACTAAAATGACATCACTATGTAAGGGTCAAGGCACAGTGTTACAGTGGGTCCAACTGGATGATCAGACCAATATGAGCTCAGAAGGTTCTATGAGACGTCAGGCACTAATAGTCCTTATAAACATAAGGAGTGGAGATATCTCTGGATTTGTGCATCTAAAGTTTCCTTTAAGCTACTACAATTTGCTTTGCTCACAGAGCACAGCACCTTCTTTATGTGGGTGCTCCATGCTGGCACTCCCTTGTCTCTCAATTGATCCCAAAGTACTTCAGAGAGACGTGGTATCACTTCTTTTGATCTCCATGCACGTACTTGCCTTCTGTGAGTTCTCCATAAAATGGTCTAGAAAATGTACACATGTAACAACTACACTTAATATTCATTTGGCCAATGAGGGTTTTAATCCTGAAAGCATGCATGCTTGATGACCTTGGAAAGTCCTGACAATATGGAGTTGAGAGGCTATTTCAGAGGCTACTCTCCACTTGAGAGAATGTGCAGGTATTCCTTAATTGTCTTCCATCTGCTAACTCACACAGTGAAGAAATAGTCTTTTGACTGGCTTCTGACCCAGAACTGAGTATTCATACAAAAAAGTCCTAATGGCTTAACCTGATTCTCTTTCCTGCCTTGTGACATTCCAGTGAGAAAGCAAGGATTTCTTTAAGCCCCTGGTTGGGGAGATAGAGAGAAAGAGAGAGCTAGTAACAGTAATCTACTCTCCCCACCCAGATTAACATTAAGCCATGAACACTTGACTTTGCTGTTGCTTCTGTCTTACTGTGTCTTTGTTCTCGTGCCTTGGGTAAAGGAGTGATAGGGACATATAAGGCTGTGATCTTGCATGTTTTGAAAGGTTGAACCTATCTGAGGTCCATTAATAGACTCCATGCCAAAATTTTCAGGCAGCTGAACCCAATGAAGATCAAAGCTTCTAGTGACCTGCTTGCCCCAGGATAACAGTATCTCTAAGGCAACTAATAGGGAGCCATTTATCCACTGAATGCCTCATTCAGAAGTAAACTTGGTTAGGGTAAACATTTTGAAGCATCTGCTTTAAGTTTGAAACAACCCATAGTGACCAAAATAACATGAGGGAAAATGTGTCTTCAAATGTTGCTGTGAAATATTTGTACTTAATCTTCTTTCTATGTTTTTTCAGTAAACATGCCTTTGAAAAGTTAATTGATATTAATTGGCTAATTGATACTACTATCTTAATCACTGCTAATTGATATTGGGAAAATGTACCAGAACAAGGGCTCAAATTATGTAACATTATAAAGGTACCCTTAACCTATCAAGGGTACTCCTGGAACTTGAAGAGAAGATGTTGCCTTGCTCTGGAAGCCTAATTAGCCAGTGAGATTGGGTCTTCGGATAATGATCCCCTTTCCCCAAGCTTATAAAGGTTACATACAATATTTTTTTTAAAGTAAGCCTTTTTGATGGGTTAGATTAACTGAGGAAATCTAGAAAGTATTCTTGCATGAGGCAGACCTTGAGTTGAGCCTTGAAAAGATGTATGAATTCCAGGAGATGGATACAAAAACAGAGAATATTCCAGTTCAAGGAGGGGTGAGTGATAGTAACAACCTGTTGAAAGGAGTAGAGATGGGAGAAGGGCAACATTCCAAATAATACTCATAACAAAGAATTTAGACATTTAAAGGCAGCTGAAGAAAACTATCCCCACCCCTTTCTACCAAATGATCTTCCCTTTCTCCTCTGTCATGCCTCCAGTGCTAAATGCCTCTGATTCCAGGTCTGCTTGAAATTGCCCAATAGAAGTACACCTTCCTGGCTAGGTTATCTAAGAGGCTTTTACAAAAGACCTTATGGGCTTCTTGGGACTGGCTAAAACTTTTTGAGTCAATCAATGAACCCACTGGATGATCTTTTGGGTGAAAATATTTTGGGAGAACATGATATTGTGGTCATCCAGAAGGGGTATGGTAGCCTAGAAGTACCTGGATTCCTATAGTGTGGAATATAATACTCTAATCAAGGGAATCTAGGATTGAAGATGGAAATGTAAAGCAGCTCCTGACCTTAAGGAGCTTAAATTTTAGGTGTGATTCAGTATATAGATATGTAAATAAAAGATAATTTGATGAATAAGAGAACACTAAGAATTAGGGGAATTAGTAAAGACTTCCACTTGTAGGTAACACCTCAGTTGAATCTTGAAGGAAGCTGAAATAAAGAAAACAACAAGCATTCATTGGTGTTTAATATGTGTCAGAGTTATTGCATTCCACAGAGAGAGAGAGAGAGAGAGAGAGAGAGAGAGAGAGAGAGACAGAGACAGAGAGAGACAGAGACAGAGACAGAGACAGAGAGACAGAGAGAGACAAAAGAGAGACAGAGAGACACAGACAGAGAAAGACAGAGAGAGACACACACAGACAGAGAGGAAGGACAGGGACATAGAGACAGAGAGAAAGAAAACACATTCCAACATTCTAGGGAGTGAGGGATGTGAGAAATTGTAAAGACAGAAGATAGAATGTCAAGTTTAGAAATTAGAAAGTAGGTCAGTTTCCTTAGCACATAAGACTTTTTACGTTATTAGGCCACTCCCAAGTGTTCTTTATTCTGAATCTTGCCACAAGTTTAGATTTATGTAAATAGTCTCAATCTGCAATTCAGCTGAATTCAACAAACTTCTCTCAAAGACCTATTAAGAGCTAGTATCATTTTACCTGTTGGGTGCAATAAATAAAATAAACAAATAATAAATAGTCCTTGCCCTCAAAAAGCTTACATTTATTGTGATATAATCGATTGTACTTTTTTTAAAAACTCTTCCTTGCCTCTAGCATGGAAATGACCATCAGCGGTGCCAGATATTTCTAAGCTGGCTACCACTAAAAGGATGGTTATGTAACTTCATAGGTCAGATGCCAGTGGTTGTAAGATCTAGGGACAATTTTATGGCAAGAAGTGGCACATGTTCTAATATGGTTTGCCCAATCAAACGGCCATTTGAATTTATGAGTGAGTGGTAGTATTCTTTACTTCTACACCATCTCTTAATAAATAGCCTGATCAACATAGCTAGCTATTCAGAATGCTATAGACTATGCTGAGATAACAGCAGTTCTCAAACTTTTGGTCTTGAGATCCCTTTAAAAGAAAACCCTTAAAAAATGACAGAAGACATCAAAGATAATTATTTAATGTGAGTTATATCTTTTGACATTTATTTTGTATTAACTATTTGTATTACATTTATATTTGAATGTGTATTTATTTATATAAACATATTTTTTGTTATTTTTCAGTCATTTCAGTTGTGTCTGACTCTTTGTGACCCCATCTGGGGTTTTCTTGGCAAGGACACTAGAGTGGTTTGCCATTTCCTTCTCCAGCTCATTTTACAGATTTGGAAACTGAGGCAAACAGGGTTAAATGAATTGTCCAGGATCACAGAGCTAGTAACTGTTTCAGGCCAGATTTGAACTCAAGGTGATCAGCTTCCTGATACCAAGCCTGGCACTCTACCCACTGTACCACCTAGCTGTAATGTCTATATTAGAAATCAAAACAATATTTTAGATATATTTAATTTGTTTAAAATAACAATAAACTCATTAAATGCTAACATAACTAATCAATTTTTTAATGAAAAATCACCATATTTTCTAAAATAAAAAGTTATTTAGAAGAGTAGGATGGTTTTACATTAAAAATATCTTCAGTATCTGGCTTAGTACAAGATAGTTTGAATTTCATATCTGTTTCTACATTCAATCTGTTTCTATGTGTTGCGTTGAGTTGAAGTAGATGAAAAATAAATCCAGCTTCACATAAATATGTATTAGGAAAATGAAGGACTTTTAAATAAGGAAGTAACATTTTATTATTTCTATGAAAATAATTTTGATTTTGCAGACCTGTAAAGTTCAAAATATTGTCACACTTTGAGAATCACTGCTTATACAGGAAAACTTCCTGGTTCACAAGCCTAGCAATTTCAAATAGAGACCTAGTGTCATGATAACCCATATGTTCATCTCTCTTATTTCCTTTTGCTATGTTTGTTGCAATTCTTATGAGCTCTAAATAAAAAAAAAAATAGGAGAGTATTCAGAAAAAGATAGGATGGAAATAATGATGATGATATAATAATAATAATAATAATAATAATAATAATAATAATATAGCTAGCATCTATATAGATTTTAAAATTCTCAAAGCACTTTACATATTATCCCATTTAATCTTCAGAACAATTCTGGGAAATAAGTGTTATTATTCCTGTTTCATAGAGGCATAAAAAAATAAACTGAGGCAGAGGTTAAATGACTTACCTAGGGTCATGCAGCTAATAGCAGAGGCCTTATTTGAGCTTGGCTGTTCCTGCCTCCACATACATCATTTTATCCCCTGTATCTGTGTGAGACTGAATTTTTCTCATCTACGTTATGTAATGATTTGTGAGATCAGTTGACAGGACTGGGCATCTGTAAGTAAGAAGGATTTTGTTATTACTTTTTAGATAACAGTTCCAGGATCCTAGATGACATTTCCTACAAATTATGGTTGAAAATATCTCCACCACGCTTGCATGGTGAGATATAGGGATGACATAATGTACGTGTGCTCTGTGCTATGTCATCATGATGATATTGCTAAAGTTAACCTGTGAGCTTAATGTTGACAAGATGCCTTCTTTGTTACCATATAAAGCAAGTGGGCACTGGTCAGTGAGTGGGGAACCCATTTGGGGATTTGGGTAATGCATAGAGCAATGCATGTACCTGCCTTGACTGGCCCCCATCAAGGCTTGGGGGAAATTGTGTTTGCCTCAACCAGCCCCCACTGAGGCTTAGGGGATCTTGAAGGAGTTGTACTCCTATTCTCACCCACTCCTGCAAGAAGTGTCATTAGGGAAGGCTGTAGGAGTTGGTCTTCCAACTATCAGCAGCTCCTTTTGAGACTAGATTAGAATAAAGTAAGCTTATGTAACCCTTCTGAAGCTGTCTTCCTGTCTAACCAGATCAAAAGTGAACCTGTACTAGAACACCTGTTAGTGTTAGGAGATTCCTGTGTTCTCCTGCCCAAGAAATGGTGTTACCTGTGTGTTTACCCATGAAACGGCATCTTTAACTTGGTGAAGAGATTTAGAGATCTCTATTGGAAAAACTCTAAATTTCTCTAGACCTGGCACTCTATCCAGTGCACTGCCTAGAAGCCCCTGCAACAAGTCTAGAGTTTTGGGAGCAGATTAATATATACCAGTGGTATTTGACTTTATCCTAGAAACAATAGGGAATCACTGAAGCTTCTTGGTCATTCAAGCAACATGATCATACATGTGCTTTAGAAACATTAGCTCACCAGCTGTTTGGTGGATGGATTATAGAGGGGGATCCTGGAGATAAGAAGACCAAAAATGACCTTTTTGCAATATTCCAAGTGAAAGATGGTGAAAGACAGACCTAGGTTTTTTTCTTGTTCTTAACAACAGAAGCACAAGAAAAGTTAGACTACTTTTATCAAGTTTCCCAGCTGTATTTCAGTCAGAGTACAATTTCCCACCACAAGAGACCTCTGAGGTCCCTTAAGTGGAGAATTTCAAACCTTTGGCTAAGCCAGAGCACTGGTGGCCTTACCATCTTTGGGAATTGTCTGGTGCACTGAGCAGCAAGAGACTCCAGGAATGCATTTATATGAGCTGGCCTTGCAAGCTTAGAACACAGGAAAGAACTTGTGACTAGGCTGTGAGAAGATGTTCTCCAGAATCTAAGTGAGTCTTTGAAAGGTAAAAGGGAGGCAAAGATGGTGGGAAAATGAGCTCAAGGATGGAGAAGTAAGCTAGAGACCTTAAACTGGGATTGGGGACAGAGAGAACATAAGAGAGAGATCCCAGGACTTGGGCTGTTGAACATTTTTGTCATGAATTTTCAGAAGGTCTTACATGAAGGAACAGTTAGGATGCTTATGAAGTTGAAGAGAGGCTTGACCAAAACTGGTCCCCAGTTCAACCTGAAGATCCTCAGGCTTCATGCCATATCAAACACAACAAACTCCCCCACCTTATCCCCACCTCCTTTTATTCAGATCCATTATAAAGCAAAAGTAATCGTTGTGTCCAGGAGAAATACCAGATTTGCCTCCAAGCAGAGGCCACTCATTACCTGAGAATTTCTGTCTCCCTTACTACAGTGTTCAAAACTTCCCAAACATATATTACCATCAGTTTCTTACATACTTTCAGGTAAATAAAGAATTATTTCAGAGGATTCATAAAATTAATAGTTGTAAAGGACTTTAGATAGCTCCAAAATGAACTATCTCATTTTTTCTCGTGAGAAACCTGTGAACCAGAGAGGTTGTGATTTGCCCAAGGTCACAAAGTAGCAAGGAAGAAAGTCAGAATTCAAACCCAGATCTTAAAGTAAATCCAGTACTCTCTCTACTCTATGATCTTGGCTGCTACAATTAAATACTATACACACTTTAAGGAGGCAATTTAGTGAGAGAACATTCACTAAATATAAAGCAGAAAGAAGAATAATTGCATCTCCAGAACTTAAGGTTCCAATGGACAAACAGCAATATTTCCATCATCATAGTCTGACCTGAAAAAAATGTCTTTTGATGTCCAATTTTCCTCCCATCTATCATTCACAGCTTGGACTGGTGCTGCCTCCATCCATTCCCTATCCATGGGAAGTATTCTTGTTATTCTCATTTCATTTTCCTTCCTTTCTTATATAACACATTATTCAGCCAAAGATTTCTCTTCTCTATAGTAATGGTTTATTGTCGTTCAGTCATTCAGCCATGTCTGACTCTTTGTGACCCTGTGGTCCACTTAATACTGTCCCTGGAATTTTCTTGGCACCATTCATCAGAGCTCTCCACTATGATCTGTCCATCTTGGGTAACCCTATATGGAATAGCTCATAGCTTCATTGAGCTACACAAGCCCTTCTGACACAACAAGGCAGTAATCCAAGAGGAGACGTTAATGGTAACTTCTCCTATGCTTTACCTCCCATCCGGTAAGGTTGAGGACATAAATGTATTTATCATGATTCAAGTATCCTAGGCAAACTCTTTGAATTTCCACTCCTGTCATTAATAATAATAATAATAATAATAATAATAATAATGATAATAAAAACAATAATAATGTAATAACTAGCATCAATATGTGCTTTGAGGTTTGCAAAGTGTTTTTACATGTTATCTCATTTGACCTTCATGACAACTCTATGTTGTAGGTGCTATTTTCCCCATTTTATAAATGAGGACACTGAGGCAAAGAGTGTGTAAGTGGATTATCCAGAGTCACACAGCTCTTCAATGTCTGAAACAAGATTAAAATTCAAGTCTGTAATCCAAGTCCCATGTTTCTTCTACTGTGCCCTCTGTTTGCCCTTTCCCAACCTACATCAGGTAATAGGTTCTAAAACTGATTCATCTCTGCAGTTTTATAGGAGATGACATAGGACATTCCATTTATAGTGAATTAATACTCTACCACATTAATAGAGATATGATTTCAATAATAAGTATAGCATAGATCGTTAGATTACCTAGGCAGCCCAGAATTCTGAAGAAGAGAAAAGAAAAAATGGTGTTGGAGTCAGAAGAGTTGGGTTCAAGTACTATATCAGATGTTTGATAGTTGCATCTATTACTTAGACATGATTACTGCATAGAAAGAACTTGGTGAGTCTTAAAGTGCTAAACAGATGTGATATTATTATTTTTGTTATTATTGTTATTGTTAGAAGCTGTGGTGGGATCACAGATTCTAAGCTGTAAGAGACTTATGTTAGAAGTCATCCAGCCCTTCCCACTTTACATTCATGCCTATAAATGCTCTTCCTCTTCATCATCTCTGCCTCTCACCTTCCCCAGTTTCCTTCAAGTCTCAGCTAAAGTCCCATATCTGCAAGAAACCTTTCTCAGTCCTCCTCGATCTCATTCTCTACCACCTGATATGATCCCCAATATATCCTGTATAGATCTTGTTTATAAATGTTTATTTACATATTGTCTCCCCATTACAGTGTGAGCTTCTTGACATCAGGGACTGTCTTTCACATTTCTTTGCATCCCCAGAGCTTAGCAAAGTGCCTAGCACATTGTAGATACTTAATAAATGTTAGTTGATTGACTATCTTATTTTATGAATGAAGAACAGAGACCTAAAGAGCTAAGTAACTTTCCTATTATCACAGTAAGAAGTAGAGCTGAAATTTGAACCCAATTCCTCCAATTCCTAAACCATCTAGCTTTCCACAGTTATCACACTGTCTCCTAAACCCTTTTAGAACTCAAGATATACTACATAGGATACTCTTTTCCTGTATCTGTATAATCAGTAGTAGAGAAGAAAAGACCAGATAAGGAAAGGGGGTTATCCTAGAAATATTTAAGGAAGCAGAGAAGTAATCCTGAACAAATTATGAGTGAATCTGTGCATGCATGAACAAAGGTAATAGAGGAAATCTGTTAAGTCATGGTAAAAGTCTTTCATCTTAAGAGCCATTTCCCCATAGAAAAGTGATTATAAGGTATCCTAAGTGGTGCTGTGAATAGAGCACTGGGCTTGGAATCAAGAAGACTCATCTTCATGAATTTAAATCCAGCCTCAGACACTTCGTAGCTGTGTGACTCTAGTTAAGTTACTTAACCCTGTTTGCCTCAGCTCCTCATCTGTAAAATGAGCTGGAGAAGGCAATGGAAACCACTCTAGCATCATTGTAAAGAAAACGCCAAAATGGGTCACCAAGAATCTGAAACAACTGAATATCAACAGGAGATCAAAGGGAATAAACAAACAGCTTTAAAAAAATAAATGATAAACTAGGTGGCTCAGTGGATAGCACTGGACCTAGAGTCAGGAAGACCTGATTTCAAATCCAGACATAGACATTTAGTAGCTGTGCAACCCTAGGCAAATCATTTAACCTCTGTTTGCTTCAGTTTCTTCATCTAGAAAATGGAGAAGATAATAGCACTTTGCTCTCAGGGTTCTTAGGACAAAAAGAGATAATAATTATAAACATGAAACCAACAAGACTTGGCAACTGATCAAATATGGGAACTGAGGCAGAGTGAAAAGATGGAATATCTGCAATGTCGATAGTTTGGGACACTGAAAGAATGATAGTATCCTTGACAAAAGTTAGGAAAAGTGGGTTCATTACACAGTCAAGAGCACTGACAATTGAAGGTATTAAATGAATCACCCTAGTTCACAAAATTAGTAAATAGCAGAGCACGAATTCAAGTCAATATCCTCAGACTCTAGATTCAGCACAATTCCCACTACTCCATTTTGCCCTATTGTGACAGAGAGCAAAACCCAAAGCTGAAATAATTTAGAAAGAATTTTATTAATTATCTGGCAGAGGGGACAGCCAAAAATGTTGTGGCCTATTTTTCATCACTTCCTAAAAGGTTTTGAGGGTCAACATAACCCAGACCTGAGTTAAGCATCAAATAAATCTGTTCTCTAAGCAAGTGGTCTGGTTTCTCAGCCACACAGGGCTGTATTCACATAATGCAATAAAGTTTTTCCATAACTTCCCCCTTTTGGGCTTAAGAACCCAACATTCCTATAATAGTAGGAATATAATTACAAAAGCAGAAATCTAGTTTAAGGTTTAAAATTACTGAAGTCAGTGGAGGTATTGTCACATTATCTTCTTATCAAGAACTTGATAGAATTCCTTTAAGGAGGGATCTTTTCCCAATGTGTTATAGTCAGAGGGATCAAATTGGGTAGGGATCAAATTGGGTAACACCAGATTGGGTAATATAAATCAGGGGACTTAGACTGGCACCAGGAAACAAATGTACTACACAATACAAGGAGATTTCTCAGTCATTGAAAGAGCACATGGCTACAAGCATCACAAAAAGTTAAAAAAAAAAGAGGTTCACAATGCTGCTTTCAATATCATAAAGTTCAAAGAAACTTAGTTAATCAGAATCATAAAATCATATATCCCCTAAGGCAAAAACAAAATCTTTAAATCTGATGTCTATTGACACTAAGTTGGTTCAAAGATATAATTTCAATACATACTAGTTGAAGTGTACTTCAAGATTTTTATAAGTAATGGACAAACAATCTATCAGATAAAAATCATTCTTTGTAAAATACATCTGTAAGCCCCTTTACTTCAGTTATTGGAGGTCTTTGTTTTTCATTCAACCACTTCATTGATTTAGAACTTCACAACATTCTTTAAGTGACTTCTCTCATAGTTATTAAGATTTTATAACCTTATTAAGCCTGAAGATCCAGGGACCTGAAAATCTGGCAAATAGTCAAAGAACTTCACAGATATTTACAAAGCCTGTGGTACTGATCCAAATAGTACATAATTATTATTATTCATTTTAAAGCAAGATATACCCAATTCAATACTTGTGGTTTTTTTTTTAATGAGAATAACAACAGTTTGTCAAAGGAAGAGTTAAATTTTCAATGATATAATTATATCACCCTCTGGGCACTATTTTCAAATTAGCACTATTTCTTACATAGTTTCCCAAAAATCATAATACAAGAAAAATTAGAAGCCTGACAGTAATATAAACAATATTATATATTTTTAAAAGAAAAACTTATTTCCAGTAAAATAACATCAATTTGGTTGAATACATTTCCATATCATTTTACACACAAAAAAATCATTTCCTCCATCTATCCTTGCCATTTATATTGATTGTGTTTAAAATCAGTAGTGAGTAATTACTCTTTTAATTCTTATTCATGCAGTTTCTGAGTATGTTGCCTTGTTTCCAAATATCAAGTGTATCTTGTATAAAGGTCTGATCTACCTATAAAGGGTCAAAACATCACAATTATAGAAGAACACATATTACTTTAAATAAGACCATGTTATAATTTGGTTTTAGGACATACTCAATCAGATCTGGATTTATAATCACAAATGGTATCATTCAAAATGTCAATTGTCCCAACAGATATTAGCTGCCCGCACCTCAAATTATAGAACCTACTGCTTTCAGTAAGCTCCATTCCAAATTTTTATGGTGGTAGTCTCACATTTTTAATTTCTTCTTAGACAATTTTAGCATCTATAAAAAAACTTCAAAACATGATTTAGAAATTTGCAGCAAAGAAATTACATTTCAATTACAAATTCAGTTTCTAATTATAATACATAGTAGGAACAAAATATTTCCTGGAAATAAGGGAAATCTTTGCTTGTCTGACTTTATTTTTATAACCTCAACCTAGCCAGGGGTGAAATAACAGTATATAACTATATGTTGCAGTTTTATTTTTTTCTTTCCTACTTAAAACCTTATCTCCCACTAAAAGCCTGAAGCAGAAGTAAGTCTCTGATCATTGGGAAGGAGAGTTTAGCATCATGTTGTGGGAAGATGAGAGAATTGTTTCAAGTTTCAAACTTCATTAGGCTTTCCCACCTTTCTAAACTCTCTGGATGAAACATTTTTTTTTTGCTTTGTTTTATTTTTAATAGTAGTCTTTTTGGCTGCTTGCATTTTCCCCTTAGAAATCTGCCAAGGTAGCAGAGTATACAAATAACACCAGATACCACACACGACAAAGGTTTTCCTGAGAAGCTTATAGAGAGGATAGACGGGAAAAAAATAGGGAAGATGGAAGAAAAAAGTTGGGCTTTTGTACTACTGAGGCATGAGTGTTCAGTCCATGAATGTTTTACCCTGGATAATTATTTGAATAATACACTTTACAGTTTCCCTCTTTAACCTGGAGTTGTCTTAAGTGAATGGGTATAAGACTGATTTTAGGTGATCAGTTAGTCATAGTCACTCAATCAACTAAACGGTACCAGGACAAGATAACCCACAGCACAAATACCTGAAAAAAAGTTTCCCTCCTGGCAGGTCACGTGGTTCATCCAGAAGCTCTTGGATTTGAGTATTGGATCATAGAAACATACTCCACAGGAGATCAGGCTGGCTGCTGCCAGTATATTGTAACTGACACAAGCATATGGTTTATTTCTAATAGTAATAAGAGGTTAAGAGAGTACAGGAAGAGACTACAGGTTTGAAGACTACAGACTACAGGAAGAGATGAGAGAGAGAGAGAGAGAGAGAGAGAGAGAGAAGAGAGAGAGGGGGGACTAACGGCCAAATTTAATAGCAATTCTGTCTCTAAGAACTTTTGAGTGATCAATCTCAAAAGGACTACTAATTTGCCAATCAGGGTGGCTAAAGTCCTTCAAATCTTACCTTGAGTAATTCCCTGAGTCAAGGTGTCACATAATCACTGTGTAGAGTTCAAACAAAGAAGCAAAGACAATGTTCCATTTAAACTCTAAGGGTACTCATGTGGTTCTCTTCATATAGATTGATCCCATCTAGGCCCACCCTGGCCCTTGGCTTGACCATCAGAGACCCTGCTTTTAACACTAATCATTGTGGCATGGAATAAAACTGAGAACTGAAAAGATTTAGAAAGAAATGTATTAAGTTGTCTGGTAGATGGGTGACCCACAGAGCCAAAAAAGCTCACTGTAAGTTATACGTTATATAGGATTCAAATAAAAGAACAAGGTAACAACAGCTGATTGGTCAGTACAAAGGTAATTTCCAGATAAAGCATGTGGATTGCTTGAAATATATAGCAGGAAGGAACTCCTCATATACCTTATATTAATCTTCATATCCCTGCAAGACTTTGGGGATCAATATAACCTGGACGTCTTGAGTGAAGCATTAAACAAATCTGTTCTCTAAACAACAGATCTGGTTTCTCAGCCACACAGGGCTAGGTTCAAATAATGCAATTAAAGTTTTCAAACAACTCTTTGTGTTTTAAAGGTATTTGTAATAAGACCAGGAGGCTCATGAGTGATCATAACAATTGTTTAGGAATAAAATGGATCATTTAGAAAACTCAGCAACTGCAAAATATCAGAAAAGTGGGGAGTAAATATAGACAAAGACAGCATATGGGGTAAATACAAAAAATGGTTAAGAAGGAAACAGGGAATTATAGTTAAAAAATACATATTAAAGCATTTTTACAGCCTTTTGGTCTTTCATTTCCTTCTAAGAGTGAGTGGGTGTGAGATGGGATTGTGGCTCTGTGCAGAAGCTCCATGACAGACTTCAATGCCAGTATTGCCCTATCTACCACCTTCTACCTCACTGGAATTCCTGGCTTTCAGGTGATACACCACTGGATATCCACCCCTTTCTGTATCTTCTACCTGATTGGGATAGTGGGAAACTGCACCATCCTTCATATAGTCCGAACTGAATCAAGTGTCCACAAACTCATATACTATTTCTTAGCCATGTTGTCTCTCACTGATATGGGCATGTCCCTTCCCACTTTTGTATCTTTGTTTCAACTGTTGTGCTCCATTTCCAGGGAGACTGAATTTAATACCTGTGTGATACAGATGTTCTTCATCCATACTTTCTCCTTCACAGAATCAGTAGTGCTCCTAGCAATGGCCTTTGACCACTATGTAGCTATCTGTTACCCCCTGAGGTATTCCACCATCCTCACTCCACAGCACATTGCCAAGACTGGCATAGCAGCTATTCTCAGGAGCTCTCTCTTCATTACTCTATTAATGATCCACCTTGCATACTTCCCCTTCTTCCGTTCCCATGTCCTCTCTCATTCCTACTGTCTACATCAGGTCATGATTTGCTTGGCTTGTGTTGACATTAAGTTTAATGTTATCTATGGATTGGTTTTGATCACTATTCTATGGGGATTTGACTCCCTCAGTGTTTTGGTTTCTTATATCTTCATTCTCCATTCTGTGCTAAGTATTGTATCCTGGAAGGAAAGGTTCAAGGCTCTCAACATATGTGCCTCCCACATCTATGCTCTCCTTATCCTTTAAGTGCCCATGATTGGTCTATCTCTTGTCCACTATTTTGCAAAGCATGCTTCTGCCCTCATCCCCATCTTCATGGCTCACATCTACATGCTGGTGCCTCCTGTGCTCAACCCCATAATCTATAGTGTAAAGACCAAGCAGATTTGCACAGGGATCATTCATCTATTTGTCCTTCAGATAATTCACTCCATGAGGGGGTAAGTCATGCCAAGAAATTTTTATCACATATGACAACTGGGATGAGCAGAAATCAGGACTTAAATCATATGGGTCATTACCACTCTACTCAGGAAAAAGATGTCTCAACTAAAGGAAGAGAGAAAAATGGAAGAACACCGAAGCAAGACTAGGATACTGAAACACCCAATTGTATGTATTTGTGACATTGATATTCTGAGGAAAGAGGCACATAAAGCCAGGGTGATCAATCCTAACTTTACCGGGACTATACTTACAGGAGACCCTTGCAATTACAACTTGTGGTAGATAGTGAGCGGAAGGGCATAACATGGAATAAGTCCATAAAGAAGCTTTGTTCTTTTTTTGTAATTGCTCAAAGTATCTTTTTTTATTTTTTAATAATTTGTTTTTAGTTTTCATTATTAACTTCCATGAGATTTTGAGTTTTAAATTTTCTCCCTCTTTTTCCTCCCCCTCCCCAATGCAGTGCAATCTGATACAGTCTACTTATACATTCATATTAAGCATATTTTCCCATTAGTCATGATGTAAAGAAGAATAAGAACTGATGGGAAGAATCATGAAAATGAAGCAATAAAACACAATAGCCAAAGAAAAGGAGAGCAAATAGATGCTTCCATATGCATTCAGACTCCATAGTTCTTTCTCTGGATGTGGATAGCATTTTCAATCATGAATCTTCTGGAGTTGTCTTAGATCCTTACATTGCTGAGAAGAGCCAAGTCTATCAAAGTCAGTCATTGCACAATGTGGCTATTTCTGTGTATAATATTCTCTTGGTTATGCTCATTTCACTCAACATCAGTTCATATAAGTCTTTCTAGGTTTTTCTGAAGTCCACCTGCTCATTATTTCTTTTTTTCCTACTTTCTGTTTTGTTTTTGTTTTTTTAGTGAGGCAGTCGGGGTTAAGTGACTTGCCCATGGATGCATAGGTTGTGTCAAGGGTCTGAGGCCATGTTGGAACTCAGGTCCTCCTGACTCCAAGGCCAGAACTCTATCCACTGTGCCACCTAGCTGACCCCTGCTCATCATTTCCTGTGGCACAATAGTATTTCATTACATTCCTATACTACAGCTTCTTCAACCATTCCCCAGTTGTAGGCGTCTCCTCAATTTCCAGTTCTTTGCCACCACAGAAAGAGCTGCTGTAAATATTCTTGTACATGTGGGTCCTTTTCCTGTTTTTATGATCTCTTTGGGATACAACACTAGGAGTGCTATTGCTAAGTCAAAGGGTATGTACAATTTTATAGACCTTTGATCATAGTTCCAAATTGTTCTCTAAAATGTTTGTATCAGTTCCCAACTCCACCAACTAATGCATTAGTGTTCCAATTTTCCCACATCTTCTCCAACATTTATCATTGTCCTATTCTGTCATGTTAGCCCATCTGATAAGTGTGATAAGGTATCTCAGAGTCATTTAGATTTGCATTCTCTGATCAATAGTGATTTGCAGCATTTTTTCATTTGTCTATAGATAGATTCAAATTCTTCCTCTGAAAACTACCTGTTTATATCCTTTGACCCTTTATCAATTGGGGAATGACTTAGAGAAAAAGAGGAGATCAATGAATTGGGTATACAACTAAAAAAAACTAGAAAAAGAACAAATTAAAAATTTTCAATTAAACACCAAATTAGAAATATTGAAAACCAAAGAAAAAATTAAGAAAATTGAAATTGAGAAAACTATTGAACTATTGAATGAAAATAAGGGCTGGTTTTATGAAAAAAAATACATAAAACTTTGGTTAACTTAATTTAAAAAAAAAGAGAAAACCAAATTACTAGTATCAAGAATGAAAAGGTTGAAGCTGCCACCAAGGAAGAGGAAATAAAAACAATAATTAGGAATTATTTTGCCCAACTATATGCCAACAAATTTGACAATCTTAGTGAAATGGATACATATTTACAAAAATATAAATTGCCCAGATTAACAGAAGAGGAAGTAAAATACTTAAATAACCCCATCTCAGAAAAAGAAATTGAACAAGCCATTGATGAACTCCCTAGGAAAAAATCTCCAGTACCAGATGAATCTACAAGCAGATTCTATCAAACATTTAAAGAACAATTAATTGCAATAATATACAGACTATTTGGGAAAATAGGTGAAGAAGGAGTCTTACCAAATTCTTTTTATGATACAAATATGGTGTTGATACCTAAACCAGGAAGAGTCAAAATAGAGAAAGAAAATTATAGACCAATTTCTCTAATGAATATAGATGCAAAAATTTTAAACAAAATATTAGCAAATAGATTACAGCAACTTATCACAAGAATAATACACTATGACCAGGTAGGATTTATACCAGGAATGCAGGGTTGGTTCAATATTAGGAAAACTATCAGCATAATTGAGCATATCAACACCAAAACCAACAGAAACCACATGATCATCTCAATAGATGCAGAAAAAGCTTTTGATAAAATACAACACCCATTCCTATTAAAAACACTAGAAAGCATAGGTATAAATGGAGTCTTCCTTAAAATAATAAATAGCATATCTAAAACCTTCAGCAAGCATTATATGTAATGGGGACAGGCTAGAAGCATTTCCAATAAGATGGGAGTGAAACAAGGATGTCCAATATCACCACTATTGTTCAATATTGTACTGGAAACAAGCTTTAGCAATAAGAGAAGAAAAAGAAATTGAAGGCATTAGAATAGGCAAAGAAGAAACAAAGCTATCACTCTTTGCAGATGACATGATGATATACTTAGAGAATCCTAGAGAATCAAGTAAAAAACTACTTGAAATAATAAACAACTTTAGCAAAGTTGCAGGCTATAAAATAAACCCACATAAATCATCAGCATTTCTATATATTACCAACAAAGCCCAACAGCAAGAGATAGAAAGAGAAATCCATTTAAACTTACTGTAGACATTATAAAATATTTAGGAGTCTACCTCCTGAAACAAACCCAGGAACTCTATGAACACAATTACAAAACACTTTTCACACAAATAAAATCAGATCTAAATAATTGGAAAAACATCAGTTGCTCATGGGTAGGCCGAGCTATATAATAAAAATGACAATCCTACCTAAGCTAATTTACTTATTCAGTGCCATACCAATCAAACTACCAAAAATTATTTTATAGAGTTAGAAAAAATAATAACAAGATTCATTTGGAAAAACAAAAGGTCCAGAATATCAAAGGAACTAATGAAAAGAAATGCAGGGGAAGGTGGCCTAGCAATTCCAGATCTTAAATTGTATTATAAAGCAGCAATCATCAAAACTGCTTGGTACTGGCTAAGAAATAGAGTGGTGGATCAGTGGAATAGGTTAAATATGCAAGACACAGTAGTCAATGACTATAGTAATCTATTATTTGATAAACCCAAAGACCCCAGCTTCTGGGATAAGAACCCACTCTTTGAAAAAAACTGCTGGAAAAACTGGAAAAGAGTATGGCAGAAACTAGGCATAGACCCAAATCTCACACCATATACCAAAATAAAGTCAAAATGGGTTCATGACTTAGATATAAAGGCTGATACATAAAAACTGGGAGAACAAGGAATAGTTTACCTATCAGATCTATGGAGAACAGAAGAATTCATGACCAAACAGGAGATAGAGAACATTAAAAAGCAAAATGGATAATTTTGATTACATTAAATTGAAAAGTTTTTGCACAAACAAAGCCAATGCAACTAAGATTAGAAGGAAGGTAGAAAATTGGGAAAGAATTTTTACAACCAGTCTCTCTGATAAAGGCCTCATTTCTAAAATATATAGAGAATTAAGACAAATTTATAAGACTACAAGCCATTCCCCAATTGATAAATGGTCAAAGGATATGAACAGACAGTTCTCAGATGAAGAAATTAAAGCCATCTATAGTTATATGAAAAACTGCTCTAAATCATTATTGATTAGAGAAAAGCAAATCAAAAAAACCCTGAGGTACCACATCACACCTATCAGATTGGCCAACATGACAAAACAGGAAAATGATAAATGTTGGAGAAGATGTGGGAAAATTGGAACACTAATGCATTGTTGGTGGAGTTGTGAAATGATTCAACCATTTTGGAGAACAATTTGGAACTATGCCCAAAGGGCTATAAAAAATGTGCATACCCTTTGATCCAGCAATAGCACTTCTAGGGCTATATCCCAAAGAGATCATACAAATGGGAAAAGGACCCACATGTACAAAATATCATAGCAGCTCTTTTTGTGGCAAAGAATTGGACATTGAGAGGATGCCCATCAATTGGGGAATGGCTGAGCAAGTTGTGGTATATGAATGTAATGGAATACTATTGTGCTATAAGAAATGGTGAACAGGCTGACTTCAGAAAAGCCTGGAAAGACTTGTATGGTCTGATGCCGAGTGAAGTGAGTGGGACCAAGAAAATGTTGTACACAATAACAGCCTCTTTTTGTGATGACATATTGATGAACTTCACCCTTTCCAGCAATACAAGGATCTAAGTTATCACCAGAGGCCTCATGATGAAAAATGCTATCCTCATCCAAAGAAAGAACTATGGAAGTTGAATTGCTATTTTTTTCTCTTCTGTTGAGTTTTGTTTCCTCTTTCGGATGGTTCCTCCTATTGGTTTAAATTTTTGCTTACAACATCACTAATGTGAAAATGCATTTAATAGGAATGTATATGTATAGCCTATATCAGATTGTGCACCATCTTGGGAAGGGTGGTGGAGAAGAAAAGGGAGAAAATCTTTAAACTCAAATGCAAATGGAAGTGATTGTTGATAAATCAAAATAAATTAGTAAAATTTTTAAAAAAGAAAAGAAAACTAGGATTCACTAAATGGAAAAAAAGTGTTACAAGGGCTTACTGAAGAAAATAATTTCTTGTAACTCAGAATTGGGCAAGTAGAAACTAATAACTTCATGAGACACCAAGAAAATAAAAAGAATGAAAAAAGGTGACATATCTCATTGGAAAAACAACTAACCTGGAAAACAGACTGAGGTGAGATAATTTAAGAATTGACTACTTGAAATCAATGATCAAAAACAAAAAGGGATGAGACATGATATTTCACTAAATTATCAAGGAAAACTGTCCTTATATTCTAAAACAAAAGGGTAAAATAGAAATGGAAAGAATCCATTGATCACCTCCTGAAAGAGATCCTAAAATGAAAACCCCCAGGAATATTATACTCAAATTCCAAAGCTCCAAGATCAAAAAGAAAATATTGCAAGCACCCAGAAAAAAAAATACTTGAAATGTTGTGGAACCACAATCAATCTAAAACAAGATACAGATGCTTCCACATTAAGAACTGGAGGGCTTGGAAAATGATATTCGAGAATGAAAAGAAGGTAGCATTAGAACCAAGAATGGATTATCCAGCAAAACAGTATAATCCTTCACGTGAAAAATACACATTTAATGAAATGGAAAACTTTTAAGCACTCTTGATGAAAAGACCAGAGATGAACAGAAAATTAGACTTTCAAATACAGGACATAAAAGAACACACACACACACACACACACACACACACACACACACACACACAAAAGTAAACATGAAAGAGAAATCATAAGGGAATCAATAAGATTAAAATGCTAACATTCCTACTTGGGAAGATGATTTTTGTAACTCTTAAGGACTTTATTATTAGGATAGTTAGAAGGGCTATGCATACACAGAGAGAACCAGTATGAGTTAAATATGATAGGATGATCTAAAAAAAATAAAATTTATGAGTGAGAAAGATGAAGGACTGGGATGAATAAAAGGAGAGGAAGAAAAGGGAAGATTATTTCACATAAAAGAGATGCAAAAGAAAGCTTTTACAATGGAGGAGAAGATGGGGGTTGGGCAAACAATGAATGAACCATACTTTTATCAGATTTGGCTCTAAAATCAAATGACATACACATCATTTTTAGCACAGAAATCTAGCTTATCCCAAAAGGAAGTAGCAGGGGAAGTACAAAAGAGAAAAGAAGGGAACTGATAGAAGCTAAGGTGGATTCAGGGAGGTAGTGGTCAGAAGCAAAACTGACTTTTGAGGAGGGATAAGGTGAAAAGAGAGAAAGAAAAGGATAAATGGGGAAAAAGTAAGAGGGAGGGAAATACACAGTTAGCAATTACAACTGTGAATGTGAATGGGATGACTCATCCACAAAATGGAAGCAGACAACAGAATGGATTGAAAATCAGAATCTAATATATGTTGTTTAAAAGAAGCACACTTGAAACAGAGAGACACAAATAGAGCAAAAACAAGGGATGGGAACAGAATTTAGTATGCTTCATCTGAGGTTAAAAACAAAAACAACAACAACAACAGGGATAGCAATCAGGATCTCAAAGAAAGCAGAAAAAAATACAGACCTAATTAAAAGAGATAAGAGGGGAAACTATATTTTGCCAAAAGGTACCAATGACAATAAAGTAATATCAATACTAAGCATGTATGTACCAAATAGGATAGACTACGAATTCTTAAAGAAAAATGTTAAATAAGTTACAGGAGGAAACGGACAGCAAAACTCTCCTACTTGGAGACCTCAGTTTCTCTCTCAATACTAGATAATTCATCACAAAATAAACATGAAAGAAATTAAAGAGAGGAATAGGATTTTTGAAAAGTTAGATATGATAGACCTCTGGAGAAAACTGAGTGGGAATAGGAAGGATTATATCTTTTTTCTTTTTTTTTTTAAAGATTCATTAATTTATTTACTGTAATTTTCAACATTCGCCTCCATAAGATTTTAAGTTCCAAATTTCTACCCATCTCGTCCCTCCCCCGACACCCAGACAGATGCATTCTGAATACCCTCTCCCCTAATCTGCCCTCCCTTCTATTTCACCTCCCCCCTTTCTCTTATTCCCTTCCTCTTCTTTTTTTTTTTTCCTGTAGGGCAGGATACATCTCTATACCCCATTGCCCATATATCTTATTTCCCAGTTCCATGTGAAAACAATTTTTTAACATTTGTTTTTAAAAGTTCGCATTCCAAATATTCTTCCTTCTTCCCTCCCCACCCACCCTCATTGAGAAGGCAAGCATCTCAATACAGGTTATACTTGTGTAGTCATGGAAAAAAGTAGTCATGCTGTGGAAAACTAACTAAATTTCCCTTCATCCTATCCTGCCCCTCGTTTATTCTATTCTCTCTTTTGACCCAGTCCCTCCTCAGAAGTTATTGCTTCTGCTTACCCCCAATCTTTCCTCCCCTCTATCATCCTCCTAATCTCTTCTTCTCTTCTCCCCCACCCCTGCCATTTTCCTGTATGATGAGGTAATAGCTGTATTTTGCTAAAAGGTACCAATGACAAGAAAGCAATTTCAATACTAAGAATGTATGTACCAAATGGCATAGAATATGATTTTTTTCAACCAAATACAAGATTTATTAGAACATTCATAGTATTGGGCAGAATCTTAAGGAGCCTGGATATTAGTAAGCTATTGGCTAGATTATAAGAATCTGATCAGTGGCTAGATTTTGAGAATCCAAGCAATGACTAGATTATAAGAATCTAAGCACCTTAATGGAGACAAGATGGACTTTATTTACAGAAAGAGTGTGGGAGGGATCTAGGAGTGGTCAAATAGTTTGGGGTAACTGGAGGAGGGGTCTAAAGAAGATCTGAATTGGAGTGGCCAGTAAGCTGGGTGAGCAGAACTCCTGGGACCTGAAACAAGGGGCCAAGGAAGAATACATTAAGTGTGGGAAATGGCCAGGGACCATAGGGAGGGAAGGACAATAGAGGGCTAGACTAGGTTAAGGGTAACAGAACTTGGAAATTGGGTGGCCACAATGAAAGGCCAGTTGATGGAATTCCCTCTGGGGAATGCCAGAGATCTGGCCACATGAGAAAGTCCAGTTTTTCTTTTCTGGGGTCTAGATCCCATCCTCATCATTCCTCTCTCAAACAAATAGGCCCAAAATCTTTTGGAGTAAGGGGCGAAGATCTTGGCTTCTGAAACTACTTCCTAACTGTTGTTTTTGTATTTAGCCCCTGAATCCATTCGAAATTTATTATAGTATGTGGTGTAAGAAATTGATTTAATCCTAATTTGCACAAAATGGATTTCCAGTTTTCCCAGCATCCTTTATTAAATATAGAATAATTACCCCAATAATTGATGTCCTTAGGCTTATCAAACACTGTGCTAATATGTTTAGATTCCTTCTGGGTCTTCTTTATCTAATCTGTCATACTGATAACCTTTCTATTGTTTAACTAGTACCAAACAGTTTTAATAGCTACTATTTTTTTTTAGGCTAGGCAATGGGGTTAAGTGACTTGCCCAGGGTCACGCAGCTAATAAGTGTCATGAGTCAAGGCCGGTTTTGAACTCAGTCCATCCTGACTCTAGGGACGTGCTCTATCCACTGTACCACCTAGCTGCCCCTGTAGTTACTATATTGCAGTATAGTTTGAGATCTGTTACTGTTAAGCCCCCTTCATTCCTACCTTTCTCCTTATTTCTCAGCATCTTTTTTTAAAAAATATATAAATTTATTTATTTTCAGTTTTCAATATTTACTTCCACAAGATTTTGAGTTCAGAATTTTCACCCCATCTCACCCCTCCCCCCACCCCAAGATGGCATGCATTATGATTATCCCTTCCCTTAGCCTGTCCTCTCTTCTATCTCTCCTCCCCTTCTCTTATCCCCTTCCCCACTATTTTCCTGTAGGGCAGGATAGATTTCTGTACCCCATTTCCTGTATTTCTTATTTCTCAGTAGCATGTGAAACATTTTTTTAAACATATATTTTTAAAACTTTAGGTTTCAAATTTTCTCTCTTCCTCCCTCCCCACCCACCTTCATTGAAAAAGCAAGCAACTCAACATAGGTTACACATGCGCAGTTATGCAAAACACTTCCATAGTAGACATGTTGTGAAAAGATAACTCTATTTCCCTTAATCCTACCCTGCCCTCCCATTTATTCAATTCTTTCTCTTGACCTGTCCCTCCTCATAAGTATTTACTTCTAATTACCCCCTTTCCCAATCCCTTCTCTCTATCATCCCCCTGCTCTTTTATCACCTTCTCTCCTATTTTCCCGTAGGGTAAGATAGCTTTCCATAGCTAATTGAGTGTGTATTTTATTCCCTCCTTAAGCCAAATCCAATGAGAATAAAATTCATTCATGCCCTCTCACCTTTCTCCACTTCCCCTCCACTGCAAAAGTCTTTTCTTCTCTATTTTATGTGGGATAATTTACCCCATTCTACCTCTCCATTTCTCCTTCTCCCAGTATAATCCTCTCTCACTCCTTAATTTTATTCTCCAGATATCACCCATTCATCTTCAACTCACCCTGTGCCTTCTATCTATCAATCTATCTATACATGTATTTTTTCCCCTCCAACTACCTTAATATTGACAAAGGTCTCATGAGTTACAAATATCATTTTTCCATGTAGGAATGTAAAAAGTTCAACCTTGATAAGTACCTTATGATTTATCTTTCCTGTTTGCCTCTTCATGCTTCTCTTGAGTCTTCTATTTGAAAAGCCGAATTTTCTATTCAGTTCTTGTCTTGTCATCGAGAATGCTTGAAAGTCCTCTATTTCACTGAATGACCATTTTTTCCCCTGAAGGATTATATTAAGTTTTGCTAGGTAGTTGATTGTTGGCTGTAATCTTATCTCTTTTGACCTCCAGAATATCATATTCCAAGCCCTCTGATGAATTAATGTAGAAGCTGCTAAATCCTAATTGTGTTTTCCCAATACATGAATTGTTTCTTTCTGGGTGCTTGCAACATTTTCTCCTTGACCTGGGAACTCTGGAATTAGGCTACAATATCCCTAGGAGTTTTCCTCTGGGGATCTCTTGCAGGAGGTGATTGGTGGGTTCTTTCAATTTCTATTTTACCTTCTGGTTTGAGAATATCGGGCAGTTTTGCTTGACAATTACTTGAAAGATGATGTCTAGGCTCTTTTTTTGAACATGGCTTTTGGACAGTCCAATAATTTTGAATTATCTCTCCTGGATGTATTTTCCAAGTCAGTTGTTTTTCCAATGAGATATTTCACATTGTCTTTTTTTTTTCATTCTTTTGGTTTTATTTTACAGTGTCTTGATTTCTCATAAAGTCACTAGATTCCAATTTCTCCACTAATTTTTAAGGAAATATCTTTTTCAGTGAGTTTTTGGACTTCCTTTTCCATTTGGCCAATTCTGCTTTTTAAGACATTCTTCTCCTCATTGGCTTTTTGGATCACTTTTGCAATTCGGGTTAGACTATTTTTTAAGGTGTTGCTTTCTTCAGTATATGTTTGGGTCTCTTTTAGCAAGCTGCACTAGGACTGGGGTTGGGACCAGGCTTCTTTCTCACTGCAGTCACAGACATTTCCTACTGACCTTCAAAGTTGTCCTTGGTGTTTTATGGGTTGACAAGTCTGGAAACTACCACAGCTGTCCATAATTCAGACCACTGAGGCCTGCTTCATGTTCTCTGAGGTCTGGTCTTTGTGCTGAGCTGTGTTTCTCCCCAGTCTGTCTGGATAGACCTTTCTAATCAACCATCCAAGTTGTCTGGGGCTGGAAATTTGTTTCACTGTTTGTTTATGTGGGTTCTGCTGCTCTGGAATTTGTTTAGAGACATTTTTTACAGGTATTTGGAGGGGTTTGGAGGAGAGCTCAAGCAAGTCATTGCTTTTCCTCTGCCATCTTGGCTCCTCACAGAGATTATATCTTTTTCTCAGTTACATATGGCATCTTCACAAAAATTCATCATGTAGTAATGCATAAAAACCACATAACCAAATACAGAAAAGTAGAAATACTAAAGGTATCATTTCTAAATCATAATGCAATAAAAATTCATGAGAAAAAGGGTGACAGAAACATATATTAAAAATTAATTTGAAACTAAATAATATAATCCTAAAGAATGAATGTATCAAAGAACCAATAATAAAACAATCAGTAATTGCATTAAAGAGAATGACAACAATGTGATAATATACCAATATTAATGGAATGTAGCTAAAGCAGTACTGAGGCAAGGAAATTATGTTTCTGAATGTTTATATCAATGTAATAAAGAAAAAGCAGATCAAATAATTGGGTGTGCATGTGACCAAAAAAAAAAAACAAGTAGAAAAAGAACAAATTAAAAACTCCCAATTAAATAATAAATTAGAAATCTTAAAAATCAAAGGATGGATTGATAAAAATGAAAATAATAAAAATATTGGTCTAATAAATAAAACTAAGAGCTTATTTTATGGGGAAAGCAATAAAATATATAAACAACTAATTAATTTGATTTTTGAAAAAAGAAAACCAAATTGCCAGTATAAAAAACGAAAAGAGTGAATTTACCACAATGAAAAGGGCATTAAAGCAATTGTTAGCAATGTTTTGCAAATTTATATGCTAATAAATATAACACTCTAAGTGAAAGGAAAGTATATTTATGAAGTTTTGTTTTTTTTTTTTGGAATTCCTGGATTAACAGAAGGGGAACTAGAGTACATAAGTAGACCTATTTTAGAAAAAGAAATTAAAGAAGCCATAAATGAGTTACCTAAAAAAGATCCCCAGGATCTCATGGATTCACAAGTGAATTCTACAAGACATATAGAGCACAATTCATTCAATACTATATAAAGTATTTGAAAAAAATTAATCAAAGAAGGAGTCCTATGAATTCATTTTACAATGCAAATATAATATTGATACCATAACCTAGAAGAACAAAATAGGGGAAAGAAAATTATAGACCAATTTCCAAAAAAAAAAAATATGCAAAAATGTTAAACAAAATACTAGCAAGGAGATTACAACAATACAATGCAAAGATCATACTTTATGACCAGGCTAGATTTATACCAGTAATGCAGTGCTTGTTTAATATTAAGAAAACCTGGGGGTGGAGCCAAGATGGCAGGGTAAAGCAATGACTTGCTTGAGCTCTCCCCCAAACCCCTCCAAATACCTATAAAAAATGGCTCTAAACAAATTCTGAAGCAGCAGAACCCACAAAAAGACAGAGTGAAACAAATTTCCAGCCCTAGACAACCTGGATGGCTGATGGGAGAGGTATATTGAGCAGGGCTGGGAGAGGAGCACACTGGGCCTGGGCAAACAGGCCGCAGGGAATCTGGAGCAGGCTTCAGAGGACTGAATCATGGGCAGCTGTGGTGGTTTCCAGACTTCTCAATCCAAGAATGCCAAAGACAACTTAGCAGTTCAGTGGGAAAAGTCAGTTTCCGTGGTGACAGAAAGAAGCAAGGTGGTTTCAGCTCCAGTCCCCAAACTTGCCCCGACGTGTCGGCTGCTTCTTGAGCTTCTAGCCCAGAGACTGAGGGGGGAATCAGTCGGCTGATCAGAGGGGGATTGCAGGGATCTCTTTGCCAGTGCTGAGGCAGGAATCTCTTGCTTTGCCTGTGCTTGGATCTGGGTCACAGTTCTGGGTGCTGGTCATGGGGCAAAGAGGCTGGTGTGGTGGAGCTTGTAGAGGCTGTGAGAGAAAATTCTCCTCACAGTCCCAGGACAGAAAAGAGTGTTTGTGGTCACTAGACAGAGAAAGGCCAGAAAAGGAGTAAACACCTCGCCCTTGATCATACCAACTTGGAAGAACTGAAAATTTACAGGTCCCTACAAGTACCTCTGAAAACAGCTATACAAACCCCTGAAGCTTGGGACAATACATTCTCCACATTGGAAGCAGACTCTTACCTTAACAAAGAGTTTAAAACTCAAGTAATTGGCTGGGATCATGAGCAAGCAGCCAAAAAGAGTCAGACTATATCTTTTTGGTGAAAAAGAAGATCAAAAATACACCAGAAGAAGACAACAAAGTCAAAGCTCCTACATCCAAAGCCTCCAAGAAAAATATGAATCAGTCCCAGGCCTTGGAAGAGCTCAAAAGGGATTTTGAGAAGCAAGTAAGAAGTAGAGGAAAAACTGGGAAGAGAAATGAGAGTGATGCAAGAAAATCATGAAAAACAGTCAACAGCTTGCTAAAGGAGACCCAAAAAAATACTGAAGAAAATAACACCTTAAAAAATAGCCTAACCCAAATGGCAAAAGAGGTCCAAAAAGCCAATGAGGAGAAGAATGCCCTAAAAAGCAAAATTGGCCAAATGGAAAAGGAAGTCCAAAAGCTTACTGAAGAAAATACTTCCTTAAAAATTAGAATAGAGCAATTGGAAGCTAGTGACTTTATGAGAAATCAAGACACTGTAAAACAAATCCAAAAGAATGAAAAATTAGAAAAATGTGAAATATCTCATTGGAAAAACAACTGACCTGGAAAATAGATCCAGGAGAGAGAATTTAAAAATTATTGGACTATCTGAAAGCCATGATCAAAAAAAGAGCCTAGACATCATCTTTCAAGAAATTATCAAGGAAAACTGCCCTGATATATTAGAACCAGAGGGCAAAATAGAAATTGAAAGAATCCACAGATCTCCTCCTGAAAGAGATCCCCAAAGGAAAACTCCTAGGAATATTAGCCAAATTCCAGAGTTCCCAGGTCAAGGAGAAAATATTACAAGCTGCCAGAAGGAAACAATTCAAGTACTGTGGAAACACAATCAGGATAACACAAGATTTAGCAGCTTCTACATTAAAGGACCACAGGGCATGGAATATAATATTCCAGAGGGCAAAGGAGATAGGATTACAACCAAGAATCACCTACCCAGCAAAACTGAGTATAATCCTTCAGGGGAAAAAATGGTCATTCAGTGAAATAGAGGACTTTCAAGCATTCTTGATGAAAAGACCAGAGCTGAATAGAAAATTTGACTTTCAAATACAGGACTCAAGTGGAACATGAAGAGGTAAACAGGAAAGAGAAATCATAAGAGACTTATTAAGATTGAACTGTTTACATTCCTGCATAGAAAGATGACATTTGTAACTCATGAGACCTTTGTCAGTATTAGGGTAGTTGGAGGAGAAAAATTATATGTATTTATATGTAGATAGATAGATAGCAGGCACAGGGTGAGTTGAAGATTAAGGGGTCATATCTGGAGAATAAAATTTAGGGATGAGAGAGGATTATACTCAAAGAAGAAGAAAGGGAGAGGTAGAATGGGGTAAATTATCTCACAAAAAAAAAACAGAAAAGAAAAGCCTCTTGAAAGGGAGGGGAAACGGGGGAAGGTGAGAGGGAATAAGTGAATCTTATTCTCATGATATTTGGCTTAAGGAGGGAATAACATACACATTAAATTGGGTATGGAAAGCTGTCTTACTCTACAGGAAAACAGTGTGGGAAGGGGACAAGAGAGAATGGAGATGATAGAGGGGAGGGCAAATTGGGAGAGGAGGTAATCAGAAGCAAAAACTTCTGCGGAGGAACAGGGTCAAAAGAAAGATTAGAATAAATGGGGGGCAGAATAGGATTAAGGGAAATAGAGTTAGTTTTTCACAACCTGACTGCTATGTTTTGCATAACTGCACGTGTATAACCCATAATGAGATGCTTGCCTTTCCACTGAGGGTGGGTGGGGAGGGAGGAAGGGAGAAAATTTGTAATCCAAAGTTTTAAAAACACATGCTAAAAAAAATGTTTTCACATGCAACTGTGAAATAAGAAATATAGGAAATGGGGTACAGGAATTTATCCTGCCCTACAGGAAAATAGAAGGAGAAGGCAATAAGAGAAGTGGGGGAAAGACAGACGGGAGGGTAGACTAGGGGAAGGGGTATTCAGAATGCATACCATCTTGGGGTGGAGGGAGGAGTGAGATGGGGTGAAAATTTGGAACTCAAAATCTTGTGGAAGTGAATGTTGAAAACTAAAAATAAATAAAATCTGATCAAAAAATAAAAAAATATATATATTAAGAAAACCTGTCAGAGTAATTGACTGTATCAATGACAAAACAACACAAAAAACCCAGGCTGTCCCTCTAGACTAACTTCTAATCTAAGATGCCTTGTATCAGTTTTTGGGGAGAGGTAGAAGAATATGCTGGCATTCTAAGAAAATGCATATTCCTAAGAGGTAGTAAATTCCCTTTTATATGAGCCCTCTCAGTACAGTTTGACAATAGTTACCTTTTACATTTTTTTACGTTGGCAAAGTATTTTGCAAACACTATCTCAGTTGATGCTCACAATAATCCCACGAGATAAATATTATTATCCCCATTTTTAACTGAAAGAACTGAGGCTGAGAGAGGGTGTGTCATAACTAGGGTGTTACAGCTAATGAATATTTAAGGCTAGATTTGAAGACAAGTGTTTTATCTATCCACTGTATCACTTAGCTTCCTTTCTGACAATTTGCCAGGAATAGATGAAAGGGGATTCCTTTTAGGTACTGGCTTAACTAGGAGACTTCTCATTTTTTTTCCCCCTACCTGAGATACTGTAAATTATCATAGGAAATACATTGCAGACCACTTGTATTCACAATATGTCTCTCCACAGTCCATTAGGGAATCCATAATTTGAGTTTCTCTCATTTATTCCAAGATTCCAAGTCATAAAAATATCTATAAGAATATTTATGTTGAAAAAAAATCTCTTTTTGCTGGGTATCATTAAAAGCAGTGCAAAATTTCCCCACATCTAGCCTCCTTAAATTAATTTGGTTTCTAAATCAGAGTTCACTTATAGTATCTGTCCAGAATATATGATTCAAATGCTGACTTAATTGATTACCTATCCAACCATATGTTGTGGAATGGACAGTAGGTATTTTTCATAATTTTAGTTTTTTCCCCCTATTTGGATTGATAAGCCAGTATCTTTTGATTAATGATTTATCTTTTTGAGCTGACTGTACCACTTTGGGTCTTGAGAAGTCATTGCAACATCTTATACATGAAGCATCATCTGGAGCAACTCAGAATCTCAGGGAGCCCTTCTTCCATTTGTGTCTCACACAAAACACTGTCTATTACAGCAGTGAAATGAACTTATTTGCCTGCACTACTTCTTGTTTCATGTTTTACTGAATGTTAATAAATAAAGAGGTATTGAGTAAAATATTATCTAAAGTTGCATTAATCAAGGAACCCCATTAATCTTAACACTATCATGAATGAATAATTATTGGCTGAGAGCCCTCCAGTAATAGAGGGTCAGGATGCCCTTGCCCAAACAAGGAAAAACTAAACAAACTAGTAGGGGCTACTTTTTCATGGGTCCCACCAATTCTTTGTCCTAAGATGAATATCAATCTTCCCTTATTTCCTATTTGTTCCTTTCTTTAAAAAAAAATAGATAGTTGTCCACAATGTCCTATATTCTAAATCTTATTTCATCAACGAATGACTGAGGATAAGCCATTATGTAAGCTCACTCAGCTCCCACTTCAATTCTCTCCAAACGGTTTTCTGAATCATGGCCCTTCTGCCAAGAATCCCTCCCCAATTTTTTATAATTTCATTGGAAAAGAGCTAGGATTTCCTGGCTTAGAATTAGGCCCTATCTCAGCATTCCTCTGATAGTTCTCCAGAGGTACCATATGAGCAGAACATTGGTTACTGATACCTTCTTGAGGGAATTCTGTTCTTCCTCTTTCCCACAGGCCAGTCCCTAGGGAGAGTCAAAGTGAAAATCATTCGGTAGTTTCTGCAAAAACAGTATAAAGCTTTGTTCCTCCACTTACTCAGGTGGCAGCTCAAAGTGATATAAAGACAAATCTAACACAAGATTTCTTTCTGGTATCATTCTTGGTAAGTCGCCCATGTGCTTTTTGTTTCCTTTTATTTTCCTAATCCTGGCTGATTAATTTTATATCTTTTGATATTAAAAATTGAGTTGGGATCTTATATTATCTTCATTTTTCAAATATACTTCTACCTACTGCCCTACCCAGTAACTTATCTCTTTTAACATAGAATTTTAAAAGAAAGGGGAGAAAAGTAGTTCAATAAAATTAATCAGCACCTTGGTAGATTCTGATACTATATGAAATGTCTTATATTAATATACCTCCATTTCTGCAAAGAGTGGGGAGTTTATTTTCTCAATTCTTTACCCTAAAATTAGTTCTGAAACTGCCAGAGGTAGAGGTAAACATATATGGGAAAATTAATGTGGGGATGGGGGTGAGGAGGAAGAGAATAGGAGTTTAAGTATAGTCTGAGGAGTGAACAGTGGAAAAAGCAGGGACAAAAAAAGGTCTTTGGTCAAGAGAGAGGAGGGGCACTGAAGTTTTCATGTTTATTGAATGACAGCAGGAAATTGAAAATTCTGTTGCATTTGTTTTTTATTTAGCTCTTTGTGGACAAAATGTGAAATACTGAATAGGCTAATCTGCCATGGCCCCAGACTGGACATCCTGAACAAAGGTGGATACTATGAAAAGGCACATTAAAAAAATCTCAAAATAAAGAAAGTCTTCCTAATAGTTGTGGCTTTATGATGAAAGGACAAGGAGTTAGAAATGTCAAAGAAGGTATCCAATAGGTTCATTATCAATATATTTCTTCATATATGGATTCAGAGATAAAAAGAATCCTAGAAATCATGGAATCCAACCCTCTCATTTTCTTTTTTGAGTATGTGTAGGGAAGGCGAGGCAATTAGTGTTAAATGACTTGCTCAAGGTCACACAGCTAGTAAGTCTCAAGTGTCTGAGGTCAAATTTGAACTCAGGCCCTCCTGACTCCAAGGACAGTGTTCTGTCCACTGCATCACCTTGCTGCCTCTTTTTCATTTTCTACACAGAAGAATTTTGCCAAAGGGAGAGAAAATGACTTTTCCAAGTCACATAGGCAATAAGAAGTAGATCCAGGATTTTAACCCAGGCTCTCTACTTCCAAATGTATAAATCATTCTTCTAAAATATTTTGCCTTCATATGGAGAGAGGCATTGGATTATCAATTTGTCTTTTAATTTGTCAAATATGAGCATTGTTTTTATTTTTTCCCCAAAGGAAGAGATTAAACATTCTCTTCTATTGCAAGTGATTATTGACACAGACTGCAGAGAGTCTACAGACACAAATGGAATTGTGAAAGCAATTATTCCAATCTAATGCTCGATGGTTTATGCCAGTCAGTCAATAGCCATTTATTAAACACCTACTGGATGCCAAGCTCTGGGTATGCAAAAAAGACAAAAGATAAGCCCTATCCTGTAGGGGCTCATATACCAATGGGAGAGACAACAAAGTACAACTAAGCTGTACAGAGGATAAATAGACAATAAGTAACAGAGGGAAGGTACTAGAATTAAAGAGGGTTTGGGAAATATTTCTTGTAGAAGGTAGAAGTTTAGCTGGAACTTAAAAGAACCAAGGAAAACCAGGAGATATATATGGGGAAGAACAGAATTCCTGGCATAAGGGAGGGGCAGGCAGAAAAGAAAATGCCTGGAGTCAATAGGTGGAGTGTTTTATGTCTGTTTCCTCTGCCTTTCCTCCTTCCTGTTTCTTTGTCTCTCTGCCTTTCTTATGTCTCTCTTCCTTTCTACCTCATTCTTAATACTAATCTTTACTTTTTTGCTTTAGCCCTTCAACCTCTTTTAATGCCACCTGTGCCATCATCAAGCTGACATCATTCTATTTTGTCCACAAGAATTACAATGATAACTTTGTAAGTTATTTTCACTTTTTCTATGTGTCTATCCCTCCAATTTTCTCCTTACTCACATATCTCTTGTTTTTCTTTATTTATTTTGCCTCCAAATTTTATTAATTCCCTTCGAATACAGCTATGATTGAATGTTAAGATTTACCTGTTGTGTTTGGTGAAAGTTTCCCATTGAAGTTGTATAGCTCCATCACATTAACTGTCTTTTTCTTTGGTTTCTAACAGACACCATTTATACATACATTGGTTTTCTCTACACTCTTAACTCTTTATATTTCTTTCTATACTTAGAATGTGATCTGTCAAAGTCCTATTTCTTGTCCTCTTTCTTTTACTGGATTCTCCCTCTCCACCATTGTACCCTCTTTTTCTTTTTCTCTCCTTCTCTGGGCATGTCTCTGTATGGGTTCTGTTACTCTCTGTCTCTCATAGATGTCTTTATGCCTATATTTTCTCCTCTGACACTGCTGCCAAGCAGTGGCTTACATATTTTTGTTTTGTGTATCAAAGATTTTAAAGTCCTTTCCTTGGAGCACAAATCCTCTCTGACTACCAATGATACCTAGCTTCTCTCCATCAAGGGCAAAAGTGAGAGTAAAGCCTTGTTTGAGAAAGTAGAGAATCACCATTTCTTAGGAGCAGAGAGTTCTTCAGTGACTGTGTTGGTTTCATTTACCTCCATCATTATCTGGCCACATCCCTTGCCTTATTGTCTCAGCTATCGTTCAACTGCCATGTTTTTCACTCTGGGAATGGAAGTAGCAATGACAACAGTAACTAGTGTGAATATCTTGGTTTCTCTGACTCTTCTCATGCTTTCTGCATATTCATTACCATCTCCCGTGATCACTTCAGTTCTACACTATCAGGTCTTCCTCCTCTCTTAAAATGCCAACTCCTCTCTTTCCATCTAGAATGGGAAGGAATAAGTTGTTTGATTTTCATTACTCCCTTGGGGATTGAGTAGGGGAGCATTGAAAATTTCTGTATGTCAAAAGACATTGTCTCGAGTACCCTGAAACACATGTAAGAAAGAATACATTGTGAGAGAGAGAGAGAGAGAGAGAGAGAGAGAGAGAGAGAGAGAGAGACAGAGAGAGGAGAGAGAGAGAGATGGGGGTGGGGAGATGGGGTGGTGGGAATGCATAATAACTATGTCCGTGTATTTTCAGGGGAATCTTAAAAAGGAGTAGATTTTTTTTATTTGCCATACAGTAGCCAGAAATCAGTTACAGAATGTCTCTGCATGCTCCAAAGCCTGTGTGGGGATTGCATCTGTCAAGCATACTGCCTATTCTTGAGAAAACTAGGCTCACTGGTCACTTTTCTCATTACCTTGTGATTACCTACTCACTACTTGTAGATCTCCAATGATGAGAAATCATTAATAATCAAAGAAGTCCATTTCACCTTTAGACAGCTCAAATTTGGGGAACTTGTGTTTACTTGTTTACAGTGAAGAGAAATCCATCTACATTTAGCATTAACTGCTCCTACTTCTATTATCTGAGGCACTATAGTTAAACCCTTTTCTACATGACAGCTCTTAATATATTTGACTACTGCCTTCATATATCATCTAATTCTCATCTTCTTAGCGACAAATGTCAACAATTTCTTCAACACACGCATTTTGACTGGTTCAAGTCATCTCAAAATCCTTTTCTGCTATAAGAACAATGTATTTTAAATATTATTTATAAAATAAGATAACAAGGATTGAACAAAATAACACAATGTGAGTAAAACCTCTCTCATTCTTTGCTCTAGGTTTCTGAACTCTGGCTTTGGCTACTCCTACATGGAGAGACAGAAACTTAGGGGAGTGGAATTCCCTTTGGGAAAGGTAATTTTTACAAATATATCTAAATTTAAGAGTCTTGCTGACTTCTGATTTTTGAAGGGATTTGTGGGGAAAAGATGATAAAACCGTAGAAACTTCCAGAGAAATAATTTACCTTGTCTTGCCACAGAGAAATAGGTGGCATGTTTGAGGTATTAGAGCTATGTGACCTGGCACAAGGTGTCCTTTCTCCCCATATCTTATACCCCTGGAACACTTGTGGGTTGCTTTTTCAGATGGATGATTTAATGGGAAGCTAAGGAAGCACCACTCTTCCCCCCCCCATCCAAAACCACTGGCCATCATGATCATGTGGTACAGAAAAACATATTAGTTTCATCCGGTGCTAATGTAGGCAACTGAAACTGTTGGGTACTCAGTAACATGTATTGATGGCTGAATTGAATGGAGTTTTCTGAATGTCCCAGGGAAATTTTCTGCATCTTATTGTTCAACATTTTTATCAGGAGTTGGAGAAAGTAAGTCTAGCTGGTTTATCTAACTAAGAAGTGAGATTTGAATTTGAGAGAATAGTTAGCACAGGGGATAGCAGTCAAGTTCCAAAAAGAATCCAGTATGGTAGAATGAGAAACTAAATCTAATATGATAAAATTAAATATGGAAAAACATAAAGTTTCATGTTTGTGTTCAAATCAATAATACAGGTAGATGAGGAATATAAGAATGGAAAATACTCATTTTTTTTTACTAGACTGAGTTCATTATGAGTTAGAACGTACATGAGTACCAAAGCTGATATGAAACTAAAGAAAAAAAAATAACAGAAGTATAACGTGCAAAATTAAGTAGGTGATACTTTTCTTGTTCTCTACTGTGATCAAACACAATTTGTAATGTTGTGTTCAAGTTTAGGAGTCAAATCTAAGAATGGACATTGAACTTGTGTTGACATTGACAAGCTGGAGCATTTTCGGGGATGTTGAGGGAAACTGAAGTCTTTTTAAGGTAGGATGAAGAAACAAGCTATTTTGTTTAGAAAAGAGAAGACTTGGGGAAATCATGATAACTACATAAGAAGAATGTTGAAATGGGCAGAAACAGGCACAGATGGTGGAATTTCAAGATTTGAAAAACTGGGTTCAATTAATATATCAGCTTCCCAAGAATTAGGCCTCTCTGAAAAAGGGATGGTCTAACTTGGGAGGTAGTGAGTTCCTGGTCCCTCTGGGACTTCACCTAGAGGCAAGATGACTACTTCTCAAGGATATTATTGAGCAGATTTCTGTTCAGATAAGGGTTTGATGAGATAATCTTGGAGGTTACTTCATGTTCTGAGAACATGTGATACTAAAGGTGTTTAAATCATTCCTTTATCTTTCTAGGAATTCAGACACAGTAAGTCATAATATTTGGATCCTTTCCAGTGTTTGAAATCCCATCTGCAATGACTATAGCCATCATCAACTAAAAAAAAAAAAAAGGGGGATGCCCAGTTCCAATGACACTCAATTCCACCCCCCCTTTTTCCTATTATTGGGTATCCCTGGACTAGAAACTGTTCACATCTGGATTGGCTTCCCTTTCTGTGTTGTGTATCTTATTGCCCTCTTGGGAAACATTACTATATTATTTGTGATCCAGACTGAGAAGACACTTCACCAGCCCATGTTTTATTTTCTAGGCATGTTGGCCACTATTGACCAAGGCCTATCCACAACCACAATTCCCAAGATGCTGGGAATCTTTTGGTTCAGATTGAGGGAGATCAGTTTTGGGGCCTGTCTCACACAGATGTTTTTTATCCATCTGCTGACTGCAATGGAGTCAGCTGTGTTATCATCTATGGCCTATGATCGCTACGTGGCAATCTGCAATCCTTTGCATTACAGCACTGTCCTCACCAACAGGGTGGTGGCCATGATGGGTGTTGGGGTAGTGCTGAGATCATTCTTTACAGTGGTTCCCTTTGTGTTCCTGATTCTTCGACTGCCTTTCTGTGGAAACCATGTCATTCCTCATACCTATTGTGAACATATGGGCATTGCCCGACTGGCCTGTACAAGCATCAGAGTCAACATGATCTATGGCCTATGTGCTATAGGAACTCTGATATTTGACATTATAGCTATTGCTGTATCCTATATTCTGATTCTCCAAGCTGTCTTTCACCTCCCCTCCCAAGATGCCCGACTAAAAGCCCTGAGCACCTGTGGCTCTCATGTCTGTGTTATCCTGGCCTTTTATACCCCAGCCTTATTCTCCTTCATGACTCATCGCTTTGGCCAGAATGTTCCTCGCTATATCCATATCCTCCTGGCCAATCTGTATGTTGTTGTCCCACCCATGCTCAACCCTGTTATTTATGGAGTTAGAACCAAGCAGATCTGGGAGAAAGTGTTAAAGATGTTCTTCAAAAAATAAATCATAGAGTTAGAACTCCAATTTTTTCCACTTCTCTCCATTACATATAATGTTTGCTCTTTATTTTAGATAGATACTATTTATCATTTTAAGGAAAACTCCATTTATTCTTATGATTTCTAGTGTTTTTTTAACAACAATAGTGACTCATTAATTTTGTCGCAAGCTTTTTCACAAGAAATCATTGCTGCTTTTATTTATTAGTTAATTTTTTTTTTTTATTTATTTTTGTTAAGCTCTCCTTTTCTGAGGCTCTCTCTTTTTTTTTTTTTGTAAGCTCTCCATTTATAGGCATAATTATAAGCACTTCACTTGAATTCAGAAGTCAACTTTAGAAGTATAGGATTATGGAACAACCATGAGACAACGATAGTTATTCAGTAATAAAAGAGACTACAAATGAAACTGAGGCAGAAGTATCTAAAGGAGGACAAATTATTGGAATTGACTAGAATGTGAGAGTACTGGAATCCTTAAGAATTAAATGAAGACTTATAGGGATGTTATTTGGGAGAAAAGAAAGCTTAAGGGGAACAAAATAATACATCACAAAATTATAGAAGCTCAGATTAGGAAGAGAACCCTCTGTAACAATACTAACAAACAGCTATCATCTAATAGCACAGGGTGGTACAATTATGGTGTGGAACAGATAGCTCTACTCAGTCTTTTACTCTTTCACCTATTTTAAAATATTAAGCACTCTTTTGACATGAAATCTTTTCTCTTTGATTTTTTATTATTTATTTAATTTTAGCTTTTTTTAATTTGAAATTACAAATTCTCTCCTTCCCTCTTCACCCTCCCATACACACTGAGAAGGCAAGTAATATAATATCATTAATACATGTGAAATCATGAAAAAAAAATTTCCATATTAGCCATATCACAAAAATAAATAAATAAATAAAGTGAGAAAACTACTATATTTTTGACGCAGACTTACTCAGTTCTTTCTCTGGAGGTGGATAGCATTTTTCATCATGAGTCTTTTGGGATGTTCTTGCATAATTGTATTGATCAGAATGGCTAAGTCTTTCAAAGTTGATTACCATTGCAATATTGCCTCCAACAATGACAGCAGTAGCTAGTGTGGCTTTGTTGGATTCTCTGACTGTTCTCATGTTCATGTTCATTACCATCTCCCATGATCACTTCAGCTCTACACTATGAGGTCTACCTCCTCTTTTAAGATGCCTCCCCTTACTTCCATAGGGAATGGGAAGGAATAAGTCGTTAGATTTTCATTATTCTCTTAGGGATTGAGTAGGGGAACATTGGAAATTTTTGTCTGCCAGAAGACTTTGTTTCCAGTGCCCTGAAACATGTGTAAGAAAGAACACACTTTTTTTAAGAGTAGGGGTGGTAGGAATGCATAATAACTATGTTTATGTATTTGCAGGGAAATCTTAGAAAAGGAGATTTTTTTTTTGTTTGCACAGAATAGCCAGAAATCAATTACAGAATGTCTCTTCATGCTCCAAAGCCCGAATGGAGGGGGGGGGGGGAGAAGGGCGGAGCCAAGATGACAGAGTGAAAGCAGTGACTTGCTTGAGCTCTCCTCCAAACCCCTCCAAATACTCATAAAAATGGCTCTACATAAATTCCAAAGCAGCAGAACCCACAAAAAGACAGAGTGAAACAAATTTCCAGCCCAAGACAACCTGGATGATTGATCAGAAAGGTGTATCGCGCGGGGCTGGGAGCGCAGCGGGGGCGCCCAGGCTGCAGCAAACCTGGAGCAAGCCTCAGAGGACAGAATCATGGGCAGCTGTGGAGGTTTCCAGACTCTTCAATCCACGAATGCCAAAGACAACTTAGAAGGTCAGTGGGAAAAGTCTGTTTCTGTCGATGCTGAGACAGGAAGGTAGGGTTTCTGCTCCATTCCCCAAGAGCATGGCCCTGGAGGGGCAGCTGCTTCCCGAGCTTCCCGCCCACAGACTGAGGGGGAATCCAGTGGCTGATCAGAGAGGGACTGCAGGGATCTCTTTGCCAGTGCTGAGGCAGGAATCTCTTGCTTTGCCCGTGTGTGGATCTGGGTCACAGTTCTGGGCGGCAGTGCTGGGGTGAGGAGAGCGCTGGCATGGTAGAGCTTGGAGTGTCTGTGCAGAGGAACCCTTCCTCACAGTTACAGGAAAGAAAGGAATACTTGTGGTCACAGGCCAGGAAAGGAGTAAACACCTCACCCCTTATCATACCACCTTGGAAGAACTGAAAATTTACAGGTCCCTACAAGTATCTCTGAAAACAGCTATACAAACCCCTGAAGCTTGGGACAACACATTCTACACATTGGAAGCAGACTTTACCTTAACAAAGAGTTTAAAACTCAAGTAATTGGCTGGGATCATGAGCAAGCAGTGCAAAAAGAGTCAGACATATATTATCTTACTTTGGTGAAAAGAAGATCAAAATATACAACCAGAAGAAGACAACAAAGTCAAAGCTCCTACATCCAAAGCCTCCAAGAAAAATATGAATCAGTCCCAGGCCTTGGAAGAGCTCAAAAGGGATTTTGAGAAGCAAAGTAAGGGAAGTAGAGGAAAAACTGGGAAGAGAAATGAGAGTGATGCAAGAAAATCATGAAAAACAAGTCAACAGCTTGCTAAAGGAGACCCAAAAAAATACTGAAGAAAATAACACCTTAAAAAATAGCCTAACCCAAATGGCAAAAGAGGTCCAAAAAGCCAATGAGGAGAAGAATGCCCTAAAAAGAAAAATTGGCCAAATGGAAAAGGAAGTCCAAAAGATTACTGAAGAAAATACTTCCTTAAAAATTAGAATAGAGCAATTGGAAGATAGTGACTTTATGAGAAATCAAGACACTGTAACAAATCCAAAAAAAATGAAAAATTAGAAAACAATGTGAAATATCTCATTGGAAAAACAACTGACCTGGAAAATAGATCCAGGAGAGAGAATTGAAAAATTATTGGACTATCTGAAAGCCATGATCAAAAAAAGAGCCTAGACATCATCTTTCAAGAAATTATCAAGGAAAACTGCCCTGATTTTAGAACCAGAGGGCAAAATAGAAATTGAAAGAATCCACAGATCTCCTCCTGAAAGAGATCCCCAAAGGAAAACTCCTAGGAATATTGTAGCCAAATTCCAGAGTTCCCAGGTCAAGGAGAAAATATTACAAGCTGCCAGAAGGAAACAATTCAAGTACTGTGGAAACACAATCAGGATAACACAAGATTTAGCAGCTTCTACATTAAAGGACCACAGGGCATGGAATATAATATTCCAGAGGGCAAAGGAGATAGGATTACAACCAAGAATCACCTACCCAGCAAAACTGAGTATAATCCTTCAGGGGAAAAAATGGTCATTCAGTGAAATAGAGGACTTTCAAGCATTCTTGATGAAAAGACCAGAGCTGAATAGAAAATTTGACTTTCAAATACAGGACTCAGTGGAACATGAAGAGGTAAACAGGAAAGAGAAATCATAAGAGACTTATTAAGATTGAACTGTTTACATTCCTGCATGGAAAGATGATATTTATAACTCATGAGACCTTTGTCAGTATTAGGGTAGTTGGAGGGAAAAAAATTATATGTATGTATAGTAGATAGATAGATAGAGGGCACAGGGTGAGTTGAAGATTAAGGGGTCATATCTGGAGAATAAAATTAAGGGATGAGAGAGGATTATACTCAGAAGAAGAAAGGGAGAGGTAGAATGGGGTAAATTATCTCACAAAAAAAAAACAGAAAAGAAAAGTCTTTTACAGTGGAGGGGACTCGGGGGAAGGTGAGAGGGAATGAGTGAATCTTATTCTCATAGGATTTGGCTTAAGGAGGGAATAACATACACATTCAATTGGGTATGGAAATCTGTCTTACCCTACAGGAAAATAGGGGGAGAAGGGGACAAGAGAGCAGGGATGATAGAGAGGAGGGCAGATTGGGAAAGAGGGGTAATCAGAAGTAAATACTTCTGAGGAGGGACAGGGTCAAAAGAAAGAATAGAATAAATGGGAGGGCAGGATAGGATTAAGGGAAATAGAGTTAGTTTTTCACAACATGTCTACTATGGAAGTGTTTTGCATAACTGCACATGTACAACCTATATTGAGTTGCTTGCCTTTTCAATGAGGGTGGGTGGGGAGGGAGGAAGAGAGAAAATTTGAAACCTAAAGTTTTAAAAACATATGTTTAAAAAAATGTTTTCACATGCTA
This sequence comes from Phascolarctos cinereus, assembly GCF_003287225.1. NCBI lineage: Eukaryota > Metazoa > Chordata > Mammalia > Diprotodontia > Phascolarctidae > Phascolarctos > Phascolarctos cinereus. The sequence continues at coordinate 350,881,446 of NW_027556098.1, forward strand.
CTGGAAAATAAGAAATACAGGAAATGGGGTACAGAAGTCTATCCTGACCTACAGGAAAATAGAAGGGGAAGGGGATAAGAGAAGGGGAGAGAGATAGAAGAGAGGACAGACTAGGGGAAGGGATATTGAGAATGCATGCCATCTTGGGTGGGGGGAGGGGGAGATGGGTGAAAATTTGGAATTCAAAAACTTGTGGGAGGGAATGTTGAAAACTAAAAATAAATAAATTTATATTAAAAAAAGGAAAGAAAAACAAAGCCCGTATGGGGATTGCATCAGTCAAGCATGATGCATATTATTGAAAAAATTCGGCTCACTGGCCACTCCTCTCATTACCTTGTGATCACCCACTTACTACTTGCAGATCTCCAATGATGAGAAATCATTAATAATAAAAGAAGCCTATTTTACCTTTCAACAACTCAAATTTTGAGGAACTTGTGTTTTCTTGTTTACAATGAAGAGAAATCCATCTACATTTAGCTTTGACTGCTCCTACTTCTCTGAGGCGCTGTAGCCAAACCCTTTTCTGCATGACAGCCCAACTTGACCACTGCCTTCATATATCATCTAATTCTTATCTTCTTAGGGTCAAATGTAGATAATTCCTTCAACAGATACTCATTGTGACTGATTCAAGGGTTCAAGTATAGAGGAAACATAGAAGGAGGACAAGCAAGTGAAATTTAGGTAAAGGACATTGATGGTAACAGGTCATGCCAGACTAAACACATTATTTTTTAGTAAGGGGCACTAGATTAGTCAGTCATGGGCATGCTGTAAATTTTGAGAAAATATTTGAAAAAGTATATTGTGCTATTCTTGTGCAAATGATTGAGATAACTTAGCGACATAATAGGATAGTTAGGTTGCTTTGAAACTGGCTGAAAGACCAGTATTCATTTTATTGCACAATGTCTATTTGTGGCAATGACAGGGACCAGAGATTAACTCTATGTTCATTAATCCTTTTAACACAACTGGATAGAAGCAAAGATGGTATCTTTATCAGATTTACAGGTGACACAAAGTTTAGAGGGAGAGCTAATACAATCAATGACAGTGAGTATCCAAAAAGAGACTTGAGTACTTAGCTAAATTTAATAAGATGAAATTCCATTGGGATAAATGTTAAAGTCTTACTCTTCACTTCAAAAAATGTACTTTGTGAGGAGAAGATGGGGGAGGCATAGTTAGATAGCACTGTGTCTGAAAAAAGTTTGGATATTTTACTGGATTCCAAGCTCAATTTGAGCTGTCAGTCCTCATATGGCACACTCTTCAGACCTTTCACCATATTCATTACGTACTTCTGCATGTGCTTTAGCTTGTTAATGTGTTTCCTACAATAGCCTCAGAAGCAAATATCATTCTACAGATGGGATGTAATTAGGATAGAGCATAAAGGAACTTTCTCCCTGACTGTGAACACTGTGTGCTTGTTAATGCAGTTCATAATAGGATTAGGTCTTTTGACTACCATGTAACAGTATTGACTCAGATTGAAGTTGCAATCCATTAAAACCCCTAGATCTTTTTCACAAGAATTATTGTGAGTACCTGAAAACTAGGATTAAAAAAAAAGAACCTCAACATCATCTTTTAAGAAATTATTGAGGAAAACTTCCATGATATTCTAGAACCAGAGATAAAATAAAACTTGAAAGAATCCACCGATCACCGCCTGAAAGAGATACCAAAATGAAAACCCCTAGCAATATTATAGCCAAATTCCACAGTTTCCAGGTCAAGGAAAAAATATTGCAAGCATCCAGAAAGAAACAATTCAAGTATTGTGGAAACACAATCTGGGTAACACAAGTTTTAGCAGCTTCTACATTAAGGGATTGGAGGGCTTGGAATATGATATTCTGGAGATCAAAGGAACTATTATTAAAACTAAGACCCATCTACCCAGCAAAACTGAGTATAATGCTTCAAGGGGAAAAATGGATATTCAGTGAAATAGAAGGCTTTCAAGACTTCTTGATGAAAAGACCAGAGCTGAGTAGAAAATTTCACTTTCAAATACAAGACTTAAGAGAAGCATGAAAAGGTAAACAGGAAAGAGAAATTTTAAGGGGTGAGAGGATTATACTGGGAAAAGGAGAAAGGGAGAGTGTAGAATGGTTTAAATTTTCTCACATACAAGAGGCAAGAAAAAGCTTTTACAATGGAGGGGAAGTGGGTGGAGGTGACCCTTTTAATGTGTTAATTATCTATGCCATCCTTCCAGTTATTTGCAGATATGAAAAGTACGCCATCCATACCTTTATGCAAATCATTGTTTAAAATGTAAACAATAAAGGACCAAACACTGATGCTTGGGCCGCTCCACTAAAAAAAAAAATAGTAATAATTTTGCTTATTAATGGCTATTCTTTGAATGCAGTCATTCAACCCCTTCCAAATCTGTCTAAATATTCTATCATCTAGTCTATACCTTTCCATAAAATTCATGAGTGGCATGAAAGGTTTTACAATTTTTTGCTGAATCTTGGTGAACTATATCTGTAGCATTTTCCTGTGATAAAAATTAAATGTGGTTCATGAAGGAATATCTGTTACTGATAAAGTCCTACTGACTTCTAAATGTCATCAATTCCCTGTCACAAAGTATATGCCCAGTTCTCCTGTTCTCCTGGATAAACACCCCAGATCTTCCACCTATGGCAAGGTCTGATCAAGGTCTTGATTGTCATCACCTAGACAAATTACTCTTTGTCAACATTCTTTTTAACATTGCATTATTGAATGCACATGAATAGGGGCACAGCTGGGACCTTGATGGTTTTGGAGGCAGAAGAACTTAATTTGAATCCCATCTCCTCTACTTTTTGCATGAAAAGATGGATTATTGAATGTTGAAAAGGCTTTAGTTAGGTTAAGTACTTGGGTAAAAGACAAAAATAAAAAAGCAACACAGTCTTTTCCCTAGAAAGACTTCCATTCTGCTAAGGCAAAAAAATACATATAGGAGAGTGGTAGCCAAGGAAGGATGTATTATTTTGGTTTAAAAAGTCACGTGAATGATGAGTACCACCTTAGGCAGTCAAATTGATTAACTTTTTTTTTCCACTAGCAAGAGTACTATTGATTTGATTACACTTGCAGACCCACGGGGAGGGCTAGGGAAAGAATGTATCCTGGTTAGATAACACAAAAATGGCATGAGAAGAATAAAAGAAAAGAGAGAATTGGGGCTGGCTAAACAGCACACCATGGGAAATACCAATCAGGACAGAGCCCCAAAAAACAAGAGTTCCAGGGTAGGAGCTGAGGTTGTGTCCTGCAATATGGCTTCTATATGTACAACTGTCCAGAGGGCACAACAAGAGGCAGAGCTGATGGCAAGAATATTGCTTAGGAAGGAATCTTGGGCCTTGGTCAATTTGAATCCTTTCTCTGGGTCTCACTGACTTTATTTTGTAATCCAAAGGAGTTCTTGGTTCCAAAGAATAGAAGTTGAAATACACATTACCTCTCTAGGCAGAAATGTGGGGGACTAAATGTACAAAGTATTGCATACATTGTTTAATGTCAGCTCTGGGTTCACTGTACCAACTCCAACTCTCATTGACAGATTGGGTCCCCAGAGTTTGGCTCTATATACCTCCACACCATTTTCTAGAGGTTACCCTGAAGATCTGGGAGTGATTTCAAGAGCCCCCATCTGGTGCATTTCCCCTTTTTCAGTTGTTGATATCTCCCTAATATTATGTAACCAACTACATAGCATCAATTCCCAGTCGCAAAAGATCATTGACTAAGATAGAAGAACAAAAACTTTTCACACTCTCCTTTATCACCCTAACCCCACAGGACCAGGGATTAAAGCTATTATAAAATATTCCTGCCATCAAGTTCATTTCTGGGTGAGTTCTAGTCAATGGATGATTCACTCTCTTCCTTGAAGCAATAGTGTGTCAGCTCCTGGACTGGCTCTCATCGGACTTGGTGACTGCTGCTATGAGTTCCAGTAGATGAGGGAACCTTTAAAGAATCTTCTGAGTTTGCAAAGTTCTTAAAGATAAAACCTGTTTCACTCTATCTAGTATACTTATTCACCTGAGATCAGGCAAAATGGCATAAACAAAAGAAGCAGTGGCAACATGTATTCACAGATACATCGTAGTTGGTTGTGGAGATATAACAATGGGTAATAGGTAGAAGTTTACACCTGCTTCCAAAACTGATAATTATCTCTTCCATTCTTCTTCCCTAAGTTTTCAGCAATTCTTGCCTCCCTCCACATCAAGGAAGAAGAGTCATCAGTTCAAGACTTTTATATGCACACACGGTATTTAAAATTTTATTTTTTTTCATCATTTTCTTATTTTTAGACAACCAACAAAATGATAAACCAATGAGTGATTAGTAATTTTTTTTAAATTTCTGAGGTGTAAATGCTCACACTGACCATTTAATAATCATCTTTCTGGGGTTAGTTTGAGCTTGTTCCAGCACATCCTACCCCAATGAGAGTGCCGTAAGTGCATTGAAACTGAGGGTGTTACATCATAGAAATGTAGTCCTATTTCTTCTTAATTACCTGCAGAAGAAACAGTCCAAACCTTGAGTGTCCCAACTTATTCCATCCCTTTGGGATCTCCTCACAACTTAATTTCTCTGCTCCATCTCCCATCTCTGCACCTTTGCAATGAGTGTGTCATGTGTATAGATCATGTTAGCGTCCTACTTTTCCGTTAAGACACAGTTCGCTACCATCTTCTGCCAGAATTCTCTTATGATCCCTAATTGACAGTGATGTCCTTCCCAAAGTACCTTGTATTTAACTACTTTGTGCATATTTATATTTATTCACTTTGTATTTTGTTGAATACCACATTAGAATATAAACTCCCTGAGAAAAAAAAGTTTCATCCTTTTTATTTACAAATACAAATTACAATGAAAATTATGCCTAGCCCATAATAGGCATCTAATACATATATGCTGATTGATCGTTTATATGCACAGGTTAGCAGTAAGTATGGATGTCAAACTATTAGCAATTGCAGGTTCAAGTTTCTCAGGTGGTCTTAGTTTTGAATAGAAGCACAACCCGGTCCCAGATCTGTTTGGTTCTGACCCCATAGATGATGGGGTTAAGCATGGGAGGCACCAGCAGGTACACGTTGGCCAAGAGAATATGAGTGTGATGGGGGATCTGCTGACTAAATCGATGGGTAAGGAAAGATAAAAGGGCAGGGATATAGAAAGTAAGGACAACACAGACATGGGAGCCACAGGTGCTGAGGGTTTTAAAGCATGCATCTTTGGAGAATAGGCTGAAGACTACCATGAGAATCTGCATGTAGGACAGAGAGATGCATGTTACATCTGTGCCCAAAATCAGGATGATGACAGCCAAGCCATAGAGGCTGTTGATAGAGATATCAGCACAAGCCAATTTCTCTACAGCCATCTACTCACAGTAAGTGTGTGGGATAACATTGGTCTGGCAGTATGGCCACTTCCTCACTAGGAAGGGATGGGGAGTTAAGAGTATTAAGCCGCTTAGAAGTACCATCATGCCCACCCAGGCTACCACAGGGTTGGTGAGTATAGATGGGGAGTATAGGGTTACAGATGGCCACATATCAGTCCAATACCATGGCACCAGGAGCCCAGACTCTACTCCAGAGAAAGCATGAATGAAGAACATCTGAGTGAGGCAGGCATGCAAGTTGATCTCATGGTCACTAAACCAAAAGAGTCCAAGCATCTTAGGCAGAGTTGATGTTGAGAGAATAAGGTCAGTGATGGCCAGCATTGAGAGGATGTAGAACATGGGCTTATGAAGAGAAGAATCTCTTTTGATAATGAAGAGGATCCTCACATTTCCTAAAAGGGCAATAGCATAAATGGAGCAGAAGGGGATGGAGATCCAGATATGTAAGGCCTTTAGTCCAGGGATACACAGAAGGATGAATGTACTGGGATTGATGAACCCAGTAGAGTTAAAGTCAAAAATTGTAGGCACACTGGTTATGTATGGATTCTGTTTATTTCTGTGTCTCATACTTGGTCTGTGCAGATCAATGTGAAACTTGGTATGAATACCACATGCAACATCTGGAAGAGAGAATTCCTTATATTAAACTAACCACTGGGATGTTCATCGTCTCTTAATTATATTGTCCTTTGATCTCATGTGTGAAGAATAGAAATTACTGAATTACTGCCAGTTTCCCAACAAATATCTTCTACTCTAAGCATGTTAGTGTTCAGATGGATAAGGCAACAATACATTCTTCTCACAATGTTGACAGTTATTCAGTAACAATAGATTCTACCCATCTGAGAGCATATATCCCAATCTTGTTTAAAATATGAAAACACAACATATATTTATCAGATGCCTGCTGTGCACAAAGTCCTTTGCTAGGTCCTAGAAGATATAAATTCTATGTTATTTCTACCTTCTTACATTTCCTTACTAATTTAGACGCAAATAGATAACTATAATATTGTATTACATGATAAATATAATGGATAGCTACGAAATACAGTCAATGATATTCACTTTTGAATTGCATTCAGTTTGGCTGAAATTTAAAATGAATATGTCAGAAAAAATATTTACTCAATTAGTAAGGCAGGATAATGTTATGCTGTGGAGAATCTGAAATACTAAGTATTGGAGTGTGAAATTTACTTAATTGGCCAAAAGAAAAACTAGATTTTGTATAAAAAGACAAGATCAAACAAAGATCTTGACTACATATGCATTCCCTGTACTGATAAAGGTAAAGGGTGAAGTGCTAACAAACAAGTCTTTGTACACTAATGTGTCTTCATAACCCTCCAAATCCATAGCTCCCTGATGAATTCAAGAATTCAATTGTACAAGCCTATTGAACATCTTCTGTGTGTTAAATGTTGTACAAGATGCAGAGTATGTAATTATAGATGAACTAAAGTGCCTTCATTGATGGAACTAAAACATCTGATGGGGGGCAAAAGATATCTATAACCATATGTGTTGTGAAGCAGAAGATGATATAGCCAATGGAATCAGTGAGGTAGTGTATCAAAAAGAGTTTGAGAATTGAGAGATCGCTTCCATTTTGGGCAGAGGGTAGAGAAAGAATGGAATGAGTGGAAAAAAAAATTTCACTAAAGCTTGAACACCTAAGTTGGCCACCCTAGACACAGAAAATGACTTCGATGGATAGATGATGGAGACTGTTCTAAGTACAGTGGATAGCATTAGCATAGACACAGAAATAAAACAAAGGAGAGCAAATAATCCTGTAAAAATATAGAAAATTTAAAGCAGAGTTATATGTGA